>NW_023270415.1:58230897-58271612 GCF_011800145.1 Mirounga leonina | reverse complement strand
AGATATTTGCAAATGACATATCAGATAAAGGGCTAGTATCCAAAATCTATAAAGAACTTTTCAAACTTTTCAAACTTAACACCCAAAAAACAAAGAAATGGGCAGAAGACACAAACAGACATTTTTCCAAAGAAGACATTCAAATGGCCAACAGACACAGGAAAAAGTGCTCATCATTGCTCGGCATCAGGGAAATCCAAATCAAAACCTCAGTGAGATATCACTTCACACCAGTCAGAATGGCTAAAATTAACAAGTCAGGAAACGACAGATGTTGGCAGGTTGTGGAGAAAGGGGAACCCTCCTACACTGTTGGTGGGAATGCAAGCTGGTGCAGCCACTCTGGAAAACAGTATGGAGGTTCCTCAAAAAGTTGAAAATAGAGCTACCCTATGACCCAGCAATTGCACTACTGGGTATTTACCCCAAAGATACAAATGTAGGGATCCGAAGGGGTACGTGCACCTCGATGTTTATAGCAGCAATGTCCACAATAGCCAAACTGTGGAAAGAGCCAAGATGTCCATCGACAGACGAATGGATAAAGAAGATGTGGTATATATATATAATGGAATATTATGCAGCCATCAAAAAAACAAAACAAAACAAAACAAAAAAACAAAATCTTGCCATTTACAACAACGTGGATGGAACTGGAGGGTATTATGCTGAGCGAAATAAGTCAATCAGAGAAAGACATGTATCATGTGATTTCATTAATATGAGGAATTCTCTCTTTTTTATAAAGATTTTATTTATTTATTCATGAGAGACAGAGAGAGAGAGAGTTAGAGGGAGAAGCAGGCTCTCAAGGAGCAGGGAACCCAATGCGGGACTTGACCCCAGGACCCTGGGATCATGACCTGAGCCGAAGGCAGACGCTTAACCATCTGAGCCACCCAGGTGCCCATGAGGAATTCTTAATCTCAGGAAAGAAACTGAGGGTTGCTGGAGTGGTGGGGGGTGGGAGGGATGGAGTGGCTAGGTGATAGGCATTGGGGAGGGTATGTGCTATGGTGAACGCTGTGAAATGTGTAAGACTGTTGAATCACAGACCTGTGCCTCTGAAACAAATAATACATTATATGTTAAAAAAAAAAAAGAAGAAGAAGAAAATAGTAGGAAGAGAAAAATGAAAGGGGGGAAATAGGAGGGGGAGATGAACCATGAGAGACTATGGACTCTGAGAAACAAACTGAGGGTTCTGGAGGGGGCGGGGGTGGGGGGATGTGTTAGCCTGGTGATGAGTATTAAAGAGGGCACGTGCTGCATGGAGCACTGGGTGTTATACTCAAACAATGAATCATGGAACACTACATCAAAAACTAATGATGTGATGTATGGTGATTAACATAACATAATCAAATAAAAAAATAATTTTAACTGATTTTTAATGTATAATCCCCATTGTGAATAGAATGGTTATGCGATGCTGAATACGATGCCTGTTGGGTCCACTTTAAATACATCTTCACTTTTCAGATTTAAAATATGTATATTAAATCTAGTCTTTGTGCTTATGGTGACTGAGCTTGTTATTTCTGATAGCCTTTCGAGTTTTGCTGGGATCACGTGTCTGTAATTCATGATGGTTGGCCACTAGATGGTGATCTCGTCATTACTGCCAAAGGATAATTTCCAGACACATTAAAATAAAGGTTAAAATTCCTTCATTAAAATCTTTGTTGCAAAACATAGCAACATATTTTAATAAAAAATAAAAATCTGTCATTATTTTATATACTTATTTCAAACTACTGAAAGTATGAAACAGTATTCTTTTATGGAGTGCTTATTTTATTAAAATTATTACCATGCCACTTTGCTAAATTCATGAATGAGTTCTCTCATTAATCCTCACAAATAGATATTAGATGAGTGATCCTATCATCAAGTAACATAGGTGGGGTCAACTGTAAGTTATAGAGCCAGAATAATAATATAAAAATTCTAATCAAAGTCCAGATGTAAATCTTCTCCCTCTTCTTCTTTGTTTTAACAATTTTTATAGAGGATTTAAAGATATTATTCGGCAATACATTTAAATTTCTTCTGTAAATGTCCTCCACACATCATAATTTTTCATGAACAATAAATTATATTTTTAATCATCCCTTTGACAGTAAAATTCCTGAAAGCTAGTTGGAGTTTATGATAATTTTAATATTTTCCTCTAGGACACAGAACTTGAAAACATTCAAATATGTGGAATATTCATCTTTATGCATTATCTATACTTAATAGTAATGCACTGTATACTTGAAATTTGCTAAGAGTAAATTTCAAGTGTTTTCATAACATGGACAAAAAAGTGGTATGTGAGGTGATGGGTATGATAATTAATTTGATTGGGGTAATCAATTCACATGGTATACTTATACCAAAACTTTGTGTTGTACACCTTATTTATATACAATTTTTATTTTTCAATTATTCCTTAATAAAGCTGGGTAAAAAATGTAGATAGAAATTACTTGGGTATTTGAAGCTTGTCTTTACTCAGTGTATTGGGTCTCAAATTTATTTGATATCTATTATAGTCCTATATTCAATTGCTGGTTCCAACCTTTATGTGGGAAATTGTATAGTCGGGAAAAACTCCTATTAAACATTTCAGGTAAGTGCATTCATATTTCATTTCAATATCTAATAATGGAAAAATGTGAAAAATATTTATATAGCCAATTCTATGGAACCGCTTTCAAAATATATAAATAAAATACCTAAGCAATATCATTGCATTGTAATATAAATTGGCAGCAATCTTTTCTTTCTCAATGTTTTATCAAATAACAGTGTTTCTTACTATTATTGACATCATGGGTCAGTGAAATACGTCATGCTGTGACAAAAATAAACCCAGGTGGCAAGTTAAATAATGACTGTTTCTTTGACTGGAGGGAGCAGGAAAAAGCTCTATGAATAGATAATTGTTTTCCAAAGATCTATATAAAAGAAACAGCTATGCAAAAGCTGAGTAGGAGAGCACTTGCAGATATGTATAATAAAAGCAAAGTCCCTATACTGGAAGAAATATTGTCATAGTAGAGGAATAGAAAACAGTTTAAAATATGGAATATGATGGAGCTTTTCATGGTAGGGGGAGGGATGTATGAATTGAGATCTAAGAAACAGGCAGAGGCCAGATCAAACTGAGTGCTAAAAGCTATGCTGAGAACTTTGGATTTTTTTCTATGTGATATGAAAAATAACTGAAAATTAAAAAAAAAAATTGAACATCATAGAACTAAGGATACCATTTTTCAGAGTTTACTCCAATCAGGAAGCTTAAGTTTTCCATGTCCAAGGAACTTTGCATCAAAGGAGATGCAAATGAATAATGAAAAAGACAATCTTTCTAATCATCCTTTCTGAGCAAAATTGTTACCATATTTTGCTTTCATTTATATCCAGTAATAATCCATCTTGTTCTCTTCAGTGTAAAGCATTTTTAATAACATAATTTTAAAAAACATTATGGCAAAACAAGTGGAACTTTATTTAACATCATGATTTTCATTGTTTTAAAGATAAATTATAGGTAGTTAATGTACAAATTTGCTAAAAGTGTTTTAAACATTTTCCTTTTTGGTTATTTATGTCATTTTTAGGTTTCCACAACATTAGATCCACTCTATCTGATGTACATTCATTTTGGGTGGATGAAAAATACTGGCCTCGTCACCCCCAACATAAAAATCAAACAAAATTCTTGTTTACTTTGTACTGAGTTGCAAAGACTGCTTCAGAGTTTTACATAGATTTGTAACCTTGAGAAAAAAATAGTTTGCCTTGAAGTAAAGCTGAGGAAGAGGCAGCCCATGGAAGTATCTGCTTTGGAGGCTATGAAACAGAAGTAAATGAGGTACTCTTTTTCTATATTTTTGTCGTTGTTGTTGTTCTCTACATGTGGAACAGTGAACTTTCTGCTAAGACTTTAGGGGAAAACTTTTAAGATAACTTCAGATTGAAACAAAACATTTAAATGTCTGGTAGTATGAAACATAGAAACTACAATATTATGATGGGATTCAAAATTTTACATACAAAAGCACTTTGGAGAGTAATTTGGAAATTTCTAGTAAAGTTGAAGACATGCATGAATAGGCATAATTTATACCTCTTTTTTTTAAAAAAAGATTTTATTTATTTGACAGAGAGAGATAGAGAACACAAGTAGGCAGAGCGAAAGGCAGGAGAGGGAGAAGCAGGATCCCCGCTGAGCAGAGAGCCTGATGTAGGGCTAGATCCCAGGACCCTGGGATCATGACCTGAGCCAAAAGCAGCCGCTTAACTGACTGAGCCACCCAGGTGCCCCAATATATACCTCTTTTACTTGGATAACAAGAGAAATATTTAAGAGAGTTTATCACAAATAGTTTATAATAGCCATAGAAATACTTTAAATATTCATCAAGAGGGGGCTGGGTAATAAAGTTGCAATATAGTGAAAAGAAATACTCTATTTCTTTTAAAAGTTAGCCAGATCCATGAATTAACATCTATATTTTTTTTAAAGGAGAAGAAATGCTGAACAATAAAGGCAAGTTATAGACAAAGCATATATAGACCGAGCATATATATATATATAGAGAGAGAGAGAGAGAGAGAGAGAGAGAGACTGAACATATCATCTATATAATGAATATAGTTCTGAAATAATGATTGGTAGATGATAGATATTTAGCAGAGTATAAGGGTCTAGTAATGCACACAGTAGTATAAATATTCCTATTTTATTTACTTCATAAGTGATTGGTTGGTTCCTAAGTGTTTAACAGATTAACCTTGTTACATTTTATCTCAAAAAGTTATAATAATGCAAAACAAATCATTTGTAGTAAAAAGAATACATGATAAAATATTGCCATCTATTCATGATGTACATCCAATGACTTAAAAACTGCCATTTGGCTGTGACTGATCTATCAAAAAATTTAAAAACAATTTTTGTATATCCAATTTGGTATAAAAATGAATACCAAAACAGGATTTCCCTTTTTAACCTTAGTCCAACAAAATTATTTTCAACATAGGCATTTGTTAGTACTCATTATAATTATATATTTTATAAGTGACTAATTAAATTTAATAAACATACCAATAGTTAATATTATTGAGTATCATAAGTCCATCTTATGGGTCAAAAATTTTATTTCACACTATATCTCAAATGCACAGAGTATATTGATTTTTTTTCTATAGCTATCTTGCTTTCCCTCTAATCCTCAGCTTTTTGTAAAAAGAGTAACAACTCAATGTTGACTGGAATTTTTAATATAGCTTAATCTGATAACATAAATAGTTCATTCAGGTAGTTACTTTGTTTGGTGTCCTATGAACCAAAGACTCAGTGTTTCAGGGTAATCCCTCAGTGTGTGGTGTATGTGTGTGTGTGTGTGTGTGTGTGCATATGTGTGGATGTGTGATATGGATAATGCAATTCCATTGTGGGAGGGAAAAATTATGTCTTGAACAAGGTATCCCTGAGCTCAGTTAGTTTCCAGAACCAGATTTTTTTTTCTTGACAGACACATCTTCCTAAAACCTAGAGTATATATAGCTATCTTAGGCAAAAGGGGAAGTGTTCTTTATGATGGATAAACTATAGATAGTAGATTATCTGGAAATGGCTGAGGGAAAATATTAAAATTTTGGGTAATTATCTCTCAAGACACACAGTATGGCTTGCAGACAACTGTCGAGCCATATACTTATTTTGTGTGGTCATAATCTGAAAATTCTTTTATGTTCCTCTCTGCATTCCATGTGTAACATATGCTAGTCTAACTCCAGGTAGCATTAAGAAGAGCAAAAATAATCCCCTCATTCCAGACTTGCTTCCTATCTCTAAGGGTTTGGTTAAAGGACTTTTTACGTTAAAACAAGGAGGAATTTACTGAGGTAGATAAATTAGTAGCATATAGAGGTATCAGTGTTCAGGGTCTTGGTCAGATTGCTTGAGACAAATCCGGATTCTAACTTTTATTAGAATCATGATCTTTGACAAGCAGCACAATCTTTTTCTTATCATTTCTTGGTCTCTGTTACTTACTGTGTAGAGATTTTAGAAAGAATAATGTTTTAGTCAATGAAAATATAAGTGCCAAGCTTGGAGAGGAGTACAGTGAGGAATAGAAATACAGTCCTGGCCTTTATGCCGCTTGCTGTGTGGTAGATGAGACATAATTAGTCCACTTGAGGAATTAAATAAAGCAATCACATAAAGCATTAAGCATATCTAAAATCAATGTAAAATTTATCATTATAAAAATATAAGGTGTTATTTCTAATTTGTATATAAAATATCTAGGGTGGCTCAGTCGTTAAGCGTCTGCCTTCAGCTCAGGTCATGATCCCAGGGTTCTGGGTTCGAGCCCCGCATCGGGCTCCCTGCTCAGCGGGAAGCCTGCTTCTCCCTCTCCCACTCCCCCTGCTTGTGTTCCTGCTCTTGCTATCTCCGTCTCTGTCAAATAAATAAATAAAATCTTAAAAAAAAAAATATCTAGAAAATGAAGGTGTTTAAAAACCCTTAAGTGCTTAAATGTCCACTCCAATTATTATTTTACAAATTAATTCTCTTGGAAAAATGTTTGTTCCCATAGATTATGTAAAGTTAGGAGATGTAGACATATATTCTTTCAATATTGGAACTAAAATTTTTTTTTAACTCATTACCTATTTAAATTATGATAAGTTCCAAATTAATGGCCCTCAAGTGAAAGACCTATGACTGCATTTAGTTGCCTGGTATGTGCCAGAAAAATCTGTTGATATAAGCTTCAGGAAGCTAAGTCTTCCATTTTCCATGAGAAGAAAATTAATCTTCTATGTCCTGTAATATTCACTTTATCTTTCAAGAGAAGTCTGGGTGAATGAAAATGATTTTAAAAATAAATAGAAATTAAATATTATTTTGGCTATGTTTATGAGAAAAATAAAATGATCACAAAAATATTATATATTCAGGGACCACCTTAAGAATCAAATCTGCTTCATAACAACTCCCCAATCAATAGTAGAGTAAAAGGTTCTTTGTTGTTGTTCTTTGGCAGCATAAATTACTGTGAACCTAACTCCCACTTAAAACACTAATCTTCCTGAGTAATATAGATAGTAGCACCAAATAATTATGCTTCATCCCCTTCTCACCACTGGGTTTGCAGCTGCACAGACAGTCCCCAGAGGCAGCATGGACAGCAATCCTAAGGCAAGATAATCTTCCCTAATAAGTTCAATTTTCTCCAAGCGATTCAGTGCTGATCTATGCATACTTATTAATGAAATATGCTTATACCTGCAGCTTACTGATTTGAAGGAGGCATACAATCAATAAACTTACAAAAAAAAACAACAGTGAAGAACTAAATACTAGTAGATATTTGATCAATTTGGGATTTTAGAATTTGCAATCATAAGCTCTTTCAAGGCAAGGGATTCAAAGCAAAGGAGTTTAGAAAATTCTTGAAATTCAACATTAATAACAAGTGGCCATTAAACAAATACCAACACCAGATGCATATTCAAATATAATTTGGTAGAAGAGTTAGCATCTCTTTTCTCTTTTCCTCTCTGCAAGTTTTCAAGTTTGTGGACAATAACAAGTATGTATTATGTGCTTGCCTCTGTGTTCTATACTTTAACAGGTATCTAATTTAATCCATTCACTCTCCTTATAAGCTATGTACTATTAGGATAACAGTTAAAAGATCATGAAGCTCAAAATGGAGAGATTAAGATAAACTGGTCAAGGTCACAGAGTTTATAGGAAGGGGTGTACAAATCTGAAGTCAGAGCTTCTGCTTTTAACTATTCTTGTGCTGCCTTGGTAAGCTTTATCATCTGCTCCTGCAAATCATTATTTTCTTTCCTCTTTTTTTTTTTTAAAGATTTTATTTATTTGACAGACAGAGACACAGTGAGAGAGGGAACACAAGCAGGGGGAGTGGGAGAGGGAGAAGCAGGCTTCCCGCTGAGCAGGGAGCCTGATGCAGGGCTTGATCCCAGGACCCTGGGATCATGACCTGAGCCGAAGGCAGACGCTTAACGACTGAGCCACCCAGGCGACCCCATTATTTTTTGATACACATCTAATGTTAAATGCATTTATTTCTTATTTCCATATTAGGTACAAAGGTAGATTTCAAGTATCAACTGGAAGTGATAATATTGCTATGGCATTAATATTGTAAAATTGAATATATCTGTTATTATTTTCATGCACTTAGCACACAAGCTTTAAATTGCTATATAAGGCTTCCTTGTATACAGTCTTTGGTTCATTCATTCCTTCGCTCATTCATTCATTTATTTTTATTTATTCTTGGCTCCACTGTGTTCCACTGGGTAGGGTCATAAACTCTTATAAATCAACATCTGTAAGATGATTAATGAATTTACTGTAAATTATGGATGAGATAATTTCTGATAGTTTCTGCATGAGAAACAGGTTGCTGAGATGAAATCAAGATACATTTCCTGTCTTAAGGGACCCACTCTGCTTAAGAAAGGATTAAATGAATAATAACATTTCAAGCATAAAAAGCATTAGGACTGTGCTGGCAACTAGAAGAAAATTTGACAATGATTTAATGGGGGGAGGAAAAGGAGTCCTCAAAGAATGATTTCTGAATTCCACTGGAAGGAATCTGTCACCAAATGTGTCAGTCCATGTTTCCATATACGTTAGGGACATTATATTGAGATATTATTTAGACATCCCATATTGTACATATCTAAATTTGAATTCATCTTTCCCCACAGATTAGTTTTTTTTTTTTTGGTTCTTTTTTTTCTCTAAGAAATTGTCAATTGCCAAAAAATTCATGAGTGGGGAGTGGCTACTGCTAGAACATAAACAGAGTGACAAATTCTATACTTTCAGTTTGGCTCCAGATCATGCATGCTTAACACAATGCTATAACTCAGGGGACTTCAAGTATTTTTCCCTGTATGCCATTAATAATTTAGAAAAAATATTCCCTCTTTACATATGTTTAAGGTGACATCTAAAATATTCCGTAATTTTGAATAACTAAAAATTATACGCTTAGGGGAAATTTCTATAAATATTGAATTATTAAAAAATGTAACAGTCTCAAAATTAAATTTATTCAAAGGAATATAAAACCACATCAATTTGATACTCTGTTAGTTTAGCACAGAGGTTAAGAACAAAGATTATGGGGCCGGACTGTCTGGGTTCACCCTTAGTTTTTCCCTATTTGTATGACTACAGGCAAGTGATCTAATTCCTTTCTGCTTCAGTTTCCCTTCTTTAAGCAAGGATAAAAATAAGACATATTTTGTAGAGTTACTACGTTGAGGGTAAAATGATTAATATAAGAAAAGAACTTAGAAAACTTTCTAGAGCAAAGTGAGCACTTTATAAGTGGGAGGTATTATGATAATACTTTTAAAAATAAATTTAAAAAATCTCTTGTTTAATAGGCAGAACTTTCAATAACTTTATTTCCATCTTGAACTCAGCTTTCCATTACAATAACCTCATATCCTTTTCTCTTAATATAATAGATAATATAATCAATTTTCTCAATATCATAAATATTATGCTCATTTTTCATACTTCTCTGCATCAAAAATTATATGTAAAAAGAACTTAATTTTTAGAAAATATTCTGCAACTATAATAGTCTAAGTATTAAAATAATCTTTTAGATTAGGTAGTCATGACAAATATTAGTATTACATCATTGATCAAAACAACATAAATATGTAACAACTTTATTGATAACTTAATATAAGAAATAAACACTTAACTGAAAATATGTAGTCTAGTGGATTAGATGGGCCTGTTTTTATTTTTAAGTATAGTTGATATAAAATATGATATTAGTTTTGAGTGTACAACATAGTGACTCAATAAATACTTAACAAAATATTCACCATGTTATGTGTCCTTACCATCTGTCACCATACAGAGTGATTATAGTATTATTGACTACAATCTCTATGCTATAGTTTCATTCCCATGATTTATCTATTTAATACTGGAAGTTTGTACCTCTTAATTCTTTTTATCTGTTTCACCCATCCCCCACCCCCCTCCTCTCTGGCAATCACCAGTTTGTTCTCTGTATTCATGAGTCTCTGTTTATGTTGTTTTGTTTTTTAGATTCCACATATAAATGAAATCATATGGCATTTGTTCTGCTCTGTCTGACTTATTTCACTTAGCATAACACCCTCTAGTTCCATCCTATTGTCACAAATGGAAAGATTTCATTCTTTCTTATGGCTGAGTAATATTCCATTGTATATATATATACCACATCTTCCTTATCCATTCATCCATTGATGGACACTTAGGTTGCTTCCATAATTATCTACTGTAAATAATTCTGCAGTAAACAGTGGTACAAATACCTTTTCAAATTAGCATTTTTGTTTTCTTCAGATAAATACCCAGAAGTGTAATTATTGGATCATATGGTAGTTCTATTTTTTCATTTTTTGAGGAACTTTAATAGGGTTTTCCACAATGGTTGCACTAGTTTACATTTCCACTAACAGTGCTCAATGGTTCTTTTTTCTCCACTTCCTTACCAGCATTTGTTATTTCTTGTCTTTTAGATCCTCACTATTATGACTGGTGTGAGGTTCTATCTCATTGTGTGTGTGTGTGTGTTTTTTTTTTTAATTTTTAAAGCTTTTATTTATTTACTTGAGAGAGAGAGAGCATGAGCGGGGAGAGGGGGAGAGGAGGAGAGGGAGAAGCAGACTCTCCACTAAGCAGGGATCCAGACTTGTGGCTTGATCCTAGGACTATGGGATCATGACCTGAACTGAAGGCAGACGCTTAACTGACTGTGCCCCTCACTATGGTTTTGATTTGCATTTTCCTGATGACTAGTGATTTTGAGCACTTTTTCATGTATCTGTTGGCATCTGTACAACTTATTTGGAAAAATATCTATTCAGGTCCACTGCCTATTTTTAAATTGTATTATTTGGGTTTTGTTGTTGAGTTGTAGGAGTTCAAGGGTCTTATCTATAATGTTATACTCTTACATCTCACGGATAGTTTTACTTACTGCTAGAAATAAATGGTTTTTCTAAATCCTACCTGTTTTTATAGGTTAAGATATTGAGAAACATTCACATAAATATATATGTAAGAATAGAATGAGAATTCTTATAGAAACGTCACTTGATAATTTGAGTTTATTCCGTGTTGTACTTTAAAACTTGTGTTTGTCATCAAAAATATTTCAAATCATTTATCACTCTATTATTCCTCTTTAAATATTACTGAACACAAAGTATTGGAAATCATTCTACCTGAACATACATATTTTTTATTGTTATTAATAAGTATCAAATCTGGCAACAATCCTTGTAATTGGGCCTTTCTATTGGCAAAAAGGACAGTTTTCCAAACTGGACAATATACCAGAGTAACATCCTAATGGGTGAGATATGGTTATATGTACTCTCCCTTAAAACTGGAGAAGAAAAAGGAGCCACAGATACATTCTCCTGAAGATCCATTTAAGAATATAATAAAATAGATTTTGTACATCGAGAAAGTGATTGACTTAAAATTATTTATGAGATTCTGAGTACCTCTGGACCATGAATAACCCAGTTTGAAGGTCACCACCATAGCGCACAATCAACCTAGAAACAGCAGTCATCTCTAGCTCTCACGTCACGTTCCACATTTTCCCTGCATCCAACCAACGCGAGATGGAATTTATTTTATCAATTGTACATTAGAAATGTCTTTTACATTGGGGATTTCTTCTCCAGAGCCACTGCCTGTGTGAGGTCATAAAATCATCTCTCTCCTGGAGTTTTAGAGGAGTCTTTTCTCTTATACTGCATTGACATCAGTTTTCCCCACGTTCTAACTGACCTGCTCCATAGTTGGCAGAGTTATCATTATTAAAAATCAACAAAAAATGACCATGCAAATTTTTTCATACCAAACTTAATTGGCTTCCTATTGCTTAAAGTAACAGGCAAGGTATCTTGCAGCATGTCCTCAACCCAAACATACAGCTCAATCTTCCACCACTTCTTCCTATGCATGCTAAAATTCTAATTTGAAAGAAATATGCTATTCTCTAAATATACCGAGTCATGTCAGGGTTGTGGGGCTTATTGCATCTCATTTCTACTTCCTTGGACTCAGCTTTTTATTCTCTTCTACTCTTGCTCTTCCTTACCCATACATGCATCTTAGCATTCCTTAAAGATCCAGCCCTCTGTGTTTTTTTTTTTTTCTCATTCCACTGCACTAGCTCAAGATAAACAACAAAACAAAACAAAGTTGCCTCACTTTGCAGCAGAGTTTCTTAACTCACTTTTCAGATTTTCATAATACTTTGATCTTAAACACAAGTATAGCTAGGCTGATTATACAAATTTTTGCCCAATGGTATTTTTTTTTTAAATGTAAGAGGAAGGTTATAACTGAATAATGACAATTAATCTAAATTAGAGCAAACTGCAATGTAGGGTCCCTCTGATTGTAGCAGATAATAGGCAATTGCTCGGTTGACTTGCTTTTCCTATTATTCTGTGATTATCTTTGTGGCATGTTATTGGGTTTCATCAATATTGTATCTTAGTGTTTTGTATTTGTATCATAGCATTTGTATCTTAATAAATATTTTTGAATGAATGTATAGAAACCTGTAGGTTCAAATTTAAGAATACAATGTGCAATGAGTTATTTTGTGTGCATACACATTGATTAATATTGTAGAAAAGCTAGCAAGTATTTTGGCATATGTAATAGCTAAAAACCTAGGGCTAAGGAATCATTCCTGCTTTACTTGGAATAACTTTCCACATTTTGTTATCAATATAAAATTTTATTGAATTATTATATACATATATAAAAGTGCAAATCATAAATGCACTTATATTTGACCAAATTGATAAATTTTAAAAAGTGAATACACCCACAAATCAGAATGTGATTAAGAGATGGATTGTTAGCAGAATCCCATGGCACCCCTTTCTGCCTATTTCCAGTCACTACTCTTCCTAACCTAGGATAAATAATACTCTGGCTTCTAACACTGATTAGCTTTAATATTTTGATACTACATAAAAATTAAATCATAATTATATATTCTTTTGAAAATAATATTTTCTCTGTATTATTTTTTGAAACTTTTTGACAGTGTTTATTAAAACTGAACAGCATGAATACTCTGATTCAGTAATTAATACATTATTAATAATGTATTAATATAATACAATATATTATAATATAATATATAATATAATATAATACAATATAATATAATAATAATTCAGTATATACAAGGACACACACACATTTACCAAAGACATGAAGAAAAAAATTGAGAAGCACTATAATTGTCTCAAACTTGAAAGAGGTTAAAATTCTATCAATAGTAGAATTCAGTATACTCATGTTTACTCATGTAATAAAATTTCATATGGAAATGAGAAATCACATACAATATATCTCACGATAAAATATTGAGTGAAATATTTCAAATTTCTCTTTAACCTCTGTCATTTGTGATTTAAAATTATTATAAATTCTAAGTTTCAAAAATGTGCTAATACACTAAACTATTCAGAAGGCCACTGACAAATACCGTCATTTTGAATTTCAAACACATACACAATTTCCTGGTGGTCACCGAAAGTGAAAAAGCCTTTTGAAATAGCCCTTTCAGTCTGTTTGTGCTTTAAGATAGATAGACAGAGAAAGAGGGAGAGAAAGATTATAAATCTAAAGGCACATAAATGCCATTTTGGCAGGTAAACATAATTTAGGAAAAACCCAATAGCTTTCTATTTACATGTTTGTTTCATCAAGAATGCTAATATATCATTGTCTAGAGTCTCAAATACATTTTACAAATTTTGAATTCAAAACCTTATCTACTAATTTCATAGGTAGAAATGCTTCACTCCATTATAAAGTTATAATTCTTATGTTACTTTAAACTTCTAGTGAATGAAAATTGAAGATAATCATTAGTACAAACTTCACAATTTATGGAATAGTGAGATTACAATTTTTACCATAAACATATAATAATAAAATAAATTTTTTTAAAGATTTTTAATTTATTTATTTGAGAGAGAGAGAGCATGAGGGGGGGAGGGTCAGAGGGAGAAGCAGACTCCCTGCTGAGCAGGGAGCCCTATGCGGGACTTGATCCTGGGACTCCAGGATCATGATCTGAACCGAAGGCAGTCGCTTAACCAACTGAGCCACCCAGGAACCCCAATAATAAAATAATTTTAAGACACCTATTTACTTATAGGGATGTGCAAAATGATCTGCAGCTTCACACAAATTATAGGAAAATGAATGGTTATAATGAGAGGTTTCATTGAAAATGGCACCTTTGAACATTTGGATTCATATTTGTTATATACATTTTCTTGAAAACACCTGCTATATAGATTTTGCTTTTATAACCGATTATTACAAAATGAATATTCACTTGTATCTGCTTTTATGGAAGAAATAAAAGATCCACCCATGTAGCAACAGGTTTTCAAAACAATTAAAATATCATTGAAACCAAATGATCAATTAGTATTATACATAGAGCCAGGACAATGTATTGTGAGTATATTATGAAAGAGTTATCTTTAACAAGACTTCAGGTAAACTTCAAAACTGCAGAGAAGATCATTTGGCTATAAACACAAATGTAGCTTTCACAAGCAAAGTATGCTGTCCCAAGAGTCTTACAATGTTATTGAGAAGAGGTATATGCAATCTAAGAAATGTAAAGTACATGGGCTGGAGAATCAATGGCAATGACATTTCTTATATTATTTTTTAAATGAATTATTTTGATACAAGGAAACTTAAATCAAATATTTCTCTCAGGTTAATAATCAGTGATATACATACTATTAAAAAAACAAGAAAAATGCTGACACAAACCATGTATGGTCCAGAAATGTCTTGAAAGTGAAAGTCACAAATACCCTCAAACATAAATGCTAGTGAAAAATGCTCTGGGCACAAACCTTACACTTGACTTATTCCATTGTAGATGGCATTTTGGCAAAAGCAATTTTTATATGTGGAATTTGTCTTAAAGTGGAGCAGTAGATAGAAAATAATACAAAAATTCAAGTGGAAAGCATTAAAGTTGTTTGAAGATTTTAGGTTGCTATCTCCCAGAAGGGTAGAATTTGAATTTGATTTTTCTTTGTATTAAATTTTCCCTCCCTCCATCCATTTGTTCCCCTTCCCTCTCTCTTTCCTTCCCTTCCTTACTTCCTCCTCTGTTTCTTTCCCTTCTTCCTTTTTATTTTCTCCTCCTCCACCTGTTTCTCCCCATCTTATGCTTCATCATCATCTTCACCTAGTAATGAATATTACACAGCTTTCTTCATGAGTATATCACAATGCAGTTAAGTCACATTTTTGAAAACCTAGAAGATTTGAACATCTGAACATTAGAACATTTATTGTGTACAATTATGGAAGAGAATTTGGGCAATGAAAGTATGGAAATAAATGTCTTTGGTGTCCAGGAAATTTAAAGACTAGAATGTTGTGGTGAACAAATAAGTTATTAAAAAGTTGTTAAAGGCACTGGTAAACATAGTTTTAGGGCATGTCCTAGCACAACAGCACAAAGAAATAACTGGTCAATTCCCTCTGAGATTGTTGAGAATATATGATAGGAAAGGTCACAAATGGGTATTCACAAGATGGGCAGGTTATTCCAAGATGAATATAAACAAAAAAGAGTGGTTCGGAACATCATGGTACAATCACACCGAAGTATAATTGGTCATCACAGGTTACTAGAGGGAATAATCCATAAATGAAATTTGCTAGTCAAGCAAGTGCCTGATTAAAAAAGGTTTTGTATACGATTCTAAAGTACTTGTAGAAAATGCAGAACCAATGGTTAGTTAAAACATGAGGTTTAGAAGGGATATATCTTTCCTATAGAACTCTAAATAATATTTTTAGATACTCTCTGCTCAAGGATATAGATCTTAATTTCTCTCTTCTTCAGAGTGGTTGGACTTAGTGACTGGCTTCCAAAGAATAGAGTATAGAAAAGGAAAAAAAAAAGAATAGTAACTTTACAGTAGAAAGAACTGATTGATATAAGCTTAAGCGAGTGATCAAGGGTAACATTACCATGATAATTCTTCATGTTGGTATCATTTGGTTTCTGATACATTACAATGATAAGGCCATTTCACCTCTTTTAGTGTTTTCAAAAAATACCCAAGTCTGCTCATGAGAAAACATACAAAAAAAATATTGATAGTCACCCTACAAAACACCTCACCAGAATTCCCCTAAACTGTCAATATCACCATAAACAAGGAAAGTCTGATACTGTCTCAAACCAGTGGAGACCCAGAAACTTGATGGCTAAATGCAATGTACTACCCTGAATTGGATCCTAGAACAGAAAGATGACATTAATGGAAAAATTTATGAAATCCTAATAAAATCTGCAGTTAACAGCAATGTGTCAATGTTAATTTCTTAATTTTAGCTAAGAAATTATGTGCCATGATTATGTAAGATGTTAACATTAGGGAAGATTGAGTGAAGAATGTACTTTCTGAACTGTCTTTATAAATTTAAAATTATTTCATAATTAATTAAAAAAAATAAAAAAACATGGAAACCAAATCAACAGTAACTGGACTGGTAGCATAGTAGTTACAAAATTTATGAGGTTGCACTAAGGCTGTGGAAAGGGGATGGAGACATGAGAAGATTTGAGAGATATCCATGATGTTGCCTTTATAGCACCTGGAGCCTGATTATATGTGAAGTGGCAACTGAAAAACAATCTTTGTCAGTGAATCAACCTATGGTTGTCTTAGCAAAATATGGAATAGAGGAGGACAGCCAACTGGAAAGAGAGAGTGATAATTGCTTCAATTTCAGATACAGGTTATCCTTTTGTATAATATCTATTCAAAGTCTCCAGAAGGTATTGGACTTTAATATCATTCTGAAGTTTAGAAAACATAGGATGACAACCAGTGTATAAGTGAAAGTTGAAACCTTTGACAAAAAAATGATGACCACCTCACATAGGAATGTGAGTAAAGTGAGAAGATAAGAAAGTCAAGAACATGGTGAGTGCTGTGAATCGTGTAAGACTGTTGAATCATAGACCTGTACCTCTGAAACAAATAATACATTATATGTTAAAAAAAAAAAAAAAGAAGATAGCAGGAAGGGAAAAATTAAGGGGGGGAAATTGGAGGGGGAGACAATTGAACTATGAGACTATGGACTCTGAGAGACTATGGACTCTGAGAAACAAACTGAGGGTTCTAGAGGGGAGAGGGGTGGGAGGATGGGTTAGCCTGGTGATGGGTATTAAAGACGGCACGTGCTGCATGGAGCCCTGGGTGTTATACGCAAGCAATGAATCACAAAACACTACATCAAAAACTAATGATGCAATGTATGGTGATTAACATAACATTAAAAAAAAAAATGGTCAAGAACAAACACCCTAGGGGATACCACTAATAAGAGAAAGAATGTGAATGACTCAAAACCTATTACCTAGAAGGCAGTATTCAACATAGGAGCAAATGTAAATTATATAAAAATAATAAATTACGCATGAGAGGTTAGTTTTTTGGTGGAAAAATTGGGGGATAGGGTTGGGAAAATAGTCAAGGGAGTAAATATGCTTTGTGACATACTTATTTTTATTAAATAATAAATGAAACCAAGACCTGGCTTCCAGGAATCAATAATCTTTTTTTTTTTTTTAAGATTTTATTTATTTACCTGAGAGAGAGAGAGGGAGAGCACAAGCAGGGGGAGTGGGAGAAGGAGAAGCAGGCTCCCTGCGGAGCAAGGAGCCCGATGTGGGACTCGATTCCAGGACCCTGGGATCATAACCTGAGCCGAAGGCAGACGCTTAATGACTGAGCCACCCAGGCGCCCCAGGAATCAATAATCTAAAATGTATGGATATAACCATGATTTCAAGTAGAATGAAATATATCTTACAAAAGTAAGAATGTGTTAATAAATAGAAATTGATCCTTAGAAAAGGGGGAATTCACATCTAATTTGAGTGGTTAAGGAATATTTTATGACATTTGCTACACTTTGAAAAGGTAAAGAAACACCCTCATATGCTCAGAAAAGGAGATAAAATAAGCAAATACAGAGATTGAAAAAATAAATCCTATTAGAATGAAATTTCAGGGTATTTGAAGCAGATCAGTAGGATAGTATAGTATACTGGAACAAAGATGTTCAGTTAAAACCATTGGAAAATTGAAAGTTATATTAGAGAGGTTGTAATTTGCTGAATCTATAAACACAAGCGAAATACTAAGCTAAAATTAATTTTGGTGAATATATGTCTATGAAAATATGTATGTTTAAGACCTACTGTAGTTTCAGACAAATTTGAGATGTGGATGACATATTACCTGATAATTCATTTGGATGTGACTATGAAAAAATTTAGTAAGACAATCACTAAATGACTTAAAATTAGAAAACAATGAGTACATAAAAAGTAAACTTATGTCTTAAACTTTAGTGAAAATTATCTAGCACACCATCATTCAAAAAATTCTCATTAATTTTCATAATATTACAATAATATTTTTAATATTTTTGTAGATGAGTTATAAAGCAGGCCAATTTTCTAAGCAATTACATGTGATTATCATATAGCAGAAGACAAAAGAGTAATGAAAAAATAAAATCAATTAAACCAACTGGATACTAATGGATTAGTTATCAACAACTACAATTATCAAATATGGGAGGCAAAAATTATGTTTACTATTTTGTTTGTTATGCTTCATTTTCTATTGATAAATGTTATTGAAGCATTTGAAGCAAAATCTTCTGAGTGCTTACTAAATACATGCTGTTATACTAACATGACTAAATTGTGCAGAAAAAAAAAAATAAATAAATTGTGCAGAAATAAACTAAAAAATACAGTGTGCATATTGAGTCTTTATCCAGTATCAAATTGGTCTTTACAGTGGACTTAGACATTTTCAATTATTTTTTCTATCCTAGTAGAATTTTGTCCAAATACAAATACATATTTTTCTAAAACAATTCATTTGTAATAATTTCAGATTTTCCTTTTATTTTAGTTTTTAAAATATAGGCAAGTGAAACTTTTAAAAAATCAGATTTTTCCTGCAAGATTTCAGAGTCTTAGTGTTCTACAAAGATGTAAATTAAAGAAAATACAAAAATTGATATAATGGAATTATCCAAACATATAAATCTATATTACTACTACTAAAAATCTTCATGGACAACTATTTTTGTCACATCTAAAAACTATGCTGAAGTATTGTAACATTTTAAACTTGCAATTAGGAAACATTAGAATGAGTAGCATATTATTTCACAATATATTTAAATGTAATCATATTTTCCAATGATCTCTTTCATAAATGGTGGCATAGTGCAATTTATTTGTGAAATTAGAATTTCAAATAATATAGTTTGGTATGTAGCTGACCACAAACCTCAGTATCAAAATATAATATATTAAAACAACTGCTGTTCTGATCTTAGCTGCCCCACATCCAACTTTATCATTAAATTCAAGCATAATTAATAGACCTTGGGGATATCATCTAACAAACACTGCTGAGCAACTTTTAATCATTTATAACTTGCACTTACTAATGAATATGAATATCTGTGATTATGTTACTTATTTCATAATTATGCTATGTGATCCCAAGAGTTAAGGGTAATTCACATGTAGTGATAATGAAAAAGGTGAATTGCTGAAGAGAGCAGCAATTCAATAAAGCTATAATTTTAATATAATAGCCATATTTGACTCACATATTGGTTCTGCAGATGTAAAAGCGGTGGGGGGATTGTAACGATAAAAAGAAGTAGAAACATCAAGAAATACGTACTATTTTAAGTGATACAGCAGCACCAATGGTATTTTAAGTGGAAGTTATTTTGTGTCACTGAAAAACCACTCATGTAGCTTAAATCTGAGGACTCATTGAGTCCTTAGATAATGTAATAAAATAGATAAAATAATTAATAAGAGCCTAGAAGAGTCAATCAATGTGGCCGATTTTACATGTTTTCAAGATTGCCTAAAAAGGATAAAAGCAGCATGCAATCATGAAGGTACTGATTCTTCAGTAAGATTCATTCAAAATGCCCCACATCGACATTCTGACTCTGTGTAAATCTCTGACCTTAAACTTTCTCTCCCAATTGTTTTATGCCATAGTTTCCAGCATAGCCATAACATGAATTTTCCCTGAATTTATAAGCTGATATTTATCATTAATTAATTTACTTATATATTCATTTCACATTTACAGAGTGCTACTATATGCCAGGTATCATTCTGTGTTCTTCAGATATAATAAAAGAACAACAAAATCATAATAAATAAGTATAATCTATTCCTCCCCATACACCATGTATGAAGTCCTTGAGAACTAAACACTTGTTTTTAAATATGTATTGTCTTTTAAAATGTATTTATGCAAGTACAGGTTTTGAAAGTGCTCACCTCACCATATTTAACTAGAAGATTCTTGTTTTAGTATTATTTTTTTTTGCACTTCAAGATCCAGATACAATGCCTAGCACAAATATGACTCAATAAATATTTAGTTGATTAAATTTTTAGATTCAATTTAATAAGGTCATAATAATTATGATGAGGGCAGGCATTAAGAAGTTTAGTTAGAATCATTTGCAGTTTTTCTGTCTATTGAATGGTTCTCAAGTTATTCTGTAGTTTTAAAACAAAAAAGAAAATAACTTTAGTAATAAACATTTCACAAACTTTAAATATATGACAAATTATGACTTTTAATGAAATGCCATAATTCCCTTACTAAACACAAAGGTAAAACTTATTCATGCACAATTTGCACAAAGACGGTTCGTTTGTCTCTATTAACATTTAGTTAGCATGATTAAAAAAACATTTAAATCATATGTATTTCTATTTTTGCCATTTTAAGTTGTTATATTTTCAATTTTCTTACCCCTGAGATACAATAAAATTAGGTCAATATTTCATAAATTATTATGAAAGGTAAATAACAAAGAAAATAAATATAACTTAAGATATTAAATTAAGAAGAAAACCAAATTTTAACATAAAACTTTTTGAGTGGTGTGCCAAGTTTAATTTATAAATGTGGTGGTTTAAAACAAATAACTAAGGCAAAACAAAGGAAGTGTGAATTGGAAGTGTGATGATGAATATACTAGAAATGAAATTTATTAACTTATATTAAAATATTACCCAGTAAGTTGTCTTTTATGAATCTCCAAATAGTATCATGAAGCATCAAAAATATTATTATTTTTCTCTTTTTCAAAGAAAGCAAAGAGAATACTCCAAAAGACAAAGATTGCATTTTCCAGACCAAAGCCAAAATAATATTCATGCATGCAAAATGATTAATTTTGTTGCTAAAAGCAAGAATATGCCCCAGGACAGAAATATCATTCAAAGTTATCCCACATGTAGCCCAAACATGCCCAAGTCAACTACTTTTGAGTAGTAAAAGCAGATATAATATTAATGAAAATATTTTCACAGTGAAAGCAGAATAAGCTATCAGCAAAATTCCTGTCAAATGACAGTCAGACTTCATATAATATTAATGCATCTAATGTGGAAAAGCAATTACATTATATATGTTTGCTAAAAGACTGTTTAACTTGCCTTTAGACAAAAACACTGGATTTAAGAGAGTATAAGTTAGCCTTTGCCATATGAGTAGTTCATTCAAAAAGCAAATGTGCTGAGACTTCTTTTCCAGTATATTCAATGCTAGTCATAAAAGAGATTTTTTTAATTTGCTTAATGATTATTTTGTGGACCATGATTTAGACTATAAAATAATTAGTCCTTACAGAGTACAATTTCTATGCATAGCAAGGGTCCTAAAATGCAAATATATATTTGCTTTAGTAACAGAAAAATAGTCTGCTGACAATAATGTTCTTGTTATTTATTCAATTTGAAAAAATATTAATGGAAATGAATAATGTGGGCACTTCACAATCATTGAGTTTTTAGCATGTTTTCCTAAGAAATCAAAATTGAGTAAAAGAACCTACTTCAACATAATGAAGTATAGTAATTGTTAAGTAGAATGGTTTTCACATGAGTTGCTGAAATGAGAAATTAAAAATACACATTCAAGAAGCAGATAATGCCAGAATAGACTTTTTAATGATTAGTGTTGTTGTTGTTGTTTTCCAAGCAACGTATCTATATGGTATTATTAGAATCCTGAATGAACTGAACCTTTGCCTTCATGGTCAAAATATAATGATTGTTTAAGATAATCTATGAAGATTGCAGCAAACAGCTTCACTGATGAAAGTTATCATATTACCTAAACCTGATGTTTACTTGTTTTTGTCAGATAAAGAATATAATGACATGTTATTGGGCATATTTTGAGACCATGTTCAAATATTACAAAAAATGTGCAGAAAAGTATTTGAGGGCTGAATGCATCCAGAGAATAATGAGGAATATATACACTTCAATCTCCAGCAAAGAAATTCTCAATCTTGCAATAATTGTTCACTGGGGCCTAGCATCTGTTGGAACACAGATAACATTCTTTATTGGGAACCTCACCATGTTTGAGAGTCAAAACTGTAATAGATACTAGCTACTTGCTGCTTTGCCTGACAACCTCGAATTGTGTTGACATTTTATATTTCTGTTAAAGAGTATATAAGATATGTAGTAGGTTAGATGGTGATAGGTATTATGGAAGGAAAATGAAGAGATGTGAGGTGGGGAGTAGAAATATGGGAGCAGTGACACTGCATATAGTGGAAAGGTTTGCCTCATTGGGAAGGAGAATTTAAATCAATATTTAAAGTAGATGTGGGAGAAAGTCATATGGATATCACAGGATAAGTTAGTGCTACGGTCAACACATACTGTTTTGTGATGGACTAAATATTGGATAGTGCCCACTTCCACAATAAAAAAGCCTAACTCCTGCATTAAATGATGTTCTTCCCTACAGTAGAGATTATGGGTACAGAGTCAGTAGAGTACTTGTGTTCAGATCCTTTGTTCAAGTTGTGCAAAATAGAAATAGCATCTCACTACCTGAATTTGAGTTTCTTCAAACATAATTTTAGATAAAAGTAGCATTTAACTTAGAGTTTACTGTGTGACCAAATGAGAATACATAAAATTTATAGAGTTTCACATGCCATAAAATTTGACTATAATTATGTTTATTTAATGTTGCTGATTTTAAATATCAGTTTTGTATCAAATTTCTACAATATTGCTCACCTTCCATTTAGTTACTTTCTCCCTGCCAATTTCCTTCTTTCAGTGAATTGCCTTAATGATATGAACAAATGTTTTATTTGACCCACCAAACAAAGATCCATGACTAGCTGAGGTGCTTGCTGAAAGGAAATGGAATATTGAATGGGTAAGTGGAAGAACGTAGTTATAAATACTGGCTATGACCAGGTGACCAGTTGCAGAATGAACTCTAACTGCTATGAGAATTTCTTTCTTTTTTGTTATGAGTATGTATTCATATTTTTATGGATAAACTTATAAAATGTATCTTTGTTTACTTCCCTTTCTTGAATCGTCTTATCATCTAACATAAGTTGTACTACTAATCATTAACATTACAGCACATTATTTAATTTAGAGGATATGAAGGATTGTCTACAACCACCAAAAACATGGAATAGTTTCCCCCTTAGAGCCTCTGGAAAGAACCAACCTTGTTGACACCTTGATTCTAGTAAGAACCTTGTGCATATACATTTCTGCTGTTTTAAGCCACCCAGTGTGTGGCACTTTTTATGGAAGCCCTTGGAAACTAATACGAATATGAATAAATAGTTTGCCTGAGGATATTGCCCTTTTTATAAGCAACTTGAAAGTGAACCTGCGAAATATCAAAGTTGCCACAATTTCACATTACTGATGCCAATCAAGTCCTTAGCTTTTCTTCATTACAAGATATTTTAGTTAATTCACACAAAATAGTATTATCAGGTCCTTGTACCCATGATTATTTATCAGGATTTGTGTGACTCTTTGCATCCCTTATTATTTTGAAAATCCCTCACTTTGCAAATGGAGATTTAGATGCACTGTTTTGAAATGTATATAAAGAAGCAAATGAATGACTATTTTAAAAGCAAAGCCAAATCAAATGAACAAACAAAACATGAAATGCAGACTTTACTGTAGCAGTGATTTCAAATATTAGAATGAATTCAAATCACCACCATGGTGTGTTAAAACCAGATTGCTTGTCCTCAATCTCAGTGTGTGATTCAGTAGAACTTGGGTTGGGACCCAAGAATTTATTTCTATCAAGTTCTCAGGTGATCCTGATACTGTTAAAGGTCTACAGTTTGAAAAAATAAATAAAAATAAAATTAAATAAATAAACAGGTGAAGTAATCCATAAAAAAAAAGAAAGAAAAGATAACCACTAGCCTAAAAAAACCCTTTGTTATTAACATCACATGCACAGTGCAGTATCTTAGAACAAATAATTAAAATAGCTCATATTTATATACCTTATATTTAGTATTCTAATATTTCTGACTAATAAAATAACCTGAGTTTTATATCATTTTAAACCTATTCCTCCTCTCAGAGTCTTGGCAAAATTTGTGGTTTATTATTCCGTGGTAATGATTATTGTCTCAACTTCAGTATCTCTAGCTCTACATCACCATTATCTTCCAACAAGACACCTGAAGCAACTTTCTAAAGTTCTCTGTGCTTCCAGTTTCCTCCACTCACAGTGATCCTTCTAAAACTTTACATGAAATTTTGTTCATATAAGCCTTTGCATAAACATGTCAATAACCTTGCCATTGAACTTGAACTCAAAATCCAGACAACATAGCTGACAAAACCCTATTTCAGCTGTCCCTTTACGTTTTCTTGTGGCCTTATGTTTTCCCTTTCTGGTCCATCACTAGAAATGTATTCTGTAGCTGTTCTGAACTATCATTTTTTTATCAGACAAAACAGACTATTATTTATTGATTGATTGATTGATTGATTGATTGGTGGGACTCCTATTTTATTACTAATCATTTTAAGAATCAATAAACTATAATTTCTTACTCCTACCATGCTATTTCTTGCCTTTCAGGTCTTGGCATATACAGTTCTCTCTAGTTCTCCATAATACAAGAATTTGGTTTAACTTCAACACTTCTAAGAAATCATCCCTGACAAAAACTTTCTTTTCATATGCAATTCAGATAAGCAAATATATACTTGTATCCCACAGAATGTCGCTTTAGCACATTTTATGGTATGTTTTATTGAATGTTCATGTTTTTGGGTCCTACTAGGTAGAGTAAAAGGATGATGGCCAATTTTAAATCCATATTTTTCACCATGTTGTCATTAATGCCTCACACAATGAACTGCACAGACCAGTGTGCTAAAATATATTTGTTAAATCAGTGTAGTAATTAATTTATTTATAAATGAACTTGGAACTCATCTGGTTGGTACTCATATTAAAAGCTTTAGCAACAAGGTATTTCATAAATATTAATGAAATTTGAAATACATGAATGCTTTAAGGACCACATGCTTTCAAGTAATGTTTAAAAAATAGTACTGAAACAAAAATGAAGAGAAATGTAAACCGTAATCACCTTTTAAAGACAATTTTCAGAAAACTGAAATCTAAATACACACATCAACAGTGTGCTCTTATCATATTCATTTGCAAAGCCTTCTCTTTAATTTGATGAGGAAATGAACAATGTCAACACAAAGAATATGGATCTTGATATTGTCTATAGTCATATTGTAGCATCTGCTGCATCCTACATATAAATGTACATATATGTATTAACACAGATTTAAAACATCTAGAATAACATAAATGAGTTTCTCAAGGCTATGTGTGGTGTGTATCTGCCAATGTATGGCTTGTGTATATGGTGTGCAGATGAAGGTTGGGTGACAAATGAGACATGAATGGGCCTTAATGAATATTTTACAATGTAAACGTATACCAAATCATCAAGTTGTACAAATAGATAGACATTTTAGTTGTAAAATATACCCCAGTAAAGTTAAAAGAAAATGGTTATGTCATATGTTATGGCCAAAACCAGATCTCAACAACCTGGCTAGTCATGCTCCTAGCTAGATAGACAACTGAATTGACTACTTCTACACC
Source organism: Mirounga leonina (assembly GCF_011800145.1). Classification (NCBI taxonomy): domain Eukaryota; kingdom Metazoa; phylum Chordata; class Mammalia; order Carnivora; family Phocidae; genus Mirounga; species Mirounga leonina. Next base: position 58,245,410 of record NW_023270415.1, on the reverse strand, counting down.
ACTATAACCTAAGTGTCGGCTATCACAGTTGATTCCAGCCATTCGGTCCCAATAAAGCAATGGCCTCTTTGTTGTTTATTTCACATTTATCTTTTTAATAGTTTGAACTGATCTTAACAGTGCTTTATCAGAATAAATTTGCACTGAAATTGATTAAACTATACTGATTAATGATGCCTGTAAATTAATGGTACTTTATTTAAAAGTGAAAATGCTAGGTTAGTAGTAGACTTGTTTTTTATCTATTGATCCTATGCCCTCTCCTCTTTCTCTTTCTCTCCTGCTCCCTCTTCCTCTCCTTCTACCTCTCTTTTCTCTCTTCTTCCTTGCCTTCTTCCTTTCATATTTCCTTTCATCATTTCTTTATCAAAATTTAGTCATCTAAGAAATATATCACATATTATAAATATTAACATGCTTAATTGAAATTCATTGTTTTCTCATATCTATAAGTCCATTTTAGAAATACCTACAAACATATAAACTATTAGAAAAGCATATAATATTACATAAGGTTTATAGTCTTATGATTATAGTTAAAACAGAATTCTATATGGAGATGACTATTTCTTAGTGTTCAAAATACCAGCTTCTATCAATGATCCAATAAAATTAGACACAATCCGTACCTACATTCTACAGATATTAAAATGTCTACCTAGCAGTTTATTATAAGAATTAAAATAATTATATAATCACTTATTGCTTAGTGCCTGCTATTAGTTAATCAATTAATGAATTTGACAGTTATTTCGAGAGTGCTCACTATATGTTTGGCAACATTATGACAGCTGTATATGGTAATGCTATGTTCTAGTAGTGAGAACTAAACAATAGAAATCAATCAAACAAAAATGAATTCGCATAGATATAACTGCTATGCAGGGTCTATGCTAGGTCAAATAGTCAGGGATGGCTTCTCTGAAAAGGTAATATTGGATTTTAGATCCGAATTATAAGGAGAAGCAGTTAATGTGAAGTCCTTTGGGAAAAGTGTTTCGGGCATGGGTCAAAAGTAATGGCAATTGATGAAACAAGCTTCAAGGGACAGAAAAAAAAAGGCCAAGGAGGCTAAAACCTGATGAAAGAGAGGGACACAGATGAAGTTGGATACATAGGTATGCCTCTGAGTATGAAGGGGATTTCTTCACTATCAAGAAAAAAATCTGGATTTCATTCTAATTGCATGGGGAAACTACTGGAGTGTTGTAAGTAGAGAAGTGATATGAAATGATTTAAGATTATTTTTCTTTTAAGTTCTCTCCAGTTGCGGGGCGCCTGGGTGGCTCAGTTGGTTAAGCGACTGCCTTCGGCTCAGGTCATGATCCTGGAGTCCCTGGATCGAGTCCCGCATCGGGCTCCCTGCCCGGCAGGGAGTCTGCTTCTCCCTCTCCCACTCCCCCTGCTTGTGTTCCCTCTCTCGCTGTGTCTTTCTCTGTCAAATAAATAAATAAATAAAATCTTTAAAAAAAAAAAAAAAGTTCTCTCCAGTTGCTATAAATTGAGACTAGAGTATAAAAGGGAGAAAGAGAAGTAGAATCAAAGTTTGGATACCCTGTGGAATTCTGTTGTAAGCATCCAGAAGAGATATAATATTGCATTGAAGCTAAACATAGAAGGCTGGTTCCTTTCTGTCATTACGTAAATATTAGGGTAATACTTATGATAAAGTACAGTAAATTATATTTATAATCTGATATGACTATATACAGAGTTATATACTATATACAAAAGTATATAGTTCTAAACCATACAGTTCTAAAACAAAGGATATAACTTATTAACTTGGCTTTTTTTTTCCATACAGACTCAAGAAACTGTCACAATATAGTCTTCTGGTCTTACTAGGGAATTAGGTAATACCATACAATATGTGGAATCTTCTTTTTTCTTTTTTTGGGAGAAGGGAGAAGCAGGCTGCCCATCAAGCAGGGAGCCCGATGTGGACTCGATCCCAGGACCCTGGGATCATGACCTGAGCTGAAGGCAGCTGCTTAACTGACTGAGCCACCCAGATGCCCCAGAATCTTCTTTTTTCAATCCAGAAAAATAACTAGCCCTAGTAAGTGTGTTAATAGTATTAATATCCAACACATATTTTTGAAAAAAATGACTTATGATCCTGTTTCTTTTTGGAAAATGAATCTCTAGGCCTGTATATATGTGAAAAGAGGATTTTTGGGTGATGGAGTAGTAGGTAACTTACATATACTCAAACAATTTGAGTAAGATCTCATTTTAACTTTTCTACCATAAATAAGAAATACACACACACACTCATGTATACCATCAGTAGGCAAACAGAATAGTTTTCCATATTTTAAAGAGGAAGAATAGAGATGTACTATCATTATAACATAGTATCATATCCCTCTTGTAATCAGTCTCTCCTTTATATCAGTTCTTCCATAAGCATCTTTGGTATTTATCCATTTCCAGTCTCCATGTCACTATCCTATTTCAGGCCCTTATCACCTAATTCTGGATTCCTAGAAATGACTTTACCTTTAGATTTTCTGACCTCAATCTTGTACTACTTGAAATCATCTTGTATGCCCTTGCAGATTAATTTTCTTAAAACACTATTTGCCAGACTTATGGCCAAAAGCACTAAAATAAATCTTGATATGAAATAAAATTTTCATTATTTACTTTCTAAAAACCTCTTGTGGAATTGAATTGCCAAAGGGGTTATTTCCAAACCTTTTGGCTAATGCTCCACATTCAATGAGCTGGCCTCAGCTTGCTTAAATATTGTTGTCTTGCGGACAATGGAAAGAACACAATTGGGAATGAGAACACACAAATCCTGATTTTAGGCTTGATTATGTTCATCTCTAGACTTGTGACCTTAGCCAAATTATATTAGCTTTCTAGAAATGAATATTCATGCATTCAACATTGTAAAATGGAATATTTACTTTGCTTACTACAATTTTTATAATATAAGAGGAAAAGCCCAGGATTTAATGTCACTGGATCTGAGTTGGGATTCTAATACGTCATTTATATCATTTAAAATCTATGACTTTCTTAGCTACCCAATCTCTGTAATTTTAATTTCTGTATCTTTAAAATAGGCTAGGGGCATCTGGGTGACTCAGTCCATTAAGCACCCAACTCTTGATTTCAACTCAGATCATGATCTCAGGGTTGTGAGACTGAGCCCCTTGTGGGCTTAAGATTCTCTCCCTCTCTCTCTGCCCCCCCTCTCCTCCCCACTGCCCCTCTCCCTCTCTAAAATAAAATAAAATAAAATAGGCTATGGAGAAATTCCCACCTCACAGAGTTGTTATGAATATTAACTAAAGCAATAGTGTGAATAGATCTTTCTAAAATATTAAAGTTTTTTTCTATTGGTAGTTACTATTTGTATGCTAAAAACATTCTGAACAATAAAACAGTGAGTAAAAGTAAGAAATTATTGTTTTATCTGACTCATTTTAAGAATTCTAGAAGCACATCCTGGGACAATGACTTAAGTGCAAGTAGTTTTTAAAATTTATTTTGGATTTAATCCCAGGAAACACCAGTAGGGAATAGGGAAGTGAGAGAAAAAAGAAGACAATAGGGAGAGCACTTTTTTTAAATAAATGACTACTGTTGACAACAGGACCTTAATCTTGGGAATTCTGGGAAATGATGTAGAACATGTGTTACTAGTATCCCATCTGAGGTTTGAGGGAGCATTTTTTTTTAATTCACCAATTTCTTTAGTCATTAGTTGAGGCTGCAGCTCTGGAGTCTCAATTGCCTGGCACTTCTTACCCATACAGATTAACAGATTCTGGAGAGCAGAAAATGTCCTCAAGCAAATAGGTGAAGTTATTGATGGTCTCATCAGCACATTCTCATATGATAATAAAAGTCCCCCAAAGTTGTCCATGTCCTAATTCCCACACCCTGTGAATAGGTTAGTTTAGGTTATATGGCAGAAGGAACTCCGCAAGTATAATTAATTTTATGGAGATTAAAATAGATTATCTTGGATTATCTAGTTGGATCCAATATAATCATACGATCCTTTGAAAAGCAAAGAATATTCTCAGGCTGGGACCAGGATAGGTGGGCAGAGACATTCAAATGTGAGAACTCAAGTCACCATTACCGGCATTGCAGATGAATGGGGCCATGAACCAAGGAATGCAAGAGACATTAAGGAGCTGAGAGAGGCTCCTGAACAACAGTCAGCAGGGAACAGGGACCTCAGCCCTATCACCACAGGATTTGGGTTTTGTCATTAATCCAGAAGATCTAGGAAGGACGATATTCTCTTCTAGAGCTTTCAGAAGAGATGCCAGGGTAGCCAATGTTTTTAATTCAGCCATGAAATACATGAAGCAGAGAAATCATTTGAGCTCACCTGAATTGATAGGTGAGCAGTGAGATAACTGGGTCATTTTAAGCTGCTAAATTCATGGTCATATGTTATAGAAACAATAGAAAACTAATACAAAGGGGGCATGCTAAGCCACTAAATAGAGAAAACAAAGACATTTACCTCAAATTATTCATTCCATCTATGAGGTCCTTCTCCTCACTTTCCAATAGCAAAATTGTAGGAACTGTTTAGTCTCTCTTAAATTCCAATGTTGAAATTGTCCTCTAAACTTAAACTACATTTACAATAACAGCTACACAATTTAGAATTTGACCATGTTCTCTGTTGAATATTTATGTGTTTCTGAACTGAAATGTTGCCTTCTCAGTAAAATTATGTATTCCTCCTGAACAGACACTCTCCCAAATAGGACTCTCTTTATGTACCTCAGGAAGATACAAAAGGGCATCTTTAAATTATGGGAAAGAATAAATGAAATACTTATAAAGGCAGTGGTGGGATACTGGTACCTTAGTGTATCCACAATTCATTTGGTGTCATTTTTCCATCTGTGATCATTCAAAGTAGCCCGTACAGGAAGAAATCTAAAATCACTCTCCTGAATTTCCCTCCCTTGTATTGTTGCTTTATTTTTCATTTTGCTTTGTGATTTCCTATTGCTACAGGGCAACCCAGTTCCATTTGTTCAATCCTGACCTAGCCTATTATCTCTTCTCATACTGTGGATTCACCAAACTTTCTCTCCCTCCTGTTCACATATATTTTTCAGAGCAGGCATGATTTTTTTCTAACACCACACCAAGAATGATTGTCTCTGATTCCTCTTTAAAAGCAAAGGATACTCAAAAAATAGGGACAGATTTTATTTGGTGTGAGCATTTAAATTCCAATTTTGGCACAACAAAAGGTTATTTGGAGACTATTCTAGAGAGAATTATGATTATAGTTACTTAACTTGTGGCTTATATTTGTTTGTGGTTGCATGTTGTTACTGTAATAAGGGAAGTAGCAAAAGGAAGAATGCATGAAAGGATGAAAGGACAAAACTAATAACAACAATGTAGAAAATTGAATATTTGAGCTTAATGATCACTGAAAAGTGTGTATTAAAAGTATTATTATAAAATATTTATGATTCACATAAAGTGGCAACAAGATAATTTTTACTTCATAAATGACATTAGCTTCCCTATTATCTAAGAGTCTTTACATACTAATAAAAATAAAGTTACAGTTAATTCACCAGCCTCTAAATTATAAATTAATATGGCATAAAACTTTTCCTTTCAACATAAGACTTCTTTTTATTCCCTTATCCGCCGTAATCTACTGTTATAACAGATAATCTGCTAATCTCAAATGATATTTATTTATTTATTTTTAAAGATTTTATTTTTATTTATTTGACAGAGAGAGAGAGACAGCCAGAGAGGGAACACAAGCAGGGGAAGCGGGAAAGGGAGAAGCAGGCTTCCCACAGAGCGGGGAGCCTGATGCGGAGCTCCATCCCAGGACCCTGGGATCATGACCTGAGCCGAAGGCAGATGCTTAACAACTGAGCCACCCAGGCACCCCTCAAATGAATTTTTAATATGAATACTTTTTTGAAACTTATGTATAAAAAAGTAACACTGTTAAAAAACAATTCTTATTTATAAAAACATTAAAAGTAAACCAATTCTAAAATAAATGCAATGATTAACGTATTTCTCTATTTAGCTAAATTCATCTCAAGTGCAATGCTTATGATACATGTTCTCTAGGTTATTTTGTTGATGGCATACTTAGAAAAACAACAGGGTAGATATAAACAAATTATATATATATATATGTGTGTAAATTAAGCCATTTGACAACTCTTAACACATATTTTTATATGAGCTACATGTCATTTGATAAAATGTATATGATATAAAAATAATTAAGATAGTAACAATAATGTTAGTTGGGAAAATAATCTTTACAGAGTGTTAAACTGTTCAGTGAACTGGAAGATCATCTGAATATGATCCTGTCCCCAGAAATTACTACAGAATAAATGAAGAGAGAGAGAGAGAGAAAGAGAGAAAAAGACAGAGAGAGAGATGGAAGAGGAGTAGGAGGGGAAGAGGGAAGAGAGGAGAGAGAAACTGTGAGTGCAATAATTGCTAGGGAAATACTTTTATCTGCCATACATAATGTTTGTTAAAGGAAATAGTATCAGCTATGTGTTCAGATTCATGGCTGGTTTTCATCTGATGTAAGATTTCTCTGTTGATTTTATAAAGAAATATAATCATTGTTCTACAATACAAGAAAGAGAAAAGTACTTTGGACTTAAAATTATTTTTTTTTCAACAAAAAGACCTTAAAGACCATCACTACCAATGTCATTAATTTATAATAATGATGATAAAGGGAAATTGGTAGTTAAAACTTCAACTGGAGAACATCTTCCATAAATTTTTTTAAAAACTATAGTGCTGGCTTCTGGCCTTACTAGAGGAAATGTTATAGTTATTACTGACAGATACATTTCAGCTGAGAATTTTAAAAATCCCACCAATTATGGAAATATAAAATTCATGAGTTTGTTCAAATCCTATTTCTTGACTTTCTAAGTGAATTCTAAGAAAGCACTGTTAAGTCAAGACAAAAAATAAAGATCAAGATCAGTAGCATACTAATCCAGAGTTCAATAATGACATAATTTCGAATGATAACTAGTTACTCTAATTTTTAATTTAAAGTGAAATGAGTCCAACAGTTTAATAAAGAGTAAACTTCATTTTTACCTAATTGTTTTTGGATAAGATAAAACAACATAGACTTTACAAGAACTTATTTTTTTTAAAGATTTTATTTATTTATTTGAGAGAGAGAGAATGAGAGAGAGCACATGAGAGGGAGGAGGGTCAGAGGGAGAAGCAGACTCCCTGCCGAGCAGGGAGCCCGATGCGGGACTCGATCCAGGGACTCCAGGATCATGACCTGAGCCGAAGGCAGTCGCTTAACCAACTGAGCCACCCAGGCGCCCCTATAAGAACTTATTGAAACCTGCAAACTTCTCAACAGATACATACATTCATTAAAAAAAAAAAAAATAGATTCTATTATGTGTCATGTATTTGGGTAGGTTTAGGCATTGAAAATTATATAGAATGGTCCAACCATTTGAAGAACTTAAAATTTAGACGGCTGTATAGTCAAGTAATCAGGATAATATCATATGCAAAGCTGATGGCAGTAAAGTGGGAAAGAATAGTTCATTACCAAAGAATACTGAGACATCTTTAGAAAAGAAGATGGTCTTTTAATTTGGCATTAAATCTGAAAATATGTTAGGGAAGCAGAAAGAATATATCAAACTGAGAGATACCTATGTAGTAATTCATAAAAGGGACATGGCATGTTAAGAGTATGGTACAAAGTAATATAAGCTAAAGTGTATGTTTGAGGAGAGTGTGTTGAGCTTGGAAGCTGAGAAAGAAGATATTTAGCAGCTGGATTTCAATATATTTTCTTCCTGTACTAGAGAGCCATTTCTTGGAAATTGTTAGATTCTCATGTTGGTGAAAATACTTGTAAAATTCAATTCTGAGTTAGTCTGGTTTAACAAGTCAATCCTCTGTATTAGTTCAGGATCATTTACAGAATTAAACTGTGTGCAGTAATAAATATTTGTATTTTATTGTATTCTGTCTACCAATAAGCTGATAACTAAGAATTAAATTTGGGGAGCAGTTGAAGGATGGATTATGGAGGCATAAGAAGACTGGGTAGGAGAGATCTGTAATTGCTTAGGTAAAAGAAAATGCATAATATATTTAGAAAAGGATTGGAAATAAAAGGAATTTTAGAGGCAGGACCCTTTGACTATTGGGCGCCTCTTTAGAAGTAGTGGTAAGATTCACCAAAAACACTAGGGATTTTGACTTGGGCAGTCAGTTGGTTGATGATGCCATTCACAGAGAGAGAAGCATTAAGGCCATACATGCTTAAAGGGGAAATTAATTAGCTCAGTGTTAAATATTTTGCATTGAGACACAGGGGAAATATTCAGTTGGAGATGCAACCATAGACTTATTGACTTAAAGATGAATGTTAAGTAGATTTCTCTACCTGTTCTTATTACATTTGTGGTTATACACATTTGAGATTGTATCCAGAATAGTTCTCTGCTATATTTCTTCCTTCAAATAATAGCTCTTAACAAGTGCTGCAGTTTTATCAGCTACAGTAAACTTCTACAATTTGCTAAAAGAGTTTTCCGTAACTAGGCTGCTTGAGATTAAAGTTAAATTAAATCACTTGCTAGTAATGGGAAGCTGAATAGTTTGCTTAACCTCTCCATGCCTCAATTGTCTCATCTATAATAGTAGTACTTATAACCTTCTTATGAAATGAATTAGCACACACAGTTTTTTATATGCATATAAATATAGTATACACACATATATTCCCCTAGCACAGTATATAACATATTTTAAGCACTGAATATTTACTATTATTATATCTTAGTTTTCTGCTGGTCAATTCTTAGTAGCAGAAATATGGTGTATTAGAAAGTACCTCACATGCTTGGAAAATTGTATCGCTAGAGTAGTCAGAGTGAGTTGAAAATGTTTTTGTGTGATGTTATTATGCATCCAACTGGCCCTTTGAAAAAGTGAGATGATATATAGGAAGCTGGATTCATTTAAGTTGGGAAAAACCTACAGTTTGGCCTATAATGTCAATGAATCTATGAATCATTTCCTATTTATCTTTCACCACAACTTTTCCTATATTCCAGAGCACCATTAGGTTGACCTTTCCACACTCTGATGCAAATGAAATCAGTTTCTAAGAGGAGGGATTGGTTTTTTCTGTTCCACAGTCCACTATCCCCCAGGGAAAAAAATCTCTGAGACAGCTCTGGCACAGTGGTAGGAGCAATGATGGGCTTCTATTTGCGTGACAACCCTGCTTTAGGAGCTGAGTGCACAGTGGTTGGTGGTGCAAGAAACCGAGGTCTCTCCTATTTACCTCTCAAGGTGTGGAATCCAACCACCCACAAGCCAAGACTTGTGTCAATGGGCCCCCAGTATTCCTGGTGACACTGCCCTTAAGGTAGAGCCTCTGTCCCATGGCTGGGGGCTGTGAGGAAGAACAGAGCCCCTACTTCCCTGCCGCACTCCTTTGGACCTTGAATTCAACAACAGGCAGCTGTAGGCAAGATGAAAAATTTTTTTGTCCTGCTTCTTCAGGGAGATAGTCTTCATTTGGGAACAGGGAGCAGAAGGAGGGAGGCTTATGCTCTTAGCTGTACCTCTCTGGAGCAGAATTTCTGTCTCACTGGGACAGGATAGAGGATAGAGGTATTGATTCAAATTTCACAGACTCTCATAGTTCTTACCAAGTTTTCATAGATTTTATTGAATACAATTTTTCTTTATTGGTTATATGCTATTGGGCCATTTCCAGAGACTTTCAGTGGCTGTTTTTGTTTTGTTTTGTTTTGTTTTACTTTTTAAAGATTTTCACTAGTTTCAATGAGAAGGTGGTGTGCTGATCTCCTCCCTCATGCCATCCCACTTTAGTCTTGAACTTAAATCTCATTTTCCATATCTATTTTATCAGATAATCCATATCATAGGGACTATCAGATGTTTCCCCAGTCATGAAATACTATAATTACCTATTTGGATATTGTTTCATGATATGTGATCTTTTGAAGATCTGAAAGGGGAAAAAGTGGTGAACAGTAGGGTTTTACTACCAAAAATCCATCAAAATCCTCAATATTTGAATGATGTCATGATTAGAAGCCATGATAACAACTGGTATTTCTAGGCATGAAGGGTGTATACCTCATAGAAGTTTAAAGAAAGTTTATCAGTTAAGTGTATTGGAAACTCAAACTCTGACTTTCCCTTGATAGGCACTAATGAAGGATGTATGGAGGTATCTGACGGCATTTATTCCAGTCAATAGACTAGCCACAAAGTATTTTCACATTTCCCCAAATTGGTTGAGGTATATTCTCTTCATGGGAGGAGAAAAGGAAGCATCATGGGAATACTACACTTTTAGAATATGGATCAATTTTCCTGCTATGTCAAGGTCATTGTGAATGTCATCTCTGAGAGAACACTACTGTATGAATAAATATATTTGAGGATTTTTTTTAAAAGCTATATCTTCTGTATTTCTTATTGATCTGAGTGGTTAGGCAAGCTACTTAAAAACAACATTATCTATTTTATACTGCTAATATCATTCTTAGTAAGTTATTAACACTAAATAATTGATTTAATTGCAGTATACTTTATAAGTGGTACTATTTAACATTTCTTAACCGGCTTAATAAATTTACTGCCTTTTCCAGGGACAAAATGAAACCTGTAGAAATGTGGCTCTTATAAAAATCCCAAATCAATTTTGATGTAAAAAATTCTGGCAGGGACACATCAGAATTTAAGTACGCTGTATATTATACACTCAAAATATCAGAGATATTTCTGATAACATGAGATAAAACTTGCATGAGGCTCAAGAAAACCCTGAAAATGTTATTACCATTTAAATTAGATTCGAAAACTTCTTTACACCAACATCCAAATCATATTTTCACTCCCATTAGTAACATCTTGTATTTTAACTCAAACCTTAGTAATTACCTGAAGAAAAAAATATATATAACAAATTGATTTTGAGAGAAATAGATTTTCCAAACAGAATTCTATGTGAAACAATGGTATATGGAATCTAATTATCCATATTTTCCTTGGCAAGAAGAATGAAACTATAATTTAATGGCTGCAATGTACTTTTTTGTTGTTGTTTTTCTCCCATAATGTCAAATATATAGGAATCCTATTTTATTTCTTCAAAACTATAGCCCAATGGGGGAAAAACAATCATATATCTCTAATATTGAATTGTAAGTAATAGGAATAAGTTTTTTTCTCTTATCTGTGGAAACCAGGATTTAATATTTGACAGTATTTATAGTTTTTTATTTTTAAGAATTTGCTTCTGAGCTAAAATTATAATTTTTGGTGTGTCTCCAATTTTATATTTCTTTAACAACAATTACTTTAAGTGATATATCACAGTAATCTATAAAAATCATTTCTAGGTTCATAGTTCCTCTATGGTTTACAAATAAATATTTAAAATAACACTTTTATGAGGGAAAATCATCATCCTAATACAACTGCAGTGATTTATTTAAGGTAGGCTAATTTAATTAGTCAAGTGGTAAAGTCCTACTCACTCATTAAATATTGTGATTTATGCAAGTGGAACTATAATTTTTTCTCAAAATGTTATGTCAGCCTCATCATTTGAAGCTCTCATTTTTAATAGTGTGCAAGATGGAAGGATTTAAGAGGCTAATATAAAATAGGAACAAGTTAAAAAATATGTGTAGAACAAATAAATAAATACATATATGTCACATAAGAGAAAACTTTATTATAACAGCATTTTATATTTTATGGCTTTGTTTGAATTTTTAAATATATTTTTCTCATAAAAACCTGAGGATTGCTGTGTTTATTTTAAAAGTAAGAGTATTAAAGCAAAGTGTTAAAAGTATTTTGTCTAACATCAGAAGTTCATTTATAGGGACCAAATTAGAAATCTAGAAGTTCAGATTTTTAATTTTCTTTTCACAGTTCCATGTTGCCTCCCAAGCAATATCTGGTAAAAAGCGCAAGTGCAGTTTTTATTTGTCAACCATCTTATTGCAACAACTCTAAGACACAGTAAATGTATTTGACAGTCTTCATGACAATTTACTGAAATGTCTTCTTTAAAAGACCTAAGCATTTTGATCACATAAACTGAATCATTTATTTTTCTGTAGAACTGAAATATTAAAATCATATTATTCTTTGAACTGCCTATATTAATATTTGATGAAAGATGGAATAATAATGTACTATTTTACATTATTTTTTCTGTATTATTACAAAATACATTTTGGTCACTTCTTATTCTTACCCAAGTACTCTATTGTGATTGATGAACTATGAAGTTTAATAGTTTTTTAATCACCGAAATAAGTCTAAAATTGTTATTTATATTAGGTCGAAGGAAATTAAATTAAGGATGAATTAACCTTGAGTCTTCCCTTTTGAAATAATAAATTAAGCATAGGAAAATGGGGAGAAATAACGTATATGGAATACATTAAGCAAGTGAGCTTGAAATGTCAGTATGCTGTTTACCCATCTGGTAATGAGTGTGTGTGTGTGCTTCCCTCAGAGGTGATTACTTCTGTTAGCCCTTGGAACAAGAAAAACCAATGGCCATTCAAGTTTTCTGATACACTTTGGAAAAATGAAAGTAAAAGAAAACACAACTAATTTGCTCTAATATTTGGAAGTACTCATAATGTGCTTTTTATGGATTCTTCTGTGTCAAGCATGGAAACTGATCAACTAGAGTTAATTTTCATAATAAAGAATATGAATACAGTAGGGTAGCTTAGTGAAACAATTTCATATTCCTGAGATTCTGGGAGTTTGAAATATTTTATCAGTCAATATGAAACTTACAATGATTAACAACTTAAGCATCTTTTCAAGGAAATGAACATGTTATTGCAAGAATTAGGTCCTAAATCTTATTAATTTTGTTCTTTTTGTGACTCTTTTTTTAAAAGAAAAAAACTGTATTTCAATTAAGTAAAATAACTTAGTAATAATAAAATATTTGTATAGTCATATGGAATATAGCTATTTACCATAAAAGTGTTTCAATGAATGGTGGTACATTTAATAGAGCAGTATTTTATTTTATTTTATATTTTAATTTTTTAAAAGGTTTTATTTATTTATTTGAGAGAAAGAGAGAGCATAAGCAGGGGGAAGGCCTGGCGGTGGGGGAGAAGCAGGCTCTCTAATGAGCAGGGAACCAGATGCTGGGCTCAATCCCAGGACCCTGAGATCATGACCAGAGCCAAAGGCAGACGCTTAACCAAATAAGCCACCCAGGCACCCCAGCAGTATTTTATTTTTACTCCAATTTTTATATTTGTTCAACTTGCTTAAAACTATATTTATTCAGTACAAAATTTATAGTTGATAAGTTCCTTTGCTTTTACTGAAGTCTGGGTTGGGAGAGGGTTGCAGTGACCCCGTGCAGGCAACAGAATTTCAGTTAGTAAAGAAGAAATTTTCTTACTTATATAGGATCTCCCAACTCCTGCGCTCTCTGTCGAGGTTCTGAGAAAGATCTAATGATGGGCTGCCTGTCAATGACAATAATTTTTAGCTTCCGTAATATAAATGTCTTACTCCTCCTTATGCATTGCTCTCTTACATCCCTCATTTTCATTCCAAAAATTGTGGTCATAATGGTGATTGTTAATAATATGCTAATACCCTTCTACTTTCCCATGCTTCCTAATTCTTTTTAAGTGTTCTCACATTTCTAATTTCAAAGCAGAATAATCAGTTATTTCTAAATCTCCAGGTTAGATATTTCTATTGAGTACTCTAAAAATGCCTATTTCTATTGAGTACTCTAAAATACTTCTGTGGCCTCTTTCCATTTTTTGTATACAAACTAGGAAGAGTCCTTTCTCCTGTCAAAGAACATGTTCTGTACACATTTAGATCTTTCTCAAAAAATAGGCTCCCTTTTAAAATTCTTTCCCCCTCAAAAAATATAAAATAAAATTTTGTCTTTCTCTTGCATTATTAACAGCTAATTCTTTTCTGAATACTTCCAGTTAACATATAAAGAGTGTAATATCTTATATCTTGCATCATAAAAAATCTTATTGTTCTATCAATTTTTATACATTTTGTAGATTCACGAAGTACATATTTATATATTAAAATTATCATTCACCTCTTTTGAAATGTTTTATACTTGTGATGTTTACACATCTTTACCTTCCATTCATTCTTTAAACTTGTCCTGATTTCTAAACCTACACTTAGTAAAGCTTCTATTACCATAATAATGACATCCAAGTAGATAAATCCAAGCAGCGCATTTTTTCTCTTTATTGTACTCATCTTGGCTTCTCTGACACAGTCTCCTGATATTGCTCCTTTTTCCCTGAAGATTCTTTTTATTTCCTTTACCAATTTTATCTTTTTCGTAAGTATTCATTCTATGTCTCTTCCTCTACGCCTATCCTTTATCTATCTATCTATCTATCTATCTATCTATCTATCTATCTATCTAT
>NW_023270415.1:58221636-58230887 GCF_011800145.1 Mirounga leonina | reverse complement strand
TATCTATCTATCTATCTATCTATCTATCTATCTATCTATCTATCTATCTATCTAATCATCTATGCCTCCTATTTAAATGGTGGCTCCATATTTCTTCAGCATAGCCACCCAGTGTTTCTAGCTGAGAAGTAAGTATGACATCAAAGTGTCAGAATGTGCCTTACAAATATGTTATCATATTGATATATCTGCTTTTTCTCTCAACCTAAAGCAAGCAGGTCCATTCCATTTGTGCCCCCAGGTTAGTGGTCCACTCATTCGTGTCTCTATTAATGAGTTAGAAGCTCAGGCTAATGTCTTGGTCTGATGCAAAAAGCCTGGGTCCTACCCATTTTAAAAGTGGAGAACTGGGATGCCTGCGTGGCTCAGTTGGTTAAGCGTCTGTCTTCAGCTCAGGTCATGATCCCGGGGTCCTGGGATCGAGTCCCACATGGAGCTCCATATCAGGCTCCTTGCTCAGCGGGGATCCTGCTTCTCCCTCTGCCTCTGCCTGCCCCTCCCCCCAGCTTGTGCTCTCTCTCTCTCTCTCTCTGATCAATAAATAAAATAAAAAATAAATAAAAATGCAGAACTCAGACTGTGAATGAAATAACAATATTATTATGTCAGATGAGAACTGGTATTTTTTTATATTCTTAGACTTAAGATGTAAACTGTGCAAGCTTTTTTTTTTTTTTTTTTTTTCTATTATATAAGTAGCTTTAAATAAACTCAGCTTGTGCAAGGAGAGCTTTGGCCTGTGGTATTAAAACTGCAAACGTGGTCTAAAGCATTCCTAGGTGAAGTGACCTGGGATCATAAATTCTAAGATTAGACATGGTCAAAATTGATTATAACTGAAAAGTGGTCCACTAATACTAGAGATCATTGTTCCGTTGATAACCTTATAGTCCTGAAATCACGCAAAAACTGTGGTTGGTTTTATCCTTTCACACATTCACGTTGTTGCATTCATAAGGCACTTGGGATTTACATGGCATTGCTATTCCACTTGCTTGTCTTCCTGAGATTACAGAATGCCTCAATTTCCCCTCTCTTCACTTCGAGCACATTAAAAGCCTTTATATATTTCCCATAGCAACAGCAGTGGGAAGCGTCATTCTCCATGTCAGAGGTCTTAATCCTGAAAGTCAGGGCAGAGCGCAGACCAAGACTATGCATTTGGAGCTGCTGCTACAGGAATCATTTCTGAGCTCTATAAACGCCGAACTTCCTCTGTCAAGGCCTGTCATGTAAGCAAAATAAACAAAAGGCACATGATAGTGTTGGCTTCAGCTTTCATAGATAGCAGTCCCAAAACTAAATTCATATTCATACCCTGTTTTTATTTAAAATAGATATAAAAATCATAAAAATAGAATGACCGCTGCTGACTTTTTTCAACCCAAAAAATAAATTGTGACATTTTAAATGTATGTCTATCACTATCCTATAATTTACAAACAGATTGACAAGATTTATTTCTCTTAGATTTTTGTCTCAAAGAGCAAGACTTTTCCAGTAATGTTAAAATTATGCTTGAAAGCAATAATCTGTTTTAAAGCTAGCATGTGATACACCCTTTCTAATTTTCAACAGAATCTCTGAAGTCAGATAAAAAGGAGGAAAAATATATAATATAATATTTGGTTGAGATAAATCAACTGTTTTACAGCTGTCTGGAAAGAGGAAATTTACTTAATGCAAGGATAGTAGAACTTGAGCGAGAGAAAGAACTGAACACTTACTGTGCTCTTTGGCATAAAGCAAACATCCTGGCATAGAAGTAGAACCATCTGTCTATCTTCAGCTTCTTTCTTTTTTTTTAAAATTTTTTATTGTTATGTTAATCACCATACATTACATCATTAGTTTTTGATGTAGTTTTCCATGATTCATTGCTTGCGTATAACACCCAGTGCTCCATTCAGTACATGCCCTCTTTAATATGCATCACCAGGCTAACCCATCCTCCCACCCCCTCCCCTCTAGAACCCTCAGTTTGTTTCTCCGAGTCCATCGTCTCTCATGGTTCATCTCCCCCTCCGACTACCCCCCCTTCATTCTTCCCCTCCTGCTATCTTCTTCTTCTTTTTTTTTTTTTTTTTCAGTTTCTATAGCCCTGTGGGAAAAATCTCTTTGTTGTTCTTTTTCCAGTGTGGATGCTTCATTTTCAAGTAGCCATAGCAATATGTTCCCTCCTTGTTATCAGAACTTTGGATATAACAGGCTAGAGAACAGAACATCTAGATAATATATGGTATAAAATTAATCTGGGGTTTAGTAGAAAAGTAGAGGTAGAGGACTAACAACATATTTCCCGTCGGTAGTAAAATTCCCATAATTAAAGCATAAACATAAATTTGGAAAAGGAATTCTGAGAGCTAAGGAAATTGGGGATTGCAGTGGGTTATGTCCCTGATTTTTTTTTTTCAGTGCCACATAAGCAACAGTATTAGAACACATCCTCATCTAAAGTTAGCAAGTTAAACTAAATAAATTCAGATGTTGAACACTGGGTTGACAACTACAGACAACAGTATTCAGGCAGGAGGGAAGGGCAGGGTGGACGGAGCAGGGCCAAAGGAAATCCCTCCTCTGCCCACTAGCAGTTATGAAAACACATTAGACTTTTACTCATGATGCCATAACACACACAAAGGTAACAAAAAAAAAAATGCCATACTAAAATTTATACTAGAACCTGAAACTTAAGACCATAAATCCTTAAAGTATTTCTCAAATTAAATAGAAGAAAGTATAAAAACTATTTATTATCCTAATAGGAAAAAAGCTTTTTTTTTTTTTTTTGAGAAACTGCAGTAGAATGATATGAAAAAGATAAAGGGGAGAAAGTGAATGGTAAATACCACAGTATAAAATACAACGAGGGGGTAAATATGATGAGGAAGGACTGAAAAGAAACTTAAAAGGTAATAGTAGATTTTCAATACATAATGAAGAAAATAAAAAGGTGAATTTTTAAGTGGAAAAACCCAATCAGTAATGTATAGAACAAATTTAATAAGATGTTCTAAAATGTAGAGAAGAACAGAGGAGTCATAGAAGAGAGATATGAAGACGATGGTCAACTTGGCAAAACATTACTGAGCATATCATAATTGGCTACAAAAAGATACGGAAATGTTTATTAAAATAATAATGCAACCAAAAACAACACTAACTGTAAGCCAAGGAAAGAAAAGAAGCAGATTCTATTAAGGATATTTCAAAACAGAGAAAGGATTCTCCAGGGAAAAATAACTGCATATAATTTTTTCAAGTTGCAAAAGATAAAACCAAAATATATGTTTCTTCTTCAATTTGAATATCATATAAGACATTTTTTAAAGCTTTTGACATTTATTTCAAAAATGACACATAATGTAAACAATATAAAAAATAGAAAAGGAACATAAGCAAAACATGAAAATTTCCATTCGTGCCTTCGTGTATTTCCCAGTCCTAGACTCAGCATAAGAAGCTAATGATGATCCTAAATGTATATTCATTAGTACTACGTGGAGAGAAGACATAAAAAGAAAACTCAACTGTAATTGACCTAAACAAAAAAGAGAATTTTTGACTCATGTAACTGAAAAATCCAGGTGGTATTCTGGAAATTTAAGTGAGGTTTGATTAAATGCCTCCCAAAGTATAAAGAACTTCATTTCTTGGCCTCTATGTTCTTTTCAGTATCAGCAAAATTCAGGGAACGCATAGGGTCTGTGAGTAGCTCTAGGCTTTTCCTTAGTGTTCAAAAATATTGTTGCAGGTGCGGAACTTATCTCCAAACTCTGTGTTTTCATATGTAAGACAGTGTCTTTTTTAGGCTCAGAGGAAAAAGTAGATTTTTTTGTTTTTAAATAGCAGTATCTGCAAAAGCCTTATTTTCCTAATTGACTCTCTTTAGATTAGGTGCACATATCCAAACAAATGGTGGAGAGAGAATAAAATTCACTGACTCTCATAAATATAGAGACCATATGTCACAATTTGCTGGGACAGTTTTGAGGTTTGCTGGGAGAGATATGGCTGTACCTTTTATTAGGCATAATTATTAATAGTGTCCCCTCTCACTCTGAAACATATCCAGGTCTGAATCATAAAATACGTGGACATTTGGCTTAAATCAAAAGGCTCACCCTTGGAACAAAAACAAAACATATGACTGGGAAATCTGGAAGTGTGCTAGAAAGTCTGCACCACTGTAAATAAGTATATAATAAGTGTGACCTGACAGTCTTCTTCCTTATGAATTTAGAAATAGATACACATATACACCTTTTAATATGAATGACACCACAACTACCCTGTAATTACTAATAATGTTTAGAAATATGTCCTCAAAATTTTTCCATGTCAGCATTGTTGGCTTGATTTCATTTTGTCCTGAGAGCTTCATATTACTGCATACTATAGTTAAACCAAATTTATTTAACCCATGTCCTACTGGTAGATATTATTTATAAGATTCTTCATATTATTTTTAAAGATTTTTTATTTTTATTTTTATTTATTTGAGAGAGAGAGAGAGAGAGAGAGAGAGAGAGAAACAGCATGAGAGGGGATAGGGTCAGAGGGAGAAGCAGGCTCCCCGCTGAGCCAGGAGCCCGATGTGGGACTCGATCCCAGGACTCCGGGATCATGACCTGAGCCGAAGGCAGTCGCTTAACCAACTGAGCCACCCAGGCGCCCCAGATTCTTCATATTATTTTTAAAAGAATGAAGCAATGTTTGATCATATGCATGCTTTTTTATGCTCATATGTATTTCTGTAAATTAGATTCATAAAAATGATGGACCAAAGGGTATACTTAGGGTTGATATTTAATAATGTATTGCCTTCCCAAAAGGTTTAACAAATTCGTATGTCTACAAAATGTGTATTAGCAAGTATCATTTTACATCCTCACCAACATTTAATGTTATCGATCATTTCACTTTTCTTAATTGGTGGGCACAAATCCATATTCATTTTTTCATTTCAATGATTAGTAGTAAGATTAAGCACTTTTAAAATATAGTAAATGCCCATTCATATCATTTGTCTATTAATCTATTTTTTAGTTTTTCTTCTCCTTACAGGTTTGAGGACTCTTTGTTCTCTATCCAATTTCTTTGCCTTACACATATGCTATAAATATATTCCTGGACCTGCTGTTTGTTCTATAAACATGTTCTTAGTTTCTATTGTAATACAGTCTTTTTTTTGAAGTCAAATATGTTAGCCATTTTCTGTATGGCTCCTGTATATTTGACCCTGCCTACTTAAAAATTATAAAAATTAATTATTCTTTTCTTAAGATTATAAAAATTATTCTCCACCCTAAATTCTGGATTAATGTAATGTGAAACAGGAATATATTTGAACTTCAAAAAACATTGAGAAAGTAGAATATTGAAACACTGAAAATATTAGGGGCACCTGGGTTGCTCAGTCCTTAAGCATCTGCCTTCGGCTCAGGTCATGATCCCAGTGTCCTGGGATCGAGCCCCACATCGGGATCCCTGCTCCACGGGAAGCCTGCTTCTCCCTTTCCCAACCCCCTGCTTGTGTTCCCTCTCTCACTGTGTCTCTCTCTGTCAAATAAATAAACAAAATCTTTAAAAAAAAAGAAACACTGAAAATATTAAAAATATCAAAAATATATCATTTTTACCAGCACAATTCATTGACGACCTTATCATCACTTCTCTTACATTTGAACTTACAATTTCATTCATCAAATTCCCTGAACATTTCTTTTGCATCTTGATTGCAATTCTGTGAAGCATATAGATTATATTGGTTAGAGCTGATAATATATTTCCTCATGCACGAACATGAGGTTGTGTCCCATTTTTTCTCTGTTTAGTTTTACCATTTTTGTCCTCTACTAAAGTATACAATTTTAGAGGTCCAATGAAGTTCTTCTCAGATTTACACTTTGGTATTCCATAGGTTTTATAGTGTACTATGTTATTTCAATACATTTCCTATTATTTTTTGCAATAAATATTTCATTTAAAATTTTAACATAACATACACTTGACCTCTCATTAATTCTAGAATCTTTCCAGTGTCTTTCTTGTATATTCTAGGTAGAGGGTCATGTTAACTATTAATAATGACTATTAAATTTCTTCCTTTCCAAAGTACATTGTATATTATCAGTTGGAGGTTCTATCATTATCTTGCTTTTGATTTTAGAATAGATTCTTCTAATATTTCATGATTAAGTATGCTGTGTTTGGAAATATATAATTTAGCAGGGCAGGAAAATATTTAATAAATTATGATATAAATAATATTTAATTACAATTTTGATTCATCTTTAATGTTTGTAATATAATATTCAATGAAGAATTTAGGTAAGATACTACTTCTGTAAAACATATTAAGTGGAATTATTTTATACATGTGTGGGAGTGTGCCCATGTGTAGAAGCACAAACTTGGAAAGAAATTCAGAAAAATATTACTGGAAACTACTAGATAGAATAATTGAATGAATAATGTTTTTTTCTTAGTACAATTCGCTCTTTGACATCTTTTGAAATAATTATATATGATTTTATAATAGAAAAGAAGGAAGTCAATGTTCTCTTTAATACTCATTGTAGAATAGAGATAATAGAAATCTTCAAGCATTATAGATTAATATAATTTATATATAATAAGTTAGAAATATATTTTTGAATATATATTTCATATCTTCTAGAGTACATGGAAATGACAAAAAACATAGTTCTTTGCTAAAAGACTATACCAAGTCACCTACATAAATTTCTTCTGTGAATTTGGTACTTAAAAATAATGTCATTATATCTAGTTTAATAAAAAGATTAAGAATATGGGATTTGGAGTTATATAGACTTCAGTTTTTTGTTTGTTTTTGTTTTTGTTTCTGTTCTGCTATTTCTTATCCAGTTGTTATTGGACAATGGACTTAACATTTCCAAGTCTCAGGATCCTGTTTTATAATGGGGATAAATATGTCATGCTTCAAAGGAATACTATGAGAATTAAATGAAGTTAAAAGGAAAGCTTGTCACTCAGTAAACGTTGGTGGTTTATTTTTGCTATGTGTTAGTATTATTGATGTTGTTGTTATTATAATAATTATTAATATTATTACTACTGGGTTTTCTTTTAAGAATGCTGATATCTGTTGATACATTTTTTTTCCTGAGTATTCAACAAGATCAAGTAACTTAAATGATCTGGTCCCTGACCAAAAGAGTAGAATTCCTATTTTCCCAATCAGAGATAAAATGAAAACATGAGCTCATCTAATATTTTGTCATTTATATGCATTTATATGTACTTCAGCTTAACTGTAAGTTAACATAACATCACCCAAAAAGAAAGAGGCTCATTGCACTGTAGAAAGTGGCAAGCCTTTGGCTGAATAGTTTGGAGGGAAGCAAGTTTAGCAGTATGACCTATGTAATTTTTATACTTCAGATGTTTTTTTTAGCAAGATCAAAATCATATTTACGTATACCTCTCTTACTGCCACCCAACATTGCATAGAAACATTTTAAAGCTTCCAAAATATTTCCTAAAAATAGCTATAGTATATTAGTATTCACATTTTATTCACATTCTCTGTATTATTGTACCCTCAGAGGCAGTGAGACTTGGTATGCCAGAATGTACAACAGCTGATGTGGGAAGCTCATAAAAAATGTTCCATATGCAAATGCTCCCAGCCAATGTGCAATCCGGAGTTGATTGTGTATTGTTTCCTTTATTATAGCTTCTCTCTCTCCCATTTAACTTGTGCTCTAGTAGATAGTATGAGTCACAGTGCTAGATAGAAGCAAATGTGATACCACTGGAGCTTCCACACTGGAACAAAGAAAAAGGTTTTTGGCTGGTCAAGAAACCTATAATAGAACTGATATGGTAATCAGAGAGTAAACAACTAGTGATTAGGGATTAGTTGATGAAAATATTTTGGCAATGTAAAGGTCCTAAGAAACATCAAAGTTCCCTGAGATGAATAAAATGTATATGATGAATAGCTGGACAACACAATTGCCAAAAGCTCCCTGTGACTTTAGAAACATTGATGAGGTTGGGGAAATCTAAATCATCTCCATGGGGACCATGCCAGGATGACCCACAAAGTTAGTGTGAGTTCCCATTTCCAAAAACACATCCACTGTTCTAAATGATGTATGTTTTGGTAATAAAGGCTTTAGTACAAGGAAGTAACATCCCAGTTCTGGCCAAGATGGATAAAAGAACTGCAGAGTAAATGCAGAAAAGAATCTGAGAATTTGGAAAATATAAGCAGTGGAATCTAGCCCTAACCAACACAGCAATACTACTCTTAGTCATCATCTGTTTTAAAGTTTTTCACATTATCCTATTGAGGATACAAATGAAAATATATGTCAGAAATCCATTATTTATAAAATATAATTAATTGTACATATTTATGTTTAAATTGACTATATAGGTAAATGCTTAAATATTTTACTTAGTTTAGTAATTTTCAGTGAGATATTCCTTGTCTTTATAACATTTCAATTTAAATAATACCTTGAATTTTTTTGTAAATAAATATCTGTTATTCGAGATTTTGGTATCTAGTATAAAAAAATGATAAGCACTCGTGACCTCCTTCCACAATTCAGGAAGTTATTTTAACAAGGCTTCTTTTCATTTAGGTAGGCAACCTGCAATTTAATGGAATTATAGGAAATCTTTCTTTACCTTCAATTCTGGATATCTCAGAACTTCTCAGCCATGGAAATTTTATTTCACAGCTTCTGATCCATACATTATAGCTCATGAATTATTTTTAAAATTTTCACACTGTGGGCAGAGCTTTGTGGGGAACACAATGGGTTCTCCTTCCACATATGCTTTCCTTTACTTAAAATGAATAAATATGCATTATCTCTAGAGTATTTAATCTGAAAAGCAAAATATCATTGAATCATAAAAGGGACATTATTGGCAAAACTACAAGGACAGTGAAAAGAGTCGTGGTTTCCAGGAATTGAGGTGGAGGCAGAAGAAGGGAGGGTAGATAGTTGGAGCACAGGACAATTTTAGGGCAGTGAAACTATGATACTATAATGGTAGATAAATGACCAACCGATAAAACTGTACAACACAGCAAGTGTCTGCTTGGGATTCTCTCTCTCCCTCTTCCTCTGTCCCTCCCCCCTCCACTCACATAAGCTCACTCTCTCTCTCTCAAAAATAAATAGATGATAGATAGATGATAGATAGATAGATAGATAGATAGATAGATAGATAGATAGATAGAT
>NW_023270415.1:57868179-58221626 GCF_011800145.1 Mirounga leonina | reverse complement strand
GATAGATAGATAGATAGATAGATAGATAGATAGATAGATAGATAGATAAAATTATAGAAATTAGGGGGAGCTAAGATGTTGGAGTAGTAGGAGGACACCACACTTACCTTGTCCCTTAAACACAGCTAGATAAGTATCAAATCAGTCTGAACACCCAAGAAATTAATCTGAGGACTGACAAAACAAACTGCACTAGAGGGAAAAAGAGGCCACATTGTGGAAGGTAGGAGGTTCAGAGACATAATTTTGGCGAGAAAAGGCTCACAGGTACTGCAGAGGGGAGCAAGCCCTGATCACAGAGAGAGGTGAGAGAGAGAGAGAGAGACAGAAATCAAGGCACAGAGAATTGCACAAGGAAAACACTTCCTCAAAGCCATTGACTGGTAAAATGAGAGAGGCTAATTATTGTGAGTTTTTACAACCAGTGGAGCTCACAGACTGTGGAGTTTTAGAGATCCACACTGTGGCTGGTGTTGACCCTGTCAGGTACTGCAGTGTTCCTATGGATAAGGAGGGTAGAGGCCCACGAGCAGATGGTGCAATCTGAAGATCCCCTAGGACCCACTGGGAGAGACATTTCCCCCTTCTTGGAGTGCATCTGGGAGAGGTGGTGTTGTTTCTCAGGGGACAAAAGAGCTGACAGGCAAAACTGCACGCCCCCTGCCTCTTGGCATCGGGGCAAAGACACCTGTTGAGGGTGGCTAACCTGGACAACCCCTTTAGCTGTGCTTTACTCTAAACTCAAGCTCCTGTGTGTTGGTGCAACTGCCCTTCTGGAACAAAACTGCACCAGCCCCAGTGAGGTGAGACCCTCCCCCTGAGGACCAACGTGGGTCCGCACCATGCCAGATCCCTAAAGTCTGCAGTTTTGAAACTAAGCCAGCAAGCCTGAGATAAAAAGGAGATGCACTGTGCTGCTGGGTGGACAGACGGCCCAGACACAGACAGGGTGAAGGCAGGGATGTGAGCAATGCCTGACGCACATGAGGGGAGATTGTTTGCTCTTCTGTGGGTACTTCCCAGACAGCAGCAGGCATGAATTCCCCTCTCTGGGGATGAGGGAGAGGGCTGGCAAGACTTTTCTCCCCCACCCATCAGCATGGACTGACTTCAGTGAGCAGAACAGCACCAAGAGTGGAGGCCTGAGCCACCTACACCAAGCCCTGCCCCCCTGCTCTCTGCTTCTTTACTAGGGCAAGTGACCTGAGAACCAGAGCAGTGGCCCCCTCCCCCAGAAGACCAGCACAAACCCCATGCACATGCCAAGTCTACATAGCTGCAAAGCTTCAGCTCTAGTGGAAAAAGCATCAGGTCTCCTTTAACCTAGGGGTGCAGACCACAGTACACCTAGTTAAAACTCACCATACTTTGGACAAGGTCCAAACACTCCCCACTGCAGTCAAGGAGAAACTCTGTAGTGGACTGACCTGAAGGAAAACACACAGCAGAGTGCACATAGCATACAGCAGAAACACTTCCTAAAGTGCCAGGCACTGGACGTTATGACTTCTTAATAAAGCCATTACTCTCAGGAGTAGGAAACATAACAGGCTTTTCTAACACACAGAAGACAGGAGACATAGACAAAATGTCAAGATGGAGAAATTCATCCCAAAAGAACAAGAAAAGGTCACAGCCAGGGATGTAATCAAAACAGATTAGTAATATACCTGAACTAGATTTTAAAACAATGATCATAAGGACATTTGTGGGCTTGAGAAAAGCATAGAAGACACCAGGGGATCCCTTACTGCAGAGATAAAAACTAGTCAGGCTGAAATAAAAAATGCTACAATCAAGGTGCAAAACCAACTGGATGTAATGACCACAAGGATAGAAGAAACAGAGGAACAAATAAGTGATGTAGAAGATAAAACTATGGAAAATAATTAAGCTGAAAAGAAGAGGGAAAGAAAAATATTGGATCATAAAAATAGACTTAGGGAACTCAGCAACCTCATAAAGCATAATACCATTCGTATCATAGGAGTCCCAAAAGAAGAAGAGAGGGAAAAAGGGGCAGAAAGTTTATTTG
Source organism: Mirounga leonina (assembly GCF_011800145.1). NCBI lineage: Eukaryota > Metazoa > Chordata > Mammalia > Carnivora > Phocidae > Mirounga > Mirounga leonina. The sequence goes on along the minus strand of NW_023270415.1, from coordinate 58,219,591 downwards.
ATGAAATTATAGCTGAAAACTTCCCTGATCTGGGGAAGGAAACAGACTTCCAAACCCAGGAGGCACAGAAAACTCCCATCAAAATCAACAAAAGCAGTCCAACACCAAGACACATCATAGTAAAATTTGCAAAATACAAAGATAAGGAAAAAATCCTGAAAGCAGCAAGACAAAAGAAGTCCCTAACTTACAAGGGTAGACAAATAAGGTTAGCAGCAGATTTCTCCATAGAAATTTGATAGGTCAGAAGAGAGTGGCATGATATATTCAACATGCAAAATAGGGAAAAATCTATAGCCAAGAATACTCTCTCCAGAAAGGCTATCATTTAGAATAGAAGGAGAAAGTATTCCCCAAACAAAAACTAAAGGAGTTCATGACCACTAAATGAGCCCTGCAAGAAACAGACTCTTTGACTGGGAAAGAAAGACCAAAAGTGAAAACACTAGAAAGGAACAGAGAAAATCTCCAGAAACAACAATTTAACAAGTTAATATAATGGCACTAAATTCGTATCTGTCAATAATTACTCTGAAAGTAAATGGACTAAATGCTCCAGAATGGATAAAAAAATAATAACTGCCTATATGCTGCCTACAAGAGATTCATTTTAGACCTAAAGACAGCTAGAGATTGAAAGTGAGGGGACAGAGAACCATTTATCATGCAGATGGATGTCAAAATAAAGCTGGAGTAGCCATACTTATTTCAGACAAACTAGATTTTAAATCAAAAAGTGTAACAAGAGATGAAGAAGGGCACTATATCATAATAAAGGGATCTACCCAACAAGAAGATCTAACAACTGTAAATATTTATGGTCCTAACTTGGGAACACCCAGATATATGAAACAATAAATAACAAACATAAAGGAGCTTATTGATAATTATACAATAATAATAGAGAAATTTTGGGGTGCCTGGGTGGCTCAGTTGGTTAAGTGTCTGGCTTTAGCTCAGGTCATGATCTCAGGGTCCTGGGATCTAGCCCCATGTTGGGTGCCTTGCTCAGTAGAGAGTCTGCTCCTCCCTCTCCCTCTATCCCTCCCCACAACTCATGCTCTCTCTCAAATAAATAAATAAATAAATAAAATCTAAAAAAAACCAAAATAGTAGAGGACTTTAACACCCCACTGACATCAATGGACAGATCATCTAGCAGAAAATCAATAAGGAAACTGGCTTTGAGAGACACACTGGACCAGAAAGGCTTGACAGATATATTCAGAACATTTCATCCTAGAGCAGCAGAATACACATTCTTTTCAAATGCACATGGCACATTCTCCAGGATAGATCACATACTGGGTCATAAATCAGGCCTTCATCAAGTACAAATAGATTGAGATCATACCATGCATATTTTCCGACCACAATGTGAAGTCAACCAAGAAAAAATCTGGAGAGACCATAAATACATGGAGGCTAAACAACATGCTACTAAACAATTAATGGGTCAGCCAGGAAATTAAAGAAAAAATAAATAAAAATACATGGAAACAAAATGAAAATGAAAATATGATGGTGCAAAACCTCTGGCATGCAACTAAAGTGGTCGTAAGAGGGATGTGTATAACAATACAGGCCTATCTAAAGAAGCAAGAAAAACCTCAGTTGTGCAACCTCACCTTATACCTAAAGAAACTAGAAAAAGAATAACAAATTATGCCTAAGGCCAGCAGAAAGGAAATAATAAAGATTAAATCAGAAATAAATGACATAGAAACAACAACAAAAAAACCCAGCAGAACAGATCAATGAAACTAGGAGCTGGTTCTTTGAAAGAATTCAAAAAATTCATAACCCCCTAGCCAGACTTATCAATAAGAAAAGAGGAAGGACCCAAATAAATAAAATCATAAGCAAAAGAGGAGAGATCACAAACAACACCACAGAAATATGAACAGTTATTAGAGAATGTTATTCTCTTATTACGAAAAATTGTATGCCAACAAATTAGGCAACTGGAAGAAATGGAGAAATTCCTAGAAACATACAAACTACCAGAACTGAAACAGGAAGAGATAGAAAACCAGAACAGACCCAAAACCAGCAAAGAAATTGAATCAGTTATCAAAAATCTCCCAAGAAACAAAAGTCTAGGACCAGATGGCTTCCCAGGGAAATTCTACAAATATTTAAAGAAGAGTTAATACCTATTCTTGTCAAACTATTCCAAAAAAATAGAAATGGAAGGAAAGCTTCCAAACTTGTTCTATGAGGCCGGTGTTACCTTGATTACAGAAGCCAGAGAGACTCCACTAAAAAAGACAACTGCAGACCAATATTCCTGATGAACATGGATGCAACAATTCTCAACAAAATACTAGAAAATTGAATCCAACAGTACATTAAAACAATCATTCACCACAATCAAGTGGGATTTATTCCTGGGCTGCAAGTGTGATTCAATATTCGCAAATCAATCAATGTGATACACCACATTAATAAAAGAAAGGAAAAGAACCATATGATCCTCCATAGACTGAGTAAAAGCATTTGACAAAATACAGGATTCATTCTTGATAAAAGCCCTCAACAAATTAGGGATAGAGGGAAAATACCTCAACATCATGAAGGTCATATGCAAAAGACCCACAGCTAATCTCCTCAGTGGGGAAAAACTGAGAGCTTTGCCTCTACAGTCAGGAATAAGACAGGGATGTCCACTCTCACCATTGTGATTTAACATGCTATTGGAAGTCCTAGCCTCAGCAATTAGACAACAAAAAGAAATAAAACACATCCATATCAACAAGGAAGAAGTCAAACTTTCACTATTTGCGGATGACATATACTCTATGTAGAAAACCTGACTCTACCAAAAAAGTGCCAGAACTGATACACGAATTCAGTAAAGTCGCAGGATAGAAAATCAACGTACAGAAATCTGTTGAATTTCTATATACCAATAATGAAGCAGCAGAAACAGAAATCAAGGAATCAACCCCATTTCAATTGCACCAAAAACCATAAGATACCTAGGAATAAACTTAATGAAAGAGGTAAAAGATGTATATTTTGAAAACTATAGAACACTTATGAAATAAATGATGACACAAAGAAATGGAAAAACATTCCATGTTCATGTATTGGAAGAACAAATATTGTTGAAATGTCTATACTACCTGGGGCACCTGGGTGGCTCACTCCATTGAGTGGCTGGCTCTTGATTTCAGCTCAGGTCATGATCTTGGGGTCCTGGGATCAAGCCCCACGTCAGGCTCCACACTCAGTGGGGAGTCTGCTTGAGGATTCTCTTTCCCTCTCTCCTTACCCCTTCCCCTGCTCAAGCTCACTCTCCCTCTCTTTCTATCGAATAAAGAAAGAAAATAAATGCCTATGCTACCCAAAGCAATCTACACATGTAATGCAGTCTTTATCAAAATACCACCAGCATTTTTCACAGAACTAGAACAAACAATCCTACAATTTGTGTGGAACCACAAAAGACCCCAAACAGACAAAGCAACCTTGATAAAGCAAAGCAAAGCTGAAGGCATCACAATTGTGGACTTCAAGCTATACTACAAAGCTGTAGAGACCAAGACAGTATGGGACTGGCACAAAAACAGGCACATAGATCAATGGAACAGAATAGAAAACCCAGAAATGGACCCACAACCTATGGAGGTTCCTCAAAAAGTTAAAAATAGAACTTCCCTATGATCCAGCAATTGCACTACTAGATATTTACCCAAAGATAATATTAAAGGATGATTGTTGATTTTTAAAATATGACAATGATATTGTTGTTATGTTTAAAAAACCTTATAATTTATAGATGTATACGGAAATATGTGTGCATAAAATAACATGATATCTGAAATTTACTTCAAGATAGTAAAGACATTTGGAAAAAATCTCGGCGAGACAGACGTTTCATGAATTGATGGGTACTTAGAGTTAAATTATACTATTTTCTCTGCCAAGAAATAACTTTAAATTTTCCATAATAAAAGTACAAAAGAAAAGAAAAGTTAAATCAATAGATAAGAAATAGGTAAATATCTGCAAAGTTTTTTGGTTTCAGGGCTTACTTACACATAGTAACCACTGAGAAGTGAACAAGTAAATCAATTAATTTATAATTATTAAACAGTGGTTATAAAATATGACTTGTGAAGACTAATAACCTTTGATGGTTTTATGATTTTCTACATGATTTGGTGTTTTATACATTTTTAGAAGCTCATTGAACATTAGAAAATAATTTCCCTTCTGTGTAAAACTATATTACTTTATTATTTCTAATTTTTAATAAAATCCAACTTGCTTGTTTGTTAATTTATTTATTAATTGATTACTACCATTATTTTATACTGGACAATAGGTTTTGTGAAGCCATGGCAGATTTTGCTCACCATTTTTTCAGTGCATATTCTACTGTTGGGTGGTGATGGTTGCTTAATAAATGTTTTATAAATGAATTTTTAACACAAAGAGCACCAGAAAAGATATTAATTGGCAAAATATTCTTAGAAAGCAAAGTTACTTTCCCACCAAGAGGATTGAGTTTTTATATATTTTGTAATTTTACTAAACTTTATATACAAAGATTATAGATTACAATAATAGTCTCCATTTAGGAAAATTAAGTTAACATCAAGCAGTTCAACAGATAAGCTTATCAGCTCTTGGGTATGGTAATGAGGTTTCAAATGTACAAGAGCCATTAAAATTAAGTCATCATGTAGGAGAGATAATAAGAATGTATTAAGAAAGTAAATATGAGGGGTGCCTGGGTGGCTCAGTTGTTAAGCATCTGCCTTCGGCTCAGGTCATGATCTCAGGGTCCTGGGATCGAGCCCCGCATCAGGCTCCCTGTTCTGTGAGAAGCCTGTTGCTCCCTCTCCCACTCCCCCTGCTTGTGTTCCCTCTCTCACTGTGTCTCTCTCTGTCAAATAAATAAATAAAATCTTGAAAAAAAAGAAAGTAAATATGAATATGATTTGTAGAATTAGAAATACTTAAGTAGGAATAGCCAACAGATAAAAAGAAACCAATGGAAGAAACAGGTAATTAAGATTTTTGTGTGTACGTGTAGTGTCTGTGTATATCTGTGTGTTGAAAAGTAAGTGTTTTTTAAGATTGTGCAGGTGAATTATTGAGCCCAAGAAACTGGAGTAAAGGTGGTAGGATACAATACTCAAGACATAGTATTTAACACAAGGGTGCACGGCAGTGATAAAGAGATAAAGCATAAAATCATAAAAGCATAAGTCAATAATTTAAGCCAGAACATTTTAAGTCTCAAAAGTACAGTCCAGTATTTCAAAGGAGTAAGTAATCAATTTGGTTTTGATACACACACACACAAAATGTTTTATTGCACTCCTGCTGAGTTGTTTTATCACTCCATTACTTCTGTCATAGAAACTGTTCTCCCTTCTCCCTTCCAACACTACACAAATCTACATGGACACAAAAGTGAATGTGGTGGATGCTCTACAACTATGTATGTGTAATTGCCATCTTATTTCCAGGCCAATTTTGTTGTTCCAGATATGATTATTGACCCAACATGGGGCAATAAATGTCTATTTGTAAGTAAGCAACTGAGAGTCGAGGTTATGACATTCCTAGCTCAGTATGGCCAGTCTCTTGAAAAGAGGAAGTAAATTTTTCTACCAGGTGTACTAAGGAGTATAGAAACCTGGTCTATGGAAAAAGAATGTCACAGACATCAGAGAGAAATGGATATTAAGAGATAGCAAGTCCTATCAACTTTCTAACCTCTGGCTAATGAACTTTTCTGATGGTTGGCCATTTTTCTGCTACTATTGTTCTTTGAAATGTATATCAAGCCTTATAATAAAACCCACTGATTTTACTCAATCAAATTTGAATTGTTTTCTGTTACTTGCAACACAAAGAATCTGAATTAAAACAAATATATTCCAAAAAACACTTTAGTTAACACTTCAGTTATGGCTGCACTCTAAAATGATTTTGCCTAGCTGCACTATAAAATAAGTAGGGGTTTATTTCTCAGGGTCTAGTTGCTCTGAACAGCTACTCTTCAGAAACATAGGTCAATTATTCTAGGATGTAAACACTTGGCACTTGCTATATAATTTACTTTTGTTTTCTTATCAAAGTAACTGTGTTACATAAATGAACTTGAATATTTTTCACTTTGCTCACAATGAAAGATCATATCAACATAAAAATAATAGTAATAAATCCATATTTAGAATGAGAGCTGAACTTTTACCAGTTGGTAGTCTGAGAGATGCACAAAAAGTTAAGGGACAAGATACATGTTCTCTGTCAGTAGCTTGAATTGCCTCAAGTAGAATATTCCTATGGGGGATTAGTGAGCTTAAAAGATAAGATACACTGGTTTAAAACTCCTGAAAGCTAGTGCAGGTCATTTACAATTTATTCTTGATGGTTTTCTTTCAAATTTTCCCTTAATGTTGTTCCTTTCTCTGTGTCAGCTTGTGAGCTTTTCCTACATCAAATGCCCTCCCCTCTTTTCCACTTATCCATGTATGATCCACTATTCAGCTCTTTCTCTTTTCTTCTCTGAATCCCTCTCTTCTCCCTCTGCCCACCCTCACCCCCCAGGCCCCGGCTCACCCAGCTCTCTCTCTCTTAAAAAACAAAACAAAACAAAAAACCTCTACCCTCTTATTTTAATGCATTGTTATAGATTCATTTCATTGCCAGTGTAACTATTTTCTATATGTATACAACTCTCAGAATTCCAAGTTGCAGGAGGGTAAAGATTGCTTCATGTAAGTATTCCATATTGAATTGTAAGCACCACGAAGGCAGGGACCTATGTTTCTAGCTCACTATTGCTTTGCCAGTATGATTTGGCATAGTGGTTAATAATTGGTGGGTGGGTAAAATGTACTACTTGACTGTTGAGGGATTATGTTAGGGATACTATAACAACAGAAATTTATTTTCTCACAATTCTATAAGCTAGAGTCCTAGACCAAGGTGTCAGTAGGGTTGATTTCTTCTATGAAATCTCTCTCCTTGGCTTGTACATGATCATCTTTCCCACTGTCTTCACATGGTCTTCCTTCTGTATCTGTGTCCTAATCTCCTCTTATAAGGACATTAATCATTTTGGATTTGGCCCACCCATATGACCTGATTTTACTTTGTCTCTGTAAAGGCCCTATCTCCAAATACAGTCACATTCTGAGTTACTGGAACTTAGAACTTGACAATATGAAGTCAATACTTGAGGGATGGTGAAGGGAGGGGACACAATTCAGCTCACAGCTCAGGCTGAATAAGTGTTCTACTTTTTTATTATTTATCAGCAAAGTGTAATGGTGTTCATGGAGATGTCAACAAAAATATAGAAATAATTCAGACCGTCTTTTCTGATCTAAAATTCTTTGAATAGATAATTCCACTGGTATGTTTTTTTTTTTTTTCTATGTAGTTATCCCCTCTATTATACATGTTACTGAAGGATGGAGAATATATCATGGATGCCTATATGGCAGGGATTCTCAATATGTTTTGGGATACGAGTAATTAGATTGAAGTTGTGGATCATCTGCTCAAAAATAAAAGGTATACACAGGGCCCACAAGGGCGCCTGGATGGCTCAGTCAATTAAGCATCTGACTTCGGCTAAGGTCATGATCTTGGGGTCCTGGGATTGAGTCCCTTGTGGAGCCCCGTGTTAAGCAGGGAGTCTGCTTCTCCTTCTCCTTCTGCACCCCCCACCCCCGCTCATGTGCTCTCCCTTTCTCCTCTCTCAAATAAATAAAATCTTTTAAAAAAAGGTATACACACTTAATATTCCATATTGCTTAAGAGATATTATACACCTTCAAATGAGTCAATGTACCCTGGGTTACAAACTCTAACTCTATAGTGTGTTAATATATGAATGGCAACACTTTTACTAGACCAAAAATAAATAGAAACACAAAATATTAAAATAGGCCAATTTATAAACTGGAGGGATTTTTAAAATTTTTCCAATGGTTGGTCATATACCTAATTAATTAACATATAAGCAATATCTCCTATATAACTAGTTTGAAAAGGTGCACCACCTTTCTGAAGTAAAAATGAGCAAAAATATTCTATTTTACAAATATAAGAAATAGGGCGCCTGGGTGGCTCAGTTGGTTAAGCGACTGCCTTCGGCTCAGGTCATGATCCTGGAGTCCTGGGATCGAGTCCCGCATCGGGCTCCCTGCTCGGCAGGGAGCCTGCTTCTCCCTCTGACCCTCCCCCCTCTCATGTGCTCTCTGCCTCTCTCATTCTCTCTGTCTCAAATAAATAAATAAAATCTTTAAAAAAAATAAGAAATAAATTAGATCTTGGTATAAGAATAATTACCTATGCTGGTCCAATAAATACTTCATTATTTTTTTCTGTTTTCAAAGAAAATGTACCAGAGATACATGTAACTAAAGCCACAGCTTTAGAATAAAGGGGTATGATGTAAAAACTGAGTTATTCATGTATTATATCTAAAATACATGTTTCAGAATTCCTGTGTTTTTCAGATGTCCTGGATGAATATATTTAGTATGCTATTTCTTGGATTAAAGCTTTTTCCTTAACAAAATTGGGAATAAGTCATATTTCATTAGTTTATCAGAAAGGTGATCTTTATGGTTTTCTCTGCTATTTTCTCCCATCATTCTAAATTTAAAAAGTTCATTCTACAGCAGTTCTAAGGGATTTGCTTTAAAAATAATCTTCCAAAGATTTAGAGTGTACGGAGTGACCACCTCCATACTTTACTAGTTACAAGTCATTTTAAAGCAACTAAAACCATTGAAAGCCAATCTGATAGGACTGTCCTGTCTGTGTAATCCTCAGGGGAGAATGTGGAAATTAGTCACATAGCCTAGCAAAAGAACTGCCTTCCAGACAAGTGCCATAGATAAATAGTCCCCAAAGGACTTTAAGGAAAAGGAAAGTCAGTCTATATCTTATAGAAAGAAGCACATTTTGCCTCACAATGATTGGATATTTTAGACATTTTAGAGTTTTCTACTTAATAACTGGATATGTAATTGCCTGACCAATTTTCTTGCGTCTGAAAACACATATTTTAATTCCCGACACTCCTCCAACATTTTTTTAAGTTCTAATGACAACCCTAAAAAGAAAAAAATACGTTTTATCTCCTGCTTGTGGAATCAATTATAGCAGAAACCAGAGAAGCTGGAAAACTCAGAATGAAGCAATGACTGACAGATGAATACAGCAGAAAATAGAAAAATCATGAGATAACTGGGATTTTCTGGGTAATCATGTGTGCAGGAAGGAAGGTAGGTCTCACACAGTAAGTAGAATACATGAATCTTGGCAGGCTGTGACAAAATTCCAAAGTTAGTTCAAGATAAGAAGGGCAATTTCAGTCACATTGTCACTTTTCTTTTACCTTGGTGGCTCATCCACAAGTCCAGGCATTAAAAAAGAAAAATCATGTGTCTTCTACAATGCTACCCGATAATACAGTTTGATATGGCATGACATTTCTTAAGTTCTTGAACTTTTCAAGACAAATAAAGAAGGAGGATGGAAAGGGGGTTAGTGATGTTACCAATGAAAATATTTCTTTAAAAAAGCATTTTGTACTTATAGTCTCACTTTTATAATTATTGAAATTTTTGGAAACATTAACCGTTTTGTCTGACATCTTCCTATAATGTATTTTGCTAATTATCTTAATCAGACTATGCAGAGCATAATTTAACATTTCTCTTCTAACTCAGGGCCTTCATATGACTATCAATTAGCATACTGCAGTAAGAGAATGATGCCTTAAAGGACTATTATGAGGTGGAGGCCTTGTTGCCCTGATGTAAATGGTGCCAGATGGCTGTCTAATTAGTTACTCTGCTACCATCTACATTCCACTTCATAGAGCTAGCTCCTTGCAGAATTTCTGTTAACAGACCCTACTCATTATTTTTTCCATTATTTGATCTGGTGTCTTCTACAGTCTGAGAGGAAATAAAATCACAAAACTGATTACATTTTAAGACTTAATTATTTTGATTAATGCAAAAGTTTGTCTTCAGTCTTACCCGAGGAGTATAATGTTACATAAATATGACATTAATGTGTGTGTGTGCTTGCCCCTACAACCTTAGTAATGTACTTCAGAAACTGCAGTTTGATGTTTTTAGAATTTAAATTTGGAATCCTGGGACATTAATAAATATTTATTTACACATACATCTGAGCATTTTATCTCAAATTTGTAATATGTAGTCCACTTTTAAACTCACATACACAAAAGTTACACTATACATATATATTTTCAAGACACTGCTACCAAAGTAGTTAAAATCAATGAACGATATTCATGTCAATGTTACACTATGATGTTGCCTCTGTGAGTTTTAACAAAATGAGACAAATGTGCTGAGTACACAGATCCCAATGGAGTACCTTCCCTAGCAATAATAACCACGTTAAAACAGTCGCTTTTTATATTTTTCTTAAAAATTCCTTGAGATGAGTTAGTAGTAGTCTAAATTGCAGTAACTTAATAACATATTTGAGCATAACAATATATGCTCAAAGAACTCTCGTATGGGGGCACCTGGGTGGCTCAGCGAGATAAGCGTCTGCCTTGGGCTCAAGTCATGATCCCAGGGTCCTGGGATCGGGGATCAGGCCCCACCCTGCATCAGGCTCCCTGCTCAGTGGGGGAGTCTGCTTCTCCCTCTTCTTCTGCCCCTCACCCCCGGCGCATGCTTGCTTGCATGCTCTCTCTCTCTCAAATAAATAAAATCTTAAAAACAAAACAAAACAAACAAACAAAAACCTCTCTGGTATCAAAAGCAAAGAAAACCATGAAAGATTTACTACCTCCCACATCAGTGTAAGCTTAGTTCAAATTACTAGTTATTAAGAACAGAATACAATCATTTATTAAATGGATAATAAATGTATATATGGATAAATGGATATAAATGTATAAATACAATCATATATTAAAATGGACCAGAAATTCACTGCCTTATGCTGTGATTTATAATAATAAATACAAGAATTGGTCATTCAGGAATTTGTGATTGGGTTAATAACAAAAAATTTCATGTTTTCTTCAAATTTAGAAAAAAAATTGAATATATAGATTTACTTCACCTAACAACTGTTGAATTCATGACATTTGTAAGAGCTTTAAAGTTATCATGCTTTCAGGTAACTCCAGCTTTTTTTAGTTGTTGCTGTCTTTCTCTCCAAGCATAATGATTTTTCTACTCAGAAACAAACTAACTACATATGATTGATCATCTAAAAAGTGATATTTATTTATCCCAATGTTTATAGCAGCATTATCAACAATAGCCAAATTATGAAAAGAACCCAAATGTCCATCTACTGATGAATGGATAAAGAAGTTGTGGTATATGTATAAAGAAGTCATGTGTGTGTGTGTGTGTGTGTGTGTGTGTGTACATATGTATATATGTATAGGTATATATATATGTGTGTGTGTGTGTTTATGTGTGTGTGTACATTTATAAGTGTATACAGACACAACGGAATATTACTCAGCCATAAAAAAGAATGAAATCTTGCCATTTCCAATGATGTGGATGGAGCTAGAGTATATTATGCTAACTAAAATAAGTCAGTCAAAGAAAGACAAATACCATATGATTTCACTCATATGCAGAATTTAAGAATCAAAACAGATGAACATAGGGGGAAAAAACCAGAGGCAACCCATAAAAGAGACTCAACTATAGAAAACAAACTAAGGGTTGCTGGAGGTGGGTGGGGTGATGAGTATTAAGGAGGGAACTTGTTGTGATGAGCACTGGGTGTTGCATGTAAGTGTTGAATCAGTAAATTCTACATCTGAAACTAATATTGCACTATATGTTAACTAACTGGAATTTAAATAAAAACTTGGAAGAAGAAAAAAAATTAAAAATTAAAAAAATGAAAAGTGTTGAAGTTATGGTTTGGGGAAAGACAGACTCACCAATTTATTAGAGATAAGAGTTTATAATCATAACTTACCACATCAAAATGTGAGGTTTCCCACCATGTTTGAATATACTCCAAATGTTTTGATTTATATCTTTTCATCAAAGAAGGTCAATACGTAGCATTTTCTACTATTCTTCTTGCTTTTCAAGTGCACTATTTCATGTTTCACAGTGCTTATGATGGTCAGCTTTATGTGTCAACTTAGATAGACATTAGTGCCCAGTTATTTAATCAAATAGTAATCTAGGTGTTGCCATGAAATTATTTTGCAGAAGTGATTAACAGCTCCATCAGTTGACTTCATGTCCCCCATAATCAGGGTGGGCCCAATCCAGGCAATTGAAGGCCTTAAGAACAGAAAGATTGTCTTCTTAATCAGGAAGAAGCCCGTGGACTGAACGGTCTGAAGCTTTAGCTCCTACCTGAGTTTCCCTGTTTAGCTAGCTAGCCAACACAACTGATTAAGTCAATTCCTTGCAGGCAATCACATGTATATGGTGAAACCATGATGGACACAGTGCTCTTGCATTTTGCTTGTATTTTGTCAAAGTCTCAAGAAAAAAGGAGCATCAAGCACATCTTCTGATCCTGAATGCCTATCTGAAAGCTAATTACCTGACTCTCATCTTCCAAAAAAGAACAGCTCCCTCCCACTCCTCTACCTTCAACCAATGCCCACAACTGCATTTTCCCATCCTCCCTTAGTCATTACAATAAGCCTTCATTGCAACACATTTAATATACCGACAATAATTATTTATTCTCAAATGTTCATTCATTATTTAAACTTTAGTTTTATTGTACAAATAATAATTTCTCTACCTCTGAACATAACTTGGGTAACGTGAGTTTATATATACAATAAACAACCCCGAAGTTACAATGTTTTTGAACCCCTTTGTTTGTTATATAGATCTTTAGGGAAAAAAAACAATAACAAAAACAAGCAAAAAGTAATAACCTTCTTTGTTGGCCTATCTCTGTCAGTATCACTGCATTCAGTGTGTTTATTTTAGAGAATGTTTTCCTCTCCTATTCCTATATCATGTACTCCCCAGTTTTCAAATGTTCCCCTCAATCTTCCATATATCTAAAACCAGCAAGTCTTTCTCTAGATGTAGAAGAACTTTAAGTGCTACTGTTTTACATAATAAATGTAAACCACTTTCATTGTGAAATGTTATATAATGTGGAAAGAAGAACAGCAACTCTCCATATACCCAGGCACGTAATGCACACAGACACACACACATGCACATATTTCAATTATACTGCATATAAATATGCATACTTTTATATCCTGGTTTTCTTTTTTAACTGTTTTATGAACCTTTATCTCATGTCACTATAGGTTATTCCTGTAAGATAGCTAATGGTTGAATATTTTATCACATTGACATATTTAACTCCATTCTAGTACTATTAAATCACTGCTTGTTTATAAATCTTTCTTTTCATGTCTGATATTTCTTTTGACTAAATTCTTTAATAAAATTTCTGTTCAACTAGAATAAGTATTTTTAGGTTTTCTAAAAAATACCTTCAAGCTTATTTTCAAGAACTCACTAAGCTTTTATATTTCCATTAAGGATATATAATTTTAGAAGTTATTCCATATAATAATATAAATAAGATAAAAAGACAAAAATATCTTATTATACATATTTATAAAGTCCCTAAACAATCCACAGTTTTAGAAGTCACTCTAAGTAATGACTGTAACAGTCTTAAAAGTTGCAACATGCACCTGAGGATTTTGTTGTTCCCTTCACTTGGACTAATTCACTAAAGAGGTTACAGCACCACTGTATATCCCTCGCTATAAAGAAGATGAAATGGAATTTTCCTGAAAGCTAATGTAAAGACCATTCTATTCAGCGAGAATAGAAGGTGATCAACAACTTTGAATGATCTGTGAAAACTGTGAATACGATTAAAGCACTGAGACTGAGACAAATCTTCTCTGGTTCATGAGGAAAAAAAATAGGGAATTCAAGACTCTCCTTTATCAATACTCAGCTTGTCTCCTGTTGAGTGAAAATGTACTCACACAAGATTTTGATAAGCTGGATGCTATAAAAAAATTCTTTCTGATACTGATGAGAGTCAAGACTATTTCTTGACTTATTATTTTATTTATTTATTTATTTGAGAGAGAAAGAATGAGAGACAGAGAGCATGAGAGGGAAGTGGATCAGAGGGAGAAGCAGACTCCCCGCCAAGCAGGGAGCCCGATGTGGGACTCGATCCCTGGACTCCAGGATCATGACCTGAGCTGAAGGCAGTTGCTTAACCAACTGAGCCACCCAGGCGCCCCTATTTCTATATTTTAAAGTGTCTTGTTCAAGTGAGGCATCTTAAGAAAAGATTTGGAACCTTGAGTAGTTTTAACATTTCACTTCTTTGCTGAAAGTTCATTTAATTTTAAGCATAAAAATCAAGCTATTTTATGAAATGGCTCAAGATCTTAACAAATTTCAATATTTGAGAGTTTTCTTCATTTACTACAGAGAGAAACTAAGGACTATGATTGGACAAATTTAAAAAGAAAAATGTTAATTCAAACCAAGGTTTGAATTAGTAATTTTTTTCACTACTAATATTTGAAGCATCCACTTTTCCAGTTTGGATTACTTGTTACTTTGTTTCCTTAAGAAATAACTAAATCTTCATCTATATTTTACCAGAGTATCAATATCCATATATGTTCACTTGCTACCTTCCATAATGCCATCTAAATCTGAGTTAGATGGGGTAATTGGTGGTAGAAATTAGGGAGGGTATGTGTTGCAATGAGCACTGGGCATTATATAAGACTGAAAAATCACAGACCTGTACCCCTGAGACAAATAATATATGTTAATTAACTGAACTTAAATTTAAAAAAGAAAAAATTAAAAATAAAACAAAAAAACCTCAAAACCAAAAACAAACAAACAAACAAACCCAAAAGCCCCCCCCTCAAAAAAAAGTCTCAGAATTTTCTAATTCAGTGACATAAAGAATAGGACAAATTATGTATGTATAATTTTTTGAAAACTTATTAAACACACACACACAAAGTTGATCAAAATATTGCTCTAAAGTCATTTGGTCTGAGTCAACATATTTTTCATGCTCCATATGCAAAGTTTATAAAATGGCATGTTTTAATCTGTGATAAGCATTTTCCCCAAAAGATTGTTTCTCTCATTTTATTTATTTATTTATCTCAGGTCATGCTCCCTGGAAAAGAGATTCTGAGAGAAATTCATGTGCAGAAGGTTTATTGGGGAAAAACTTAGTAACAATACCTCTAAGAGAGTATGGTAAATAAGGTGGGGCGGAGAGAGAAATTGAACTGTGACTAAGTTGCAAAAAAACAATCCTACAGGTAGCTCAGGAACTAGGATGAGTTGGCTTCCCAGGTATAGGAGTCAGGCTTTCTTACCCCACTATGGCCTGCCCTGTTCCTACTACTAAGATTTAACCACATGTGGGTTGACTCTGATGAGAATAAAGTTATTCTGATGGCTCCCTGAGTAATGGCTGAGTTAAAAACCAAAAACTTTTTTTTGGAATTTTGTCTCATTATTTATAATAACTGTGCACTATTTAAGCAAATTTAAAATCATAGTTTTTTTGCTAAATCAGTGGGGGTAACTTTGAACTGATTGTAAATTTTTATTTTACTTATCCTACTTTTTCTGAGCATCTAATACACATAAAGTGCTTATCATAAAGTAAATATATAAAGTATAAAATATAAAAGTATATAAGGTATAAAAATGCAAAGCAATACTCATGTTCTCGAATTGTTATGAGAAGACATGATTGCTCAAATAACTGATACATTGTACTATTAATAATTTAAGAGTTGTTATAAGTCAAGTTCTTGGGTATTTGAAAGAGAAAGATCCATTTATAGGGTTCAGAAAAGTCTTGATAAGAGTTAGCATCTGTTTGACTTCTTAAAGAATAAAAAGAGTTTTGAGAGGCACGGATGGGAAAATGAAGATGATTCTAGTCAGAGTGAAGTACATTAGAAAGAAATAGAAATGCCAAAGTGCAAAGTATTTCTTTGGAATAACAATTATCTCAATTTGATGAAACATCAGGCATGTGAACAAAAACAGTGTTAGACTGCTAGAAAGTTAGACTGCTCAGTCCTCAGATGTCAGACTAACTCTGCACTTAAGTCTTGGGGCATGAAGGAGAGTGATGTTACAGTTTCACTATCAACAAACCTCTCCTCTCTATTCTTGCTCTAAAGTCCACAGCAAGCTAGCCAACAGTCTCATCCACTCGAGCTCTAAAATATATTTCAGATCTGACCACTTGCCACCACTTCTACCACTACAACCACAATTCTAGCTCTCTGATCTTCTGTCATCTTGACTGTGGTAGTAACCTCCCAATATGACTCATTAGGTTAGCCCTTGCCTCCGTATAATGCATTCTCCAGAGAGATGGCAAAGGTGTCCTTTAAAAACTGAGGGCTGCGGAAGGGGAGGTGGGTGGGGGGATGGGGTAACTTGGTGATGGGCATTAAGGAGGGCACGTGATGTGATAAGCACTGGGTGTTATATGCAACTGATAAATCATTGAATACTACCTCTAAAACTAATGATGTACTCTATGTTGACTAATTGAATTGAAATAAAAAAGAAAATTCAAAAAAACCAAATCAGACAATTTCACACTCCTCATTCTGAAGGCTTTCAGAGACTTTCCATGACACTGAGACTTTTTAAAAGCCAAAGTCTTGGCCTGAACTGCAAGGCCTCCCAGGATTTGTTTCCTGCCTAAATTTCTTTTCTTTTAATTTTTTTCCCTTGTTCATTCATCATTCTGGGTATCTTACACTCTCCAGATTTTTCACATTTGGGACTTTTATGGCTTTCTTTTCTGAACACTAACGATCACATGGCTGCTACCTTCTCATCACGTCTATTTTGTCTGAAGAATTACCTTCACAAAGAAACCTTTGCTAAGTGAGCATCCAAAATAGCTTTCTTATGATCATTCTCAATCATATCTCCTCTTCATGACATTTTTATCCTATTTATTTATGTTTATTTTCTGCCTTCCCCCAATAGAAGGTAAGCTTCACCAAAAAAGTCTTCACTTGTTCCCCACTATGTAAATAGCATCTTGAACAGTAGATGAGTTTTTATACAGAGGCCAAAGATTATTAGCAAATGATAATAATATTCATTATAAAGTATCTGTCAAATTGGGATATTTCATAGAATTTGTGAAATTGTGAAAATAATTTGAGTCTCTTGATAAATTATCCTCACAAATATGAATTCCTATGGTTATCTAGGGATATATATTTTCTAATATATTTATAAATATTTAGTAATCATAGAAAAATTAAATTTCTAATATATTTACAAATATTTAGTGATATATTTACAAATATTTAGTAATCATAGAAAAATGATATATATTTACAATATATTTTCTGATACATTTACAAATATTTAGTAACATAGAAAAATTAAATTTCTTAACAAAAGTGTGTAGTTTTTAGACAGTCTTTCCTGAAGGATTTAGGAATGATGTAAATAAGATAAACTTTAGAGAGGAAAAAAAATACAAATAAACAACAAAAATTTGATCAAAGTTATGCAAACCATCTAAAAAGGACAAAATGACTCATTGGACAAGGACTTAAATGTTAGTGGAGACTATATGAACTTATATAAAGAATATACATAATAGGGAACTATAACTTAGTTAAATAAGCCCAAGAAAAGGAAGTCATGAAACAGATACTAGCAGTGCCCATCCGAGCTCTAACAAGAGTGTGTTCTGCATTAGATCTTCAGTCATGCGGGGTTCAAAAACACCTCTAAAGAATCTTTTAAATGACTTATATGTCAATTTGCATTCATAATAATTTCATTAACGCTAACTGTTTTCATCTTGTCTTAACCAAGCAAAATTTGGCTTATCTTCCTTCTATATTGGACCACTTAGAGGGACTGAATGGGTTACTAATACCGAATTAAATATTCCAGCACCTGTGACACTTATATATCTTATTGTAAATTAATATGTTGGCATCAGGCTTATATGCTTATTTTATGCAGATCCACTCCTGAGCAATGAATTTTCCCTCTGTGTGCCGACAAAATCAGTTTCTAAGCCAGATGGAAGATCCAGGACTCTGGCAAATTGAAGGCCACCTTGTGAGGCTTTTGGGAGACCCTCTTAAGGTCTTTGCCTTGGGGATATTGACTTTTGCTGAGTATACCATAGCATTTTCTTATTTTAAACTCTATAATGTCTCTTCTTTAATTTTTTTAAGACTGCCTTTTAATAGTAGAAAATAGGAATACCTTTTAAGTAATCTCAAGATTTGAATGTCATGTTATAGGTCATAATACTAAGGGAGGGGAGTTTTATTTATTTTATTCACTCATTTGTTGATCAAATATACTTTTATTCATCTTCTAATACAAGATAGACATGATCCCTGCACTCACAGAATTTATGTTTCAGTTGCATGGATGAAAGTTAAACTAATTACACAAATAAAATTTTAATTAAAAGTTTGATAAGTCTTATACAATGGAAGTACTGGGGTGATTAATATTTTAGGCTCCAGGACTGTAATTTCAAAACCTTTGTGTAGGCAAGAGCACAGTCTATTTGAAGGACTGAAACAATATTAGCTAAACTGAAGAAAGCTAGGAAGAATGCATTTAAAATGGCTTCTATGGGTAGAGCGATGAGTCATTGTAAATTGAAAAATTTAAAAACGTGAAGTCATAATAGTGAAAATGCTTTGAATTTTCTGATTTCCCTCTTCTAACTTATATAGCATTTAACGACAAAATAATGAGCCCCAAAGATGCCCTTATCCAGTCTCCAGAACCTATAAATATGGTACTCCCTATAAATAAGGGACTTTGAAGACATAATTAAAAAATCCTGAGATGGAGAAATTACCCTGGTTTATCCAGATCAACCTAATATTGTCACAAGAGTCCTTATAAGAGGGAGGCAATAAAGTCAATGTTAGAGAGAGAGGAGATGGGCAAAGGAAGCAGGAGTTGGGGTGATACCCTTTGAAAATAAAGGGAAAGGCCATGAGTCGAGGAATGAAGGCAGCTTCTAGAAACTGGAAAAGGCAAAGAAAACACATTTTTTCCCTAGAGTCTCCAAAACCTTGAAGGATCAAGTCCTACCAATACGTTGAAGACTGATTTTGTACTTCTAGTGTCCAGAACAGAAATATATTAATGATATACATAATAAATAATAAATGTATATTGTTTTGAGCCACTGAATTTGTGGTAATTTGTTACAGTAGCAATAGAAAACTAGCACAAATGTTTGGTATCTGCTCTGCATTGTTAAAGATGGAGTGTTTTATATCATTTACTCTAGTTAACCCAAAATAGGATGTCCATGCCCTGGGGCAAAGTGCTATATTTCTGACTTCCCTATGGCCAAGCCATGTCCATAATATATCACATGATTTACTTGCTAATCAATTTAATGTAATAAATTAAAAATTTTAAAACTTAAAATATGTTCAAATTATCAGTCTGCCTCAAAACCAATTTTTAGTTCTTACTCCACTTCCAACTTTTATTAGGTATATAAGGTTGTCTACCTTAAGGAACCTCAGGCTCGGACCAGAATGAAGGGCTCTATTTGCCTTTTTATTTCTTCATTTATTTTTGCCAAATACCTTTTATAAAAGTTTCCCATAACTACCGATGTGCCCAAAATTTGTCCTGCTTTTCCTAGTAGTCCTACTTTTAGAATCTGATCAAATTTATTTTGCTTAGGCTTAACTTTTCTAAGATATATGACTTAAAACAAGTTAATTGATCTTAGTTTTCTTATCTATTAAATATAATTCAAAGTTTTGTCATAGGTTTGAGATGGCATTTAACTAATATGGTGCATATAAAGTAAGGGAGCAGTGTCTGTCATGTAGATGGTGTTGTGCAATCATGGTGTTCTTCCATGTTCTCCCTCCTCCCCTCCTCCCATCACATCACTCCAACAGCATGACTCATTTATCAGGAAGCTTCGCTACACAGGCTCTCATAACCAATCAAACCTGAGACTGTTTTACATACCAGAAAACAGAGATAAAGTCAAAAATCATGTACAAATGAATGCCAATATTTCAGTATCAAATCAGTCTTACAGAAGAGAGCATTTGGAGAGTGTATTTTAGTGTACTTCTGAGTTTTACACCGGATGAAGTGATAATTCCTCCAGAGGCATTAACATTGTCTCCTTCCATTTCACAGTCAGTGTGCAGTATCATGATATGGGAACTTTAAATGTCAGCATCACCTACTGTTTCTGTGACAAGTACCTAAAATGAGCCAACTACTAGTTATCGGTGCTAAACAAGATTAATGTACCTGATGCTGAACTGGTGCCAAATACATATGAGTCATGGAATAAAGGGTGGAGGGTAAAAACAGAGTGTATTTGTAGCATTCATCCATATCAAATGTTGCTAGTGGGCATTACTTTTGTGAAAATTCAGCAGACATGAAAGAAGAATCTTTTCTTTCACTTTGCTCTGTGTGTGTGTGTGTGTGTGTGTGTGTGTCTGAATTTGTCATTTTCATTAATGTAGGGTAGAAAAAGTAGGGTGTCTCTTCATTTTACAACCTCTCATCCATTTCAGTGAAGAGAAATGA
Organism: Mirounga leonina; assembly: GCF_011800145.1. Taxonomy (NCBI): domain Eukaryota; kingdom Metazoa; phylum Chordata; class Mammalia; order Carnivora; family Phocidae; genus Mirounga; species Mirounga leonina. Next base: position 58,198,970 of record NW_023270415.1, on the reverse strand, counting down.
ATATGTTTTTTTTTTTTAAATCCAAAAACAAAACCCAGGTTTGCTATTGAGATTTTGAAGTCTGTGGTAACTCTAGGTCCCAGCAATGGGAAGCTAATTCCCAAGCCTGAGTGGGGAGAGTGTTCCAGCAGGACGTGGTATTTCTTCTAGAGCAGATATAACAGATAAATGCCTATAAACTATTCTACCCTGAATCTGACTTATGAATTCAAACCATCTTTATTGAAACCCTCTCTAAGATATCTCATAGCTGGTGTAGAGAAGACATGATGTATTTTGGTGACTTCTGTAGCCATGCCACACTCAGTAAAATGTTTATATTCACATCATTTTTGTAATGACTGCAACTGAGTAATATTGTACCTTTCTAATTCAAACTACCTCTCTAAAACAAACTATTTATAAATGGTTTATCATATCTAAGTTTTATACTTTGGAAACCATTGGATTTTCCTTGCCACAAATAACATGCCAAAAAATTGCTGATTTAATGGTAATAAAATTACAATTTTAAAGTAACTGGCATATGTTCCAGGCTTTGTTGCTTCCTAATATTTATTAATGTCTTTGCAACTGGGAACCATCGAGGGGTAAAACTGCACCACACAGATAAGACTCTAACTATAATGCAACCCAGCATCGTGGGTTTCTAATGGCCAATAAACCTGATTTATTAAACAAACTCTATTAATGTTACACCAGGGATAAAGCGATTATGGAGCCCTTTACATTGTAAGAATATATAATTATCATCTCTTCTTAAGAAAAGAGCCACATCTTTATAAAACAGTCACCAGGCTCTGACATGCTGGGCTGTGTAAAACTGATAATGAGTTGAAAATGAAGACTGTCAGCAATATGTACACCAAAATGGTAACAAGCCATTTGAATTGAAACAATAATAAAGCAATCTTTTTCCTCTTTCAGAAGGAAATTACTATTTAAATCTCTAGAAAAGATTCCTAGAACTAGTGTAAACCAATAGAAGTATAAGGTTTTTAAACTTGAAGTTTAAAATAAGTGTCTAAAATAAGTGTCAAGTATTTAAAGATAAATATATTAAGTACTAATTTTTTTTAAATACAGAGGACAATAGTTTTTTAAAACCATGGAAAATCAAACTTTAATTTGTAATTGTATTCTTTTCTAATGAATAAGTTAAATGAATGAGATTGGAGAAATTACAAAGGTATGATGAAAATTATTTAATATAAATGCACACCAATATTTATATATTCATAAACTTTATTTTTCTACAGATACATTGGGAGAATACAACAAAGGAAACTATTTTTATCTTCATCAGTGTATTTCTAAACTTAAATCATACTCATCTCATTGTTTTTGTATATTCAGACAAGAGGTTTGCAAAGAAAACCAAGTTTCTTTCCACTCTGTAGTATAAGAAGTCTTCCTTCCTCAATGTAACATATTTCATTTTGGTGGGTTTTGGCCGACCCTACTCTGCTAGCCACTGGGCTGGGTCTGTGGCCAAGGGCTGTTTAAACAGATTTGTTCCATTCTAGTAGTAATACTGGTTATTTCAGAGTTGGATAAGTCATCCCAAACCGGCTAGAAAAAATTATCCTTTAGATATTTTGGTCATTAATACCAAGGAATGACTTTTCTTCCACTGCTTGATCAACTGAATATTTAGCCAAAATACTTCATTCCTCCTTTCATCAAAATTTTTGCAACATCATCATGAGTGGAATTTATTGTATCACCTCTTAAAATGAGGCTTAGCCAATTCTGATGCTAAGCCTTAAGAGAACTTTAAGGGGACTTTGCTCTTTTATGCTTCTGCCATCTCTATGAAAAGAACATGCCTCAGTTAGTGCCTCAGAAGGGAAATGAACGACAAATGGTGTTAAACCCCTGAGCTAAGCCATACTTGATCACAATGCCCAGCCACCACAGCCTGCAGCAGAATCATACCAACTGACCCGCAGATTTATAAGAATAAATGTTTATTGTGTATTCTACTGACATTTTGTGTTTGGTGATTCACTAACAGTAGCTAACTGATACAGTGACTCAGACGAGGCTGGTAACAGTGGTGGTGAAAAACTCGCGGTCAGATTTTAAATATACTGTCAAAACAAGAAAAAATATGTGAGGACAAATAAAAAGGATGACTCTAAAGCCTTTGCCTTGAATAACTATAAGGAAGGAATTACAGTTTACTGAGATAGTAACTGAAGGCTAAGTCTAGAGCATATTTTGAGAGAAAGAAATCAGAAATAATATTTTATAACTTAAATTATTATATAAGCCTGGAATTCAAGATAGTGTTCTCATGAGAAATATAAAGCTTTTGGTGTTAAAACCACAATATTGTAGGTGGTCACCAAAAAAAATGATTGTTTGATGGACAGTAGGGAGAAGACCAAGGTCTCTAAAATTAACAGTTTTGAAATAGGAAAATAAAAGTGATCAAAAGAGCAACAAATGAAGTAGAAAGAAAATCAGGAGGGGTTGGTTTCCTGGAAGCCAAAGGAGGAAAATATGTCATGGAGATAGATTAATTAGCTGTATTTGATGTGGTCCGTGGATCCAGTAGGATGATCATTGGGTACTGACTTTAGATTTAGCAAACTGGAAGATTTTGTATGTTTTACTTACTGTACTTGTGTGGATACTTTTTAAAAATTCATCTAACAGTCATTCTAAATATTGTTTTGTGTTATTAATACCACCATATATGTATACTGTATATACCAAATATATATACACACACACACACACACACACACTAAATGCATAGATAAATTCTCAGCATTAAAATTTGTTTGGAGCAGCTATGTTCTATGATTAAATATTTTTTATTTAATTCAAAACACATCTATTTTGAAATTATATTACACACACATGTAAAAAAACACATATATCTATCCACTTAACTGATTAGTATAAATACTTCTCTCCAATAAGAATGGAATTTTTATTTCTAATGTTTAATGTAGTCATGATAGAGAAACTACACTCAGAAAGAATGAAAGTTGTCTGATTGGCTGACTTTTCCATTATTTCTTATCCTCTTTAATTTTGAGAACATACAATGAACATAATGTTCATTATGCTTTATCTCTCCAGGCACTGTGGTATTGGTACCTATGACTAGCACATCTCTTAATTTTCTGTATGTGATGATTTTTTTTCCCAATTGTTAATTCCTTTTATTAATTCAACATTTAGGGAGTTTATCTTATTTTATAGTAGCTAAAAACACAGAATATGGAGTCAAATTGCTTGATTTTGAACTTTAGTTCTAATCTTCAAGATTGTATCCTTTAAAGTCCATAAATATAATTGAGGCAACATTCATACTTCCCTTATACAATCATTCTATTATTGAACTAAGCCATCTTAAATTATTAGCATAGTGTATGGCCTATTTCAAATACTGAAATTGCATCTATTATGATTATTAATTCTAGTATTATGTGCAAGAGCTATGCTAACAGTTAGAAATACAAAGAATGTAAAATATGATGCCTTATCAGGAAACTTGTAATTTAGTAAGAAGACAGATATGGAAAGAAATAAAAACCAATGCCTCCACACAAATTCAGTAGTAGACCTGTGCTCAAGGGATAGAGTAGTCATACTTCTACTTAAATATCAAGAAAATCTCAGAGATAAGAAGTTTAAATTTTGCCTCTTCTGATGCTGACTCTGATATAGGTGTTTTCTTTTGTTGTCTAAATTGTTCCTAGCTTTTGTGTACATAGAATCAGTAAGAAAAAAGGAAAGGGAGTCAATATTTATTAAGTACCTGTCATATGCTAGACAAGAATAATGTTAAGTACTTTCTATGTACACCTCAATCATGTAATGATTATATGATGGAGTGTTCTATTTCACAGATCACATCCAGTGATAAATAGCTATTCCTTCAAAAAGTATTCATTATATCTTAGGCATCTTTTTACGAACTTTGCAATATATTAATTAATTTAATCCTCAAATCATATCAATGAAATAAGTATTATTTTACAGATGAGGAAATTGTTACACCCCAAAGTTTGAATATATTTTCTAAGGCCTTACAGACATTATAGGACTGATTTAGAATTTCAAACTCTAAACAAGGATTTTATGGGCTGAATTGTGTTCCCTCAAATTCATATATTGAAGTTCCAATCCCCAGTGCCTTGGAAGGAAATGGTATTTGGAGATAAGGCCTTTAAAGAAGTGATTAAGTTAAAATGAGGTCACTGGGGTGAGGCCCTAATACAATATGATTGCTATTCTTGTAAGAAAGGGAAAGAAATACCTGGCATGCGTGCACATCGAGGAATGAACATGTGAAGACACAGCGAGAAGGTGGCCATCTGCAAGCCAAGGGGAGAGGCTTCAGAAGAACTCAACCGTGCTGCCACCTTGATTTTGGGGTCTTAACTTCTAGAACTGTGAGAAAATCAATTTCTGTTGTTTCTGTTGTTAATACCCTCTGTGGTATTTTGTTATGGCAGCCCTAGAAAACTAATGCAAAGTAATTCTCAACATGGCCCTATTAACATTTGGGGCCAACAGAGGACTATCCTTTTCATTGTGGAATGTTTAGCAGCATATCTGGCCTCTATCTACTCAATATCAGCAGTATCCCTTCAGTTGTGATAATCAAAAATGTTTACAGATATTACCAAATTTCTCTGAGGTGTAAAGTGGCCCCTGGTTGAGAACCAGAGATCTACACTGAGAAAGCACAGAGACTCTCAAGGAGTTTTAATAATTCTCCTTAAGCAAAGTCTTGTTACACTACATAATGAAGCTAGGAAAAAATGGGGCCCAGTGGAGAATAAGCAGGACTGAAAAATAACTTGAGAACATCTACCCGGATTCAGAAGCACTGTTCATAAAACCCTACTGAGGATCCAGGTAACAAAACTGGAAGCCCTAATTTTTGAAATTAAGATTGATGAAGATCTTAAGTGGAACTCATTATTTCATGAAAATATCTGTTGATCTGCCTGTCTTGATTGTTACTACAATTTTTTCTTTGAGCCAGAAAATGTCCATTAATCTTAGAAAAGGTAAAAGAAAGTTTCAAGAAGTCAAAAATGTATCAGGCAATAGACAGGGTAAAGATGAAGAGAACTGCAAGCATGTTGCTTGTTTTTAGTTAGTTATTTGAGTGTCATATTGTACCCTACTTATCTATTTAGTTCTCTCTGCCTCACTTGGCTGTGACTTCTTGCCATACAGGATTATGTCTTCTATTTTTTTTTTATATTCTTAGCACTTTGTACTATACCTGTCATATAATCTGAACTTAATAAAAATATGCCAAATGATTAAATAAGCCCAAGGACCATCCTAGTAAAATGCCATATGAAGAAATAAAGAATCTATACAATTAAAAAGAGTGTGAGCTTGCAAAATAAGAATTTATACAAGTACGTGAATTAGCTAGAAAAAAATATAACAAAAATATCTAAATTTTATGGTCCAATCTAATTTGTCAATATTTCTCTACAGACCTTGATGAACTAACTGTTGGAAGTTCAAAACTGAAAGGGTCTTGCTAAGGCAGAAACAAAGAAAGCTTACCAATGTTTATATCTAGTAGTGTCAGCTTGGCTCATTTTTTCCTGGCATTTTAATGCAAACTTGTTAGAAAAGAATCTAGTGTTCAGATAACTGCAATAATTTTAATTATGTTTGGCCTGAAGCACATAGCTGCACAGTGAGTGGGAGTAAGCACTTCTTAAATTTCACAATGAGTATTTTCTGAAAACTGCATTGCAAAAAATACATGTAAATATCTGAAATTTAAGAAGAGGACTCCATACAAACAAAAAACCAAAATATTCAAAAGAACATGTTTTGGAGACTTTAAGAGTAAAGCAGAAAATATTTATAGTTAAATGTGGGAAGTAAAAGTGACACAGGCAAGAAGTAAGTTTATAAGATAAAAAGAAACATACAGATTTCTGGGACTATTGCTGTCGTACCATAAGGATGAACTCTGGTATAATTGTGTATTGGATTAAAATGGTAGACATACTTCCTCCTATGTTTATGCTTTAGATCTTTTTATTTTATTTTTTTTTTAAGATTTTATTTATTTATTTGAGGCAGGGAGAATGAGAGGGAGGAGGGTCAGAGGGAGAAGCAGACCCCCCGCTGAGCAGGGAGCCCGATGCGGGACTCGATCCCGGGACTCCAGGATCATGACCTGAGCCGAAGGCAGTCGCTTAACCAACTGAGCCACCCAGGCGCCCTATGCTTTAGATCTTAAAGAGTTTGCACTGTTACATTTGAAGAGGGTCAGTTTAAAAGTATTTCGTTCCATTCATCTTCGGCTACTGTGGAAAGGAAGAAACTATCACTTGTGTCTTAAAATTAATTCTTTTGTTTTCATCTGTTTATCAATTGGGATCTTCATATCCTATAAGATTATATTAGATCAGAAGTAAATACTGTCTTATCTCTAATAATATCCATATGAAAAAAGTGCCTCATTTATCTGTCTTAAGGTGGAAATAATTTAGCTCAAAAACAAATAAATAAAATGGAATAATAAAATATTTTGAGGGTCCAGATTTTGAGTGACCCACTATAAACTGCCATATTTTGTCCTGCCCCTATTTCATGCTACAATGACTTTTCCTACCCTAGACAAATGTCTAATTAAAACAACTATTTTGGGGGCGCCTGGGTGGCTCAGTTGGTTAAGCGACTGCCTTCGGCTCAGGTCATGATCCTGGAGTCCCGGAATCAAGTACCGCATTGGGCTCCCTGCTCGGCGGGGAGTCTGCTTCTCTCTCTGACCCTCCTCCCTCTCATGCTCTCTGTATCTCATTCTCTTTCTCAAATAAATAAATAAAATCTTTAAAAATAAATAAATAAAATAAACAACTATTTTTCATGGAATTAGATGGGAAACTAATAGTCTCATAATAGAAATTTAAAAATACTTTCTGCAAAATATATGCTGTAAATTATTTGTTATCTTTGTGAGGAAAGTTATGGATATATGTATATATATATATATAAATATTATTACAATGTTTAAAAATAATTTAATTATAAAAAAGGAAGCAGCTTTGATTATACTAAGGGCAAGTAGATATATTATTGAAAACTTCACTTTTTAATTAGTAATTTTCATAGTTTCAACTAATTTCCACTTTATTAGCCAGAAACTGAATTGCTTTTTTGGCATTTATGTCTCATTACATTTTTTGTCATCAATGTTACTATGATAAAATTAAAAGGATCATAATTATTAAACATGTATACATATTTCAACTCTAATTAGACTCTAAACAGCCTAATATATGTTGATTTGTTAGTATGTCAGTAATCCCTATAGACTTGAATGTTTTGAACAAAAAGTGATAGAGAGCCAAAATGCCAAAAGAATTTTTATTTATGAACAATATTCTTGAAAATATTGCCATATTTTCTTCCACTTTGACTTTTTATTTGCATCCAGCAGTAAGGTAATTTTAATCAAAACCATCTGAGACATCTATAGTTAGCCTCACATTGAGCCCATAGACAGCACAGGGGACTGATGACAAGGCTGGAGTTAAAATGTTCTTTAGCCACTTTGAGGATGTGCTGTTGTTTTACTTGCATTAAAACAAATTGTTATTATTATTTAGCACAGACTTATCAATATTATGATGGAAGACTAGTATATATACCCGAGCAAACTGTCATGTTATGGATGACTCTCTGCCTACCCCAGCTCTTTTATTTAAGCAGTAACTATGAGAAGAAACAAATGGCAAAAACTAGAAAATAGATGGTATAATAGCTGTACTGAAAATATAGAATGAAACCAGATCCTCAATCTTATAAAAATTGAAGCTCACCTTGAGCTCCACGCCTGTTTGCAGAGCTGCCACATTTCCTAATGCACTATATTTCTCTTTCCTCCTTGACTTTTAAAGAGACAGGAGTTGCTGTTCAGCTCTGACAACATAATTAACTTCATATTGCAATTACTTCTACATGATGACAGCTATCGGTAGCCTGAAACAGCTTCAAATGTGCTCCCAACAGTTTACTTTTACTATTTAGGCTCCAATTTTACAAAGACCTCACCTCCCGCCATGCCCAGCAAAAGGCATGCCTTAAAATCCAGGTGTTGAAAATAAAACAAGTAACATCAATTCCACAAAGATGGAAGATGTAATTAACTTTATTGTGAATCAGTCAAATTTGGTCGTAATCAAAATACATTACAAACTCTGCTAACTTCATTGCACTGTACAGAAAGGTTATGTTTTGAAATGTCTTTTTAACAAAACCATATTTTTATCAAATTAGCCTGTCATTGAATCAAGCTGTACTAAATGGATATGTAACATTTTAGATACTATTATTACAAAAAGACTATGAAAACCATAACCCTGGAACCATTGTGGACCTTCAACTTTTAGAGCTGTCCTTCAGAACAAGGCTTTCAAATTCCAGTGTCCATCAGACAAAATTTCACACAAGTTTCAGACAGTGATTGTATCTTTATTTAAATCTAGAGACCCATAATCTTTAGACTAGCTTGAAATCAAATATCTTGCTTGGTGATATGTTATTGCTTATCTGTCATTCCTAGATTATACTTTATGCTTTTTATCCCTTATATTTTGTTTCAAAAAGACTGTAATTTGTAATTAAAGTAAATAAAAGAACTGACACCATTATTCCACTAAAACATAATTGAAGTCACTTGGAATATTGCTTATGATGGAGAGGCATAAAGTATAAAGTCTATTTTTTACAAAGTTTAATACAAATGAAGTCCATTAACAGGCATAAATCTTTAAATTTTGATTTTTCATATTATTTAAGCCTTATGCCAATATATATATATGTATATATATATATGTGTGTATGTATATATATCTGACCTATTTAATCATAAAATGCTAACAAAGTATACAGCCCCATCAGAATTTTAAATCCTATATCCTGTAGTCCTTTATTAGAAGTATCATTCTAATTGATTCTCCAAAACTCACTACTTTAAAAAGAGCTTCAGAAAAGAATATAAAGTTTAAAAGAAATCCAGAAATATATCATCTAGTGAATTTGTTACAGAATTCAGATTCATCTATATGGTGAATTATGGCGTATGCCCAAATATGCTTTTAATTGAGGAAAAAACATAAAGCTGTCACTGAGACTGTAGTGTATCAAATTTATCACCAGAAAACATTAGTAAGCTTGTTGTCATTCTTTATCTGTGGGTTAGCAGAGCCCCATCTCTCTATTGACATATGGCAACATAACTTTAGTATTCTCCTCTATTTTCCTTTCTTTTATAAGATAATTCACATTTTCTTCTTAGAGCCACCCAATATTAGATGTAGTAAATGTTGAATCTATTAGTTCTTCATAAAATTATAACTCATATATAACTTAAATTATTTTTCAAATATATACATATATTGAATATATATCATAAATGTATATGTGTGTATTTAAAAATTTGTGTTCATTCAAAGAGGAGGCACCTACTATAATAATCACAAAATCTTATATTCATATATAGGTTGGGGTAATGATCCATATTTTGTTTACATTATACATGACTCCAAAATCCAAGTTACTAAAGCTGTTAAAAATTGGAGTATTATTACCTCTAATTTTTTTCTACTGTTTGCTCTCAGTACTTTCATCCAGAAACTATTTGTCTTTGAAGAAATCCATGCTCTTCCTCCATTTTTAATTCTAAGTGTAAACTTCACAATGTTAGATTCGCATTAACATGATTTAATAAGCCATTGTATAGAGAGAGCAATTCTGATCAAAGATGGAATATCATATTAATCAAGAAAAATATATATACATAGAAATGTGCTGAAGACAGTATATGTACTAATCTCCACTAATTATATATTTTCTAAACTGATCACACATATGTGGAGGGGAGAGCTGAGAGAAGAGGGAAATCTAACCACTGCCTATTTGTTTTGAACTCCTTGATATTTAAAACCATTAGGTTTAATAGATTTGAAATTCCATGCTTATTCTGTAAGTAAAGGCCTGTGATGCAAGTAATTTGTAGAAATTTCAGGAGATTAAAAAAAAATACTGTATTAAGCTTAATACAATCAGAGCAATCAACATGCATTTCCTCTTTAAAGGGAATGTACCCAGTGCTGTGGATGTATAAAAATGAAATAAGATATGGTTGATGATTTAAACCAGCTAGCACAGAGGATATTATAAACGTTCAAAGGGAATTTTCAGGTAATGGACTTCACGCAAGTCATTATATTAAAGAGTAGGGAAGTATGATATCTGACAGCCAGATGTAGAAACTTAATGACAGCTAAATGCTTAACTACAGTTAAATGTTACAATCTCAGGGTGCCTGGGTGGCTCAGTCGGTTAAGCATCTGCCTTCAGCTCAGGTCATGATCCCAGGGTCCTGGGATTGAGTCCCACATCAGGCTCCCTGCTCAGTGGTGAGTCTGCTTGTCCCTCTGCCCCACCCCCCCAGCTTGTGTGCTCTCTCTCTCAAAAATAAATAAATAAAATCTTTAAAAAAATTTTAAAAATTAATGCTACTATCTCAGATAAATAATTGAAACTCTCTAAGCCTATCTTCTCATTTATAAAATCAACATAATATCAAACTCAAAGGGATTTTGTTGGCATTAATAAAATAATTATAAAAATATTTATTATTTATCACTCAGTGATTAATAAAGTAAAAATTATATTATAAATGTAAGCAGATTATTTTGATGAAGTTAATGCATAATGGTTCTTAAATATGGACAGCCAATCAGTTCTTTCAAGTGTAAGAAAACTAAATAGCACAATGCCATTTCATTTTTTTAAATGCTTCATTTGGGATATAATTGAAACATAAACTGTACATTATTAAAGTGTACAATTTTATGTTTTCATATAATTATATACTTCTGAAACCATAATTTCAATCAATACAATAAATATATTAAACACCCCCTAAATTTCCTATGTACTCCTGCCCTTTTCTCCCTCCCACTTAACCCTTCAAGTTCTCAGGAATCCACTGATCCGCTTTCTGTCACTAAAGGCTAGTTTGTATTTTCTGGGATTTTTATGTAAGTGAAAACTTTTAACATGTATTATTTTTGTCTGGTCTCTTTCACGCAACATAATTATTTTGACATCCATCCATCTTGAGTGCAGTTAACAGTTCTACTTTTTTAAAAAGATTTTAATCTATTTATTTGAGAGAGAGAGAGAGATCACAGAGGCAGAGGCAGAGGGAGAAGCAGGCTGCCCGCTGAGCAGAGAGCCTAATGTGGGGCTCGATCCCAGGACCTGAGCAGAATGTAGACACTTAACCGACTGAGCCACCCAGGCACCCGAACGGTTCTATTTTTTTTAATGTAGAGTACTAATCCTTTACAGATATAGCACAATTTTGTTGCTGTTGTCGAAGCATAGTTAACATACAGTATTACATTAGTTTTAAGTGTGCAACAAAATGATTTGACAATTATATACATTATGAAATGTTTACTATAATAAGTGTACTTATCATCTGTCACTATACAAAGTTATTAGAGTATTAGCTGATACATTTACCTGTTGATGGAACTTGGGTTATTTTCAATTTGGGGCTATTCCAAATAAAGCTGCTACGAACATCTGTGTACACATCCTAGTATGGACATAAAGTGTGCCTTGAGTAAATGTCTAGGAGTAGAATGGCTATTATATTTTTGTGTTGTCTTTAACTTTCTAATAATACTTATTAAACACATATTTCTGTGTGCTTAATTTTTTAAAGAAATTGCCAAAGTTGTAATACCATTCTGCATACCTCCTTATATTTGGTAACAAAATTGTTTTGTTTCATTTTTTTAATTTTGAAAAGACTTTTTTGATTGTAGCTATTCTCATAGTTGAATAACACTGTCTCATTTTGGTATTGATTTGCATTTACCTAAAGAATAAAGATATTGAGCTCCATATGCTTAAATTTTGTATGTTTATCTTCTTTAGTTTCTAGTCAAGTATTTTGCCAATTTTGTTAATGGGTTGTTTGCTCTCTTATTGAGTCTGATTGTGTGTGTATGTAAAATTTAAACATGTTAAATTAAATGTAATTAAATGTTGAAAATGATATATTTATTACCCATATGTTACTATATTTTGGTTCAAAACTCAGATTAAGAAGATGTATAATATTTATTAGTCCACCTCAAAGACTCCAATAAGTTAAATACACACACACACACACACAGACACTTGGGTTTACCCTGTGAACACTTTTCTGATTATTTGAGTAAAATTTTGGTCATTCTAATTTATGCCTATAAGTCCTTTATATGTCCACAAATCATATCAATTTAAGTGTTAAACAAAATCCAGTCTATTCTGTTTATTTACTGAGAAGTCTAATCCAAAAAAGGAACTGATACGTACAATGTCAATCACCTAATTAGTAGAGCTTCTCCAATATTTAGACTTCCTAACTCTGAGACAAGTACTTTTCTCCTATACAATATTGTTTTGAATATTTGCATGTTAAATTTAATTTGCCAATATGTTGAATTATTTAATTCTTTGGCTTATTTCTTAGTCTCCTGATACAGATTTTTGTTTTGTTTTCCAATTGGAAAAGGTTATATAATAATTATTCTATGATGTTCTGATCTTTTTTCAAATAATACCTGGTTCACTGTGTCCTGTAGACATTGATAGCTTTTATTTATTCAAAGAATAAGTTGATGTAAATTAGGTGGAGATGGGTTTTTTTAATCTTTCTTCATATTTGAATTACATTTCATTCCACTTCTGGTTATAATGTTAAGTTTTTCTGCCATTAAAACTTGGACAAAGATAAAAGGGGAAAAAAAGTTTTCTCTCCAAAAGTCAGATGAGGTTACCCCATATTAATCAAGCTACATATTTTTTTACTTCCATTCTCAGAATCAAATAATCCTGTCTAGAATAGTTTACGTGTGGTCCTGCCAGGTAGTGAGGGAGAGGGAGGAGATGACCTCTCCGTGTCATTTCTCCTTTTTTGATTCCTTACTGAAAAGATTGGTGGACTGCTAAACCACTCTTCCACTCTATCATTGTAAAAGGTTCTATGAATCATCATAAAACAGTGGTCTTTCCATTACCTAGCATCATAAAAGTAGAATTCTCAGAATTTATGTATGCTGAACATTGTGTCTTAGATAACTTATATGAAGCCTGATCTTCAATCTGTTCATTACCTTCATTCAGTTGATTTTGCCTCATTTTAAAACTGTATCTCTGTCGATATACTGGATTCTTCTTTTATTTTTTTAACTTCTTGTAAATTTTCCTTACACATATATATATATCTATAGGAACTCCTGTTATTCAGGTAATTTCCTTTCTCAGACATACTTTTCAAAATGTTTACATATTTTTACATGCTGGCTACCATCTGTTATTCTCTCTCAATCTCAGAAACATTATCCTGTTACTGACAATTACGTTTTGCATAATGGAAAATCAGTTTATTTTAAAATTTTATATGACCATTATGTACATGAATTGATACTTTACTACTATTATGTACTATGAATAAATGTATACTTTTTTTGCTATCTGGTATCTTAGGAGTTATTTTATGTTAGGTTTTATTAACTTCAAAACAATTAATATGTAATTGGTTAAAAGAAGAGTAAGATTGTAGACTTATTTTTTGCAAAATTATATTTTAGAAAATCTTTAAAACCTGTGCTTCACATCAGCATCTTCATGATCATTATTTGTTGTGGTAATCTGCCCTGGAAAATCAGAAAAGGAGTACTGAGTTGTTCTTCAGTTTGCATTTCCCCTCATCAGAAACAAAGCCTCTCTTAGAATATGTGTCCAAATTATTGGTTCAAGAAATTAGACATAGAGATGTAAAAAAGCCTTTTCAACTTAAAATAAGAACATTTGTATAGATCTGTTCAATATTGTGCTCAGAGGATAGTCCCTTAATTTCAATTCCTTACTAAATAAGAACAAAAATTCTAAAACAAAAAATTAAATAATTAAAGTTAAAATGTCTAAAAATTTACTTAAAATCCAGTTAAAAAGATAATCAAAGTTATTTTAAGCATCAGTAAAGGTCCTTTTCTACTTTTTTCTTCAGGCTAATAGACGGATCTTTGTAGACTCAGGAAGATAGGAAAAGAATCAATACTTTGAGGAGTCAAGTATAAAATTTTAGAAAACTAAGACTAGCTTTTGAGTCTTAGAATTTTAAAAGGTGGAAGGTGAAGATGTCTCTTGATTAGATTTATTAGTTTGAAGCAATTACTGCCTGTGAAAATTTTCAACTCCTAATTTAAGTGAATCAATGAGATCCTGGAGGGAAAATAAGTACTTAATGAAATGTTGCACTTAAACAATTGTTTCCATTTAAAAGCATTAAAATCAAACCATGCTATACCCTGTCTACAAATCATCAATGAATTAAATGATATAATTGCTCGATTTCTCATATAAATCCTCATGGAGAGTAAGATGTAAGAGAGGACGCCAAAGTTTGATATCTGTAGGAAATGTTACTGCAAGTTGTGATGCTGAAGCTAAGGGTAGTTCTCATTTCGTGTAAAATTAACGGCATGGTCATTAACAGCGGTGTTCATCAACATTTGTGATGGTATTTCATAACAATAATAAGGCTAAACAAATAAATATACAAAAAATGCAAAAGGTATCTGTAACACAAGACATGCCTATTATGAAAACATAATTTGTTGTAGCTTGACATATACACAAATTACTTAAAGGCTGTTGTATAATCAGCCAATTACTATACTTGCCACATTGAGATAGGGACACTGAAGGGACCCATGAAGGACTGCTTTTATGCTGCCTCTTTTCATCCTAGGACCTGCACCCCTGCCTTATTTACAGATAATCTGTTTCCTCCTTGTAAAAGTCAAGGAGTTAATGATTTCTTTGCAGGATTCCATAGCAACAGATAACATCTAAGGAGTAATTGTGTGGGGTCATCATGCACATTTTCCAGAACACTGACTCACCACATCCCTGGCTCCAAGGGGTCCCTAAGTGACTTATGGGGAAACCTAAACACTTGTTTTTGTTTTAACCAATTCCTGGGTGCCTGAGAAGACACGTCCACTGGACCACAATCCTGAATAAAAACAGCATAGCCATTGCTTTACCCCAAGTAAAGAGGAGACGAGACTAGCTCTCCTTTCCTCCCAGACACTCTGTCTATATCTGTACTCCCTCTGTGTCTTCAATAAATTCTGCTCTCACTTCCTCTTGGCTCCTGTTTGATTCCTATCCTGTGCAAAGCCAAGGACTCTCTTGTCTGGTCTGTGGGACCCCTCTGGATCCTCAGACCCAACCAGCCTTTATCAACATTACTTCCTTATAAACTCTTTTTTGATCTGACAATTATCTCTTATATTCATATAACACTAAGTTTTGTAAAGTGTTTTTATTCTTTCACTATAATAGTCACAAAAATAGGTTAGGGAAAATATTACTATAATTGTACACATAAGTACACAGATAAGCCAGATTGATCATTTCGCCAAGGTTGATAGTTAATAATAAAGGCTAAATACAAATCAAGACTGCTAGAGTTTTGGAGGAATAGTTGTTTTCTCTTTCATACTTCCTTCTAAATTACTATGCAAAAATGCTTTTCTATCACTAACTCTGTTTCTGTGCCTATCAACTTGCAATTTTTCTCCATGATTGTGTACACAAATAAGCTTACTTCTGCACTTCACAGAAATCCACAGCATTGCAACTTTCTGCTATATATTGTGCTTTGCCTTTACTTTATAATTTTCTTTTTACTTGTGTTTATTATAGTTCTACTTCATCCTTCTATAAAGAGAACCTAGAAAAACCAGTTATAAAAAACAAAGATAATATCTAATGTCTGCTATACTTCTTTTAAATTGAAATTAGTTATGCAAAGCAGCATATTTAGATTGGTTTAAATTGAGACAACAGTGCCATTAGATGGCACTCTGGGTAAAGTTGACTATGTTATTTCCTACAGTGGAGCACTAGAATTCAAGGGCTTAAGTAAATGAAATACAAGATTAGTGAATATTTTTAAGTCAAAGAATCAAACTTATCACAATCATAAATTACATTTTTTGCTCTCTAAATAATCTAAGGTTGTCCTTTGAATCACTGCTCACCATTACTTATCAAAAACAATTAAGGCATTATTCAATTGCTGATCATTAGAATATTTATGTATGATTAAATTTTAAAAATTACTTAAACTGCTCTGTGTAGCCAAAATCAATCTTACCAACCATTTTGTTCATATCATTCCTAATATAATGCAATGAGGTCTAAAATCAGTTTTTAAATAAACATATCTATTTTGAGGCAATTTCCATGTATAAATATGAATTTTACAAACATTGAAAATATTGTTTATATTTCTAAGTTTTTTCAGTAAAAGAAGTACTCTGGAAATATATTTGATACACAAATATTTTGGTCCTCTCTAATTGGATTAAATATGCTTTATTAGGAGTTATTCCAGTTGTTTAATCTTTCTCATCTAGTCACTAAAATGCTAAGTGCTTAGTAAAGAGATAGGAAGAAGTTATGTTAACGGCCCTTGAGAAATGTACAAATTAAAAAAATAAGGTGTCTGTACAAAAGAGGTGATAATATAAACAAATGCACATAATTTTTCTCTAAGGATCTTTTATAGACCCAATAACACTTACTATATATTGAGCATTAATTATTTGACTGGAGTTGTATTGGGTTTTATATATGAACACATGTTTAATTATCATGTTAATCCATTTAAGTACACACCAATTTAAAGAACTGTTTAGCAAAGAGGCAACTGAATTGATTCTTTTGAAATTGCTCACCTACTTCCTCTCCTTTGTTTCTTGCTCTGACTGCAGGATTTTAATTTAATACTACATGAGTAGATTTTGAAAGGAGGTTAGAACTTAAAAGATATTCAGAGCAAGCTGGAAGAGAAGTATGAAGAAATGAAACTAGAATTAGCCTGAACTTATATAGCTGAATTTTATTGGTGCCCTATTATCCTTGGCACACCATTTCCTTCTATTTTACATTTTGTCAGATAATAACAGAAGCATTTTTTTTCTTGGTATTTTAACATTTGGGGGGAAATGACTGAGAATATTGTTCTTTGTGTTAGAAAAAAACAACACAAAGCAGTTTCCTTTCTCAGGGGGAACTATTGTATTTCTACATAGAGTTTATCTAAATCAGATCCAATTATTTTTGATACATAGCTTTTAATCTCATTAATATAAGTTTTCCTAGGTAAAATAGTTCACAAGTCTAAGAACTTTCCACAAATTTAGGAAGTGAGCCATATCTTTGCTTCTCAGGTAATTTCATCCTTATAGTTTGGGGTTTTTTCATTTTCATTTTCATCTATATG
The DNA here is from genome assembly GCF_011800145.1 of Mirounga leonina. Taxonomy (NCBI): domain Eukaryota; kingdom Metazoa; phylum Chordata; class Mammalia; order Carnivora; family Phocidae; genus Mirounga; species Mirounga leonina. The sequence goes on along the minus strand of NW_023270415.1, from coordinate 58,181,590 downwards.
GTACAAACACATGAAGTAGAGAATTTACATTATAGCACAGGATAATAGTAAAATGAATACCTTTATTTCTACAGATGTACTATACAAATTAAGAAATAGAGTGTTCAGCATGAAACACCCCCCCTTAGGAATCTTGCATTATTCACATTTCACCTCATCACTTCCATCTGAATTTTGTATTATTCATTCCCAAATATTGTTTAAATTTATCTACTTTATAAATTTGCTTAACTAGATTAAATTGTATGTATTCTGGTATTTCCCTTTGTCTTTCTACATTATATATTTTTAAAGATTTTGGGCGCCTGGGTGGCTCAGTTGGTTAAGCGACTGCCTTTGGCTCAGGTCATGATCCTGGAGTCCCTGGATCGAGTCCCGCATCGGGCTCCCTGCTCCGCAGGGAGTCTGCTTCTCCCTCTGACCCTCCTCCCTCTCCTGTGCTCTCTCTCTCTTTCTCAAATAAATAAATAAAATCTTAAAAAAAAAGATTTTATTTATTTTTGAGAGAGAGAGAGAGAGAGAGCAGGAGCAGGGGGAGTGGCAGAGGGAGAAGCAAATTCCCCGCTGAGTGGGGAGCTGGATGATGCTGGACTTGATCCTTGGACCCTGGGATCATGACCTGAGCGAAAGGCAGAGGCTTAACCAACTGAACCACCCAGGTGCCCTTTTACACTATATTTTTGGAATCCACTCAGATTGATACCCTCATGTTGATGAGTCAGTCATTCATTATTAGTGCTATAAATTCTCCTGTATTTCCTTATATGAAGATTGCATAATTTATCAGTTCTATCGCTGATGGACATTTGGGAGGTTTCCACATTTTTGCTATTAAGAAAATACTGGTCTGAGTGTTGTTACATCTGACCCTTGGTCTTGTTAGCATTATATATATCTTGGTTTGGCTTTGAATGTTTGAAATGAACATTCAGTGTTATGTAAAACATTAAATTGTTTAATTAAAAAAACACAAAAAACCACACACAACCCCCCCCAAAAGCATTAAATTGTTTTGAAAGTGGTTATTTCCATGTATACTACCAAGAGCAATATTACTGAGTTCTTACTGTACCACATTCTCACCAATAATTGTTATTATTAGGCTATGTAATATTTAAAATATAATCATTATGAAGTGATATCTAATAATGCTTAAATGCTATTAATTAGTATTTCCCTGGTCATTACTGAGGTTGGTCATATTTTATGCTTATTTTTTCCCTTCCCTTTCTGTCAAATTTTCATATATATTTTTGTTCATCTTCTATGAACTGTTTTACTTCCTTATATTAATTTGTAGGGAATTATTTATTCTAAATACTAATCCAGTTTATCTTCATTATTTGCAGATTTTATATTTTTCAACTTGCTACTTGCTAAAATCAATTCATAATCCTAAAATCAATACTATTGTTGCTTCCATGGTCATTTGAAGACATGCATGAACCAGCAAAAAACATGAGTTGATGAATACATATCGTCCCAGCTGAGGCATAATAAGGTGACACTCCAACCTCTTGTTTCTACTGTGTTTTTTGCAACCAATTTAGAACCATCTGTTTTGCATTTTTATCCTTTCTGTTATATTTTTGTTGGTGTTTCAAAAAGCACTCAAACATCATGCTCAACTGCTGGCTAGGGTTCCTAAGTGCAAGAGGTCCATGATGTGCTTTACAAAGAAAATAAGTGTGTTAGATAAGTTTGGGTCATCCATAAGTTATAATGCTACTGACCATGAGTTAATGTCAACAAATCAATAATATATATTAAATATAAGGTGACAATAAACAGTAACACACATAAAACAAGGCTATATATTGACTGGTTGATGAAAATGTGCTAACCAGAGGTTCACAGGAACCTAACCCCATACCGTCCCTAGGAGCAGAACATCAGTATTTGCTAATTCTTTGTTTGAGTGACTTTATAGAAAATAACTAGCATAACTAGCACAATAATGAGAATCCACTGTGCTTTGTTTCCTATATTTATTGCAAATATCTTTCTCTGTGATTTTTCTTTTCGCTGACTTTATGAGACTATTTGAAAAATAAAAGTTCTTAATGTTAATTTTATTTAATTATGTTGCTCTGTATAGTTTAATCTTTCCCTCTACCTGGTTCCCTAAAAAAAAACAAAACAAAGGGGTGCTTGGGTGGCTCAGTCAAGTGTCTGCCTTCTGCTCACGTCATGATCCCAGGGTCCTGGGACTGAGCCCCGCATTGGGCTCCCTGCTTGGCGGGGAGTCTGCTTCTCCCTCTCCCACTCCTCCTGCTTGTGTTCCCACTCTTGCTGTTTCTCTCTCTGTCAAATAAATAAAACCTTTAAAAAAAAAAAAAAACAACTCTTGTACTCCTTCTGTATAGTATTTGTTAGTCTTATCTTCCACTTGATTTCTTACATCTATTTGAAATGTATTTTTCCTTATACTGTAAAATAAGAATCTCTTTGAATAGCTAATTTTTGCTACAAAATGTATTGATTAGCATCATTTTCACTCTAAAATTCAAGAACCATTCCGTCCTAAAGCAAGTTTTATATATATAACAAATTGGTCCTATGCACTCTATTTTTGGTCTATTTTCCTGTTCCTATGCTGATATTACTCTTAATTATTAAAGTTCTATATTGTGTTTTGATTATTGACAGGAAAAGGAAGTTTAATATTTTACTTCTTCAAGAATGTCTTGACTTTTCTTGGCCCTTGTTCTTCCATTACATTTTGGACTGATCCTGAGAAGTCTCTGTCTCTCTCTTTCTCTCTCATACACACAGGTGCATGCACATGCATGCACGTGCGTGCACACACACATATATACACACATACACACACATACACACACAGAAATAACCGGATTCTCTGGAAGTGCATACAATCTATGATTAATTTATAAAGAATTGGTGTCTACATGAGAGTCTTCTAATCCATGATAAAACACATCTCTCCAGTTGTGTAAGTCCCTGTTACATTCTCAATATATTTTTGTAATTTCCTCTTTAAAAACACCATTTTTACATGTATTTATTCCAAGAGATTTTACATTTTACTTGCCATTTTAACTTTATTTTGCTCTTTGATTACATTGTTAACTGATAACTAGTGATACTTACAAGCGTTCCTGACATTTATATAATGATTTTGCAATCAGAAAATACTCTTATTATATTTTAATTACATATTTGTAGATTACTTTCATGGTGTTCTACTCAGGCAATGATGCCATTTGTAAACAATTAAGTTTTTGTTTCTTCTTTTCTTATAACATGATACTACTTTTGCCTTGAGAAGAAGTGGTGTTAGCTGCATCTTTTCTCTTTCTCCATCTTACAGGAATGACTTTCAAAATACACACTTCAAAAATGATTTTTTCTAGTTTTGTTTTGTGTGGATGTCCTTTATCAGTTCAAAAAATTGTCCTGTATTCCTAGCATGCTTTTAAAAACTTATAGCTGCATGATGAATTTTAGTTAGCACTTTTTGTGTACTTATTAAGGTCATATTGTTTTCTTCCTTAATTCATCAATGTCAAAATCTAGGTAGCTTAAATTTCTAGCATTAAATCAACTTTGCATTCCTGACATAAATCTGACTTGGTCATAATGATTTATCATGGTTACATACTGTTAAACTTAGTTTACCAATATTTTATTTATACTTTTTCATCCACTTAATTAATGAGGTAGTAATGTCTTTACCTGCATTTAGTACAGTATTTATCCTAGCCTTTATGCTATGGAAATGTTTAATACTGGAATTTCTTGTTTCTTGAAAATGTGCTCTTTTATTTTATTTTATTTTTTAAGATTTTATTTATTTATTTGACAGAGAGAGACACAACGAGAGAGGGAACACAAGCAGCAGGAGAGGGAGAGGGAGAAGCGAGCCCCCCGCGGAGCAGGGAGCCCGATGCGGGGCTCAATCCCAGGACCCTGGGATCATGACCTGAGCCGAAGGCAGACGCTTAAAGACTGAGCCACCCAGGCGCCCCGAAAATGTGCTCTTTTTAGCTGGGACGAGATAGTGAAGAATCTCTAATCTGCTTTTTTAATTTATTTTTTTAACAGATTAACACTAATAAAATGTCTCTCCATCTCCAGTATTCTGTGGATTTAGTTTATATTTGAGATAGATTGTTCTTATGCCTCCCTCTGGATACATAATATTGAATATGTTGATGGGGTGAGTGTTTTAGGAAAGATGTGTAAATTGTGAAAGAGTCTCCTTTCTTTCTGTTTTAGGGGCGGGCACTAATGAATGGGTGTGAATAAAATAGGACAACTTTCATGCTATTCATCCATGGGGCCTTCCTTATACAGCAAAACCCCACAGGATAAGGCAAACCACAAGATCTCATTCCCTTATGTAGAATTTTTTGACACAGAATTATATTTAATTCTATATATCATATGCCATATTTGTATTTCTCATCAAAAATTCATTGGTGATATACGGTGTACTTTAATAACAGAGTGATGCCATAAAATACAAACATACGTGTCCGTGAGATTTTCTTTGCCTGGAATGCATTCGTGAATTTCATTCATTCATTCTAACATTCAAATATTAGTGTACTTGGCAAATTCTCTTTCCTGTACCTTCCCCCTGACCGACTGTTACTATTCTTTCTTTTCTTTTTTTTTTTTAAACTGTATTATGTTATGTTAATCACCATACATTACATCATTAGTTTTTGATGTAGTGTTCCATGATTCATTGTTTGCGTATAACACCCAGTGCTCCATGCAGAACATGCCCTCTTTAATACCCATCACCAGGCTAACCCATCCCCCCACCCCCTCCCCTCTAGAACCCTCAGTTTGTTTCTCAGAGTCCATAGTCTCTCATGGTTCGTCTCCCTCACCGATTTCCCCCCCTTTATTTCTCCCTTCCTACTATCTTCTTTTTTTTTTTAATATATAATGTATTAATTGTTTCAGAGGTACAGGTCTGTGATTCAACAGTCTTACCCAATGCACAGTGCTCACCATAGCACATACCCTCCCCATTGTCTATCACCCAGCCACTCCATACCACCCAACCCCCACCACTCCAGCAACCCTCTGTTACTATTCTTTCAAAAAAGGTCTAATGATAGGAGTAGGACCACTACCATCACCAAACAAACAGGCAATTTATTAGTCGGCTGGAGCTGTCATAATAACAGCTTAAACAACTGAAATTTATTTTTTCACAGTACTGGAGCCTAAAGTTCAAGATCAAGGCACCAGCAGATTACATTTCTCCTGAGGCCTCTCTCCTGCGCTTGTAGGTGGCTGCCCTACCATCGTGTTCTCACATGCCCTTTTCTTTGTGTGCATAGATCCTGGTGCCTCTCCCCCTGTCCTACTCTCCTCTACTTATGAGGACATCAGTCATATTGGATGAAGGCCCATCAGAAGGGCTTCATTTTAGCTTAATCAAGTTTTAATGGCTCTATTTCCAAATACTGTCATATTCTAAGGTGCTGAGGTTAGGGATTCAATGTAAGAATTTGGGGTAAATATAATTCAGTCCATAACAGGTGTTCTTAAGTACATAAGATACAGTAAAGATCTTTTCAGTCGTGTTGTGTTGGATTGTCTGTCTCTCAACAACTTTTTAAATAGATCACGGAAAAGAGGCTGTCTTTTTATACATATATCCCCAAAGTAATAGAACAATTTTAATTAATATATGTTTCTAGAATCAGTGTGATGTTAAGCCATATCAGAATCTAGGTCAAAAGGAAAAATCAATAACACTGGCTGGTCATGCTTTTATCTAAAGTTTTGATATTTTGTTCATCATAGATTTTTTTTTGTATTAACTTTGATTTTTTAAAATGCTGCATTGAAATGTTATTTATCTGAATTATTGAGTTTTTTGTGTGTCCCTTTAAATTTTGTACCTGAGGTAAGTGCCTTACTCCCCTCATCCTACTCCTTTTATCCCCTCATCCTACTTTTGATCCTAAAATGATGAAGTTCACAAGACAAAATTCTCAGGATTTATGCAGTAAGTATCCCTAAAATGTCACAATGTGACTATCTTTAAAAATTCTGTTATCACGGGCGCCTGGGTGGCTCAGTTGTTAAGCGTCTGCCTTCGGCTCAGGTCATGATCCCAGGATCCTGGGATCGAGCCCCGCATCGGGCTCCCTGATCGGCGGGAAGCCTGCTTCTCCTTCTCCCTCTCCCACTCCCCCTGCTTTTGTTCCCTCTCTCGCTGTGTCTCTCTCTGTCAAATAAATCAATAAAATCTTTAAAAAAAAAAAATTCTGTTATCAGGGGGCACACAGGTGGCTCAGTCAGTTAAGCTTCCAACTCTTGATTTCGGCTCAGGTCATGATTTCATGGTCATTGGATTGAGCCCTGCTTCGAGCCCTGCATCCAGCCCCACCTTGGGCCCTGTGTGCAGCTCCATGTTGAGCCCTGTGTGTGGGGCTCCACACTCAGTGGGGAGTCTGCTTGAGATTCTCTCTCTCCGCTCTCCCTCTACCACTCCCCCTGCTCATGCTCTCTCTCCTTTTCTCCCTCTTTCCCTCTCTAAAATAAATGAATACATTTTTGAAAAAAAAAAGAAATTTCTGTATCAGGAATAATTTCTTTTGAAAGGTAGTATGGAGTTGGGAAAATAGCACTATTTTAGAAATTAGAAACCTGGATTCTAGTTTTGTCCGCCAGTTATGTGTTGATTCTGGAGTCCAACCTTACTGTAGGTGATGGCTAGACACAGAGTCAGGCATGCAAATTCAATATATAATGGTGCATAAACATTCACAGCTGATTGACTTTTATAAATTCACAAACTCATGTTCTATTTTGAGAGACTTTGAGTCATTATTTCTAGGATAGTTGAACTACCTTCAACTAAGTCTATTACAGATGGTCCCTGGACCATGTGGCTCTGTTAGGGCACCCTCACTGAAATTATCATAGTTCTAATCATATAAATATAATCTGATTTTGATTACAGTTCCTCATGAGAGTCAGTGGTCAAGCTAAGCTTAAGTCCTAGAGAGACTCTTTTTCTGAAAGAGTTTTAAAAACAGGAAACATAGGAATTATGGAATAAATTGATTCAGAGCTGCTGTGATAACATAGAAAAACATTCACTAGAACTGCAAATCTCTAATATTTTTACTTTGTGGTAATAATAATAATAGCCTCCACTGCTTCTTGGTCTCTTGTTAATGTCATATCTTGAACACTTAACATTTATTATTTTATGTAATTTTCACTAAGTCTTACAATGTTGCATATTACCTCTGTTTTTTTGAAGAATATGAGGTTTATCCAAGCTAAATTATTCTTCCAGGTACAGCTGGAAATTAGATGCCTTCATCTCTAGTTCTGATCTCAGTATCTGCCACAGTTAATGCTCAATAATTGCTTGTTGAAAGAATAAGAATATCAGACTAGAGCAGCATGTAATTGATTCAGAACCAGAACCCCATAAATTCTTTTTCTTCTTTTTTTTTTAAAGATTTTATTCATTCATTTAAAAGAGAGAGAGACAGAGAGAGCACAAGCATTGGGAGAGGCAGAGGGAGAAGCAGATTCCCCGCTGAGCTGGGAGCCTGACATGGGGTCTGATCCCAGGACCTGGAGATCATGACCCGAGCTGAAGGCAGATGCCTAACCATCTGAGCCACCCAGGTGCCCCTGGACCCCCATAAATGCTTCTGACACAAGTTAAGGATGGGCTTCAAGGGACAGCTGAGGCCCAGCCTCCAGGCCAGGGGCAAGAACTCTCGTTTGGAGGGCAGAAAGGATGCAGTGGATCAGATCACTGGGAGAGAGAAATAAAGCAAAGTGGGAAGACCCCAACAAGAGTCAGGACAGCAGACTAACCCGTGAGAATAAACAGGCATGTGGAGTTTAAAAGGGCCTAACCAGTTCTCTCATAAAGTCTGAATTTTAACACAGACATCATCAGTCTGAAGGAAAAGACGGTGGGTAGAAAACTGAGTACCAAGAAAGACAAACTGTGTGCACACATGGCAGTTTCTGTGAAGAATCACACATTAACAGCTCCCTCAGGATTTGATATTTATGAAAGCCTTTGAAACATTATTTTTTTTCTATAATGATTTGTACATATTTAAACATCTACTGTTTTCAGAAAATAGTTTATTTTTATCATTATTTCAATATCTTCTCATTGTTTCCTCTCCGTTGTATAAGGAAATTATAGTCATTTCCTTCTAAAGAGTACAGTACAATTTGACCACTGAGGGTACATATCTCCATTCTTCCAATGATTTAATATGCATTTATACCATTTTAGGAGACATAAACACATTTACTATTGTTATAAAAAGTACTTTTCTGACTGCTTCTTAAATATTTGAGAGCTCTGTGTATGCCTATAAATTAATAGCATACATTTTTTTTTTGTTTCTACCTTTTCACTCTCTCTTTTTTCTCTCCTTTTTTCTTCTCTCTTGGTATTGCTATATTTTGAGATTCAGTGTAGGGATCTCAAGATTTAGTGCTTTTGTGATCACCTGGTAAACTTGTTCAAAATGCCAATTCTCAGTCCTACCCCTCAGAAATCCTTATTCTTTTTTTTTTTTAAAGATTTTATTTATTTATTTATTGGAGAGCAAGCGAGAGAGAAACAGCATGAGAGAGGAGAGGGTCAGAGGGAGAAGCAGGCTCCCCGCCGAGCAGGGAGCCCGATGCAGGACTCGATCCTGGGACTTCAGGATCATGACCTGAGCCGAAGGCAGTCGCGTAACCAACTGAGCCACCCAGGCGCCCAGAAATCCTTATTCTTTATGACTGTTGGGATTCCATGTCTCTCTCTCTCTCTGTTTTATTACCTTTCACATCATATGCCAGCCCAATTATTTCTGAAGCAGGTTTTATAGGATAATATTTTAAGAAAACCTCTTATATCCCAGTATAATTTCTTTTTTTTTTTTTAAGATTTTATTTATTTATTTGAGACAGAGAGAATGAGAGAGAGAGCACATGAGAGGGGGGAGGGTCAGAGGGAGAAGCAGGCTCCCCGCCGAGCAGGGAGCCCGATGCGGGACTCGATCCAGGGACTCCAGGATCATGACCTGAGCCGAAGGCAGTCGCTTAACCAACTGAGCCACCCAGGCGCCCCCCAGTATAATTTCTTTTCTGCACAAATCTTCCCTTATATTCTCAAAGAATGTAGCTTTCTTTTTTTTTTTTTAAAGATTTTATTTATTTATTCATGAGAGACAGAGAGAGAGACAGAGGCAGAGGGAGAAGCAGGCTCCCCACGGAGCAGGGAGCCCGAAGAATGTAGCTTTCTAAGGTATGTGCAAAGTGATCCTGTTTAGTCTTATTGACTTAAGAATGCATAGGTTCTTTTGTTAATGTCATATCTTAAATAGTTTACACTTATTGTAAATGTATTCTACTACTTAAACTAAGCAGTAGACTGTGAAAACCAAGGCCTTGAGGTATATTTGTATTTAGAACATTAAAGCTACTTGGACTATCTGATTATGCTCATCATATTAATTCCATTAAATAAAACTGTGCCTACTCCATAGTAGGTTCTGAATAATATCTCCTGAATGACAGAACCATTGCAAATTCTGACAATTACTCATTTCTCATTTGTATTTGTCCATGGTGTTCATCCCTCTGCTTTGCAAGGGTTAAATAAGGATGAACTAGAACAATGGATTCAAGCCACGCTCACCTCCATCACCCACTCCATTTGTACCACATTGATCATTTTCCCTTCCTAGTAATTATCAGTCTATCAAAACACCAGGGTTAACATCTGCCTCTAAGATAGTATGAAGAATATATAAACCTGAGAAGCAACACTTGCCAATAACTTATATTAACTTGCTTGAGTTCCCAAAGGCTGTGGTAAATAAAAGTTAGAAAAAGATATTTTGTCGTGAAGTGAGATACAATGTATAAAACAAATTATAGACATTGTATAAGTTTATCTTTAGCCACTTGATACAATATTCTATTTAGATAAATAACTCATCATACAAATTATTTTTGATATAAAACTATTCATATAGATTTGGGGCTTAAGTTTACCTTAAATAATAAAATTTTATAAATTGCAGCTATCATTAACTTATTCAAGAAGGACAAGAAATATTAAAAATGCCAAACATAATTGCATACCTCTTCTATCCCTCTATCTCATACTTCTTTTGACTAATTAATTTCTATCCTTTGGATATCACTTAAGCATCATTTCTTAATGAGAGTTTCTTGCCACTGATTATGTTACTTCATCCTTTAACACATTTTCACAACTCCCTGTACCTTACTCCTTTGCACTCTCCCCACTTTGTAGTTAAAAACCTGTTTATAGTCATTTCCTTCTAAAGAGTACAGTATAGAAAGGTGAAAAAAAAAAAAGATTCACATTACACTGAAGAAATCTAGCAAACTACCTCAGTGAAGTGTTTAAGGTTAATATCCACAGTAATAAGTCATGCTGATAGTGTGTTCCCTTCATACCATATGATAAAAATGGCACTTCACCTCTATGGTCTTGTTTCCTAAAACCCTTATCCCCTGGATAATTATCAACAAAAAAGCATAAGACAAATCCTAATATAGAGAATCTTACAAAATATCTGACAGTTATTCATCAAAACAATCAAGGTCATCAAAAATAAGAAAAGTCTGAGAAATTCTCACAGCCAAGAGGACCCCAAGGACATGTGAAGTAAGACATCAGGTAACATCTAAGAAAATACAAATAAATTATGGACCTTAGTTAACAATGTCTCCACATTGGTTCATTAGGACAAATGCACCATGCTAACATAAGATATTAATAGAAGAAGAGGGGTGCCCTGGGTGGCTCAGCAGTTAAGCATCGGCCTTCGGCTCAGGTCATGAACCCAGGGTCCTGGGATGGAGCCCCGCATCAGGCTCCCTGTTCAGCAGGAAGCCTGCTTCTTCTCCCATTCCCCCTGCTTGTGTTCCCTCTCTTGCTGTGTCTCTCTCTGTCAAATAAATAAATAAAATCTTTTCTAAAAAATAATAAAAGAAGGGGTGTCTGGGCGGCTCAGTTGGTGAAGCCTCCGATTTGTTTTTTTTTTTAAGATTTTATCTATTTATTTGCCAGAGAGAGAGTTGAGAGAGCACGAGCACAAGCAGGGGGAGTGGCAGGCAGAGGGAGAAGCAGAAGCCAGAAGCCCGATGTAGGACTAGATCCTAGCACCCTGGGATCACGACCTGAGCCAAAGGCAGATGTTTGACTGACTGAGCTACCCAGGCATCCCAAGCCTCTGACTCGATTTCAGCTCAGGTCATGATCTCAGGGTCATGAGATGGAGCTCTGCATTGGGCTCCATGCTGGGTGTGGAGCTTACTCAAGATTCTTCCTCTCCCTCTCCCTTTGCCCCTCCCCTGCTTCCTCTCTAAAAAAAAAATAAATAAATAAAAATAATAGGAGAAATGGGGTATGCAACATATGGAAAACTGTCTATACTGTGGTTGCATTTTTCCTATAAATCTAAAATGATTCAAAATAAGAATGTTCATTAAAAAAACTGTTCAGTTATCTGTCTTTTCTGTTAGATTCTGTGATCTCTGAAAGTCAGACTGTATCTGTGTTAAACACCTTTATATCCTCAGTGGACACCACACAAGAGGAGCTTGATAAATAATTGTTGAATGAGTGATTGAATGAATGAAATAAACATTTAATAACTAGCTGTGAAAGAGCCCTAATTCCCTGATGAAACTCCTATTTATATATGTAAATAGTATTTCTTCAAACCACCAGTCAGGATGCAAATTAATGCCATCTGCCTCTTGTTCTCCCACGACCTCTTGCTCTTGGGTTCCTGCAGTTATTTTCCCTGATTGACTGCCCTAAATATCTGTTTGCTCCCAAAAGAATGCCTGTGCCCCTGTATAATCAACATCTTTTGCTTCCAGTGCCAAGCGCAGTAGATAAATCCATGAAAACCAAGAAGAGCTTAGGGAGGGCCCCCTTAGGAACAGGATTCAAAGAGCCTGAGCTGCTTTCTGATGCTCTTGATGGAAATAAATTACTCTCCCAAGACTCCTTGTCCATAGTTATATCATTGATACTAGAGTCTCTGAAATATATTAATATTTAGAAAATCAGTGGACTAGATAAGGGTTCTTTTTTTTTTTTTTTTTAATAGGGTCTCTTTTAAAGAGAAATACTCCTGGAAAGTTTAAGGGATTAAAATCCCTCTCTCTTTGATCTGGAATTAATTTCAGGCAGACCATTTTTAATTCCAAATTTGCCTAATGGTAATGGGGTTTTGGGTCTGACAGGAAGATACATAATTTGGAAGATTGGAGCACTTTGGAGTAGATGGTAGATTTTGTATTGTGGTATGAGGGTGCTGCCAGGGCACTGGGTCATTGACAGTTTGGCAAAAGATATCACAAGAAGTGAAAAGAGTTGAAGCTGGGTGGGAGAGGAAAATCAGTCAAAGACTAGAATCACACTAAAATAACAACAACAGCAGTAGTAAAACAACATCAACAAGATGAAGGTAAAAAAAATGGAGAAGTTTTCTAGTGTTGTTGCTGCCCTAGGAAAGGGGGTGGGGAAGAAGAAGCAAAAATCCCTTCCCCATCTTCTGCTCTCTTTTACTTCACATCTGTACAGACACCAGAACTGAGATGAAATCTATCATTCCAATATTTCAGTGATATTTTAAATACATTGGCTCTGGAGAGTTAGTTTTGTAAATAACAACATATATTTAAAATGTTATATCTACAGGAAAATACTCCAAATTCTACAAAATTAATTTAGAGAAGAAAGTACACTTACAAGTTCAAGACTGGCTATACTTTTTAAAATCAAGCCACAAGTAAACCTAAAAACAAAATAAAACAAAACAAAAAAACACAAATAAAAAACCTCCTTAGTAGGCCAAAGTTCAATTTAAATAATTATTTAGTGCAATGTACTGATTAATGCTTTTAATGTTTTATGAAGGTCAAATTGTCCAATGATTAAAAAATTTGTGAATCTGGAGGTCCCCAGTTATATTTTTAGTGGACATAATAATATATATTCATTTTGAATGTGTATTAAAACTTTGCAATGGAGAGAAAGACAAATACCATAAGATTTCAGTCGTATGTGGAATTTAAGAAACAAAAAAGAGGAACATACGGGAAGGGGAGAAAAAAGAGAGAGGGAGAGAGAGAGAAACAGACCATAAGAGACTCTTAAGGATAGGGAACAAACTGAGGGTTGATGGAGGGGGTGGGTGGGGGATGGGCTAAATAGGTGATGGGCATTAAGGAGGGCACTTGTTGTGATGAGCGCTGGGTGTTATATGTAAGTGATGAATCACTAAATTCTACTCCTGAAACCAATATTACACTACATGTTAACTAGGTAGATTTTAAATAAAAATTTTAAAAAGAAAAAAAAAACTTTGTAATAGAAATGTACATTTAAATCAGAACTTTTTCTTGGAAAAAGTAACCAAATAGGCCCATCATTCATTTATTCTTCCATTTACCAATTTCAAGAGACGTACTTATTAATCATCACTGAGGTGACAGAAGTAGACATTCTTCAATTATGTGATGTAATTATATTTTATGTGGGAAAAATGACTAAAGTTCATCTTTCTACTGAACATCAAATTATATGAAGTGTGTTTCTTGTCAGTTGGGATGGTTCTGTCTGTTCCCATTGCTTCCTACCCTGCTAAGAATCCACAGAATCCACAGAAAACAAGTCTGTCATGAGCCAAATGCTCACCACAGGGAACTCATTCCTGTTGGCACTGAAGCGATCTCATATTAGAGGAGGTCAGCTTAACTTCAGATTCATGACATGAAGATAAAATGATATTTACAACATTTAGGGGGCTAATCCAATTTATGGTTAAATAAACATATAATGTGGCAACCCTTAACCTGAAAATGAATTGTCCTTAGAATGGGCTATTTAATATTAAAGGAGTATTTTTCTTATACATAAGGAAATATTTAAATATAAACCATAGTATTTGTACTTTTTTTGTTTTTGTTTTTGGTAAAGTCTTTGCATTAAAAATGAGCTGTCTTCTAGATAATTTTCTAAAGTAGAATTACACATTCCTGAATGACAATTATAAATTAATAGATAATAATTAGTGGGTTTTTTTTTTACCTTCTCCGTCTTTATCAACAGCATGTGTAATATTTACAAATGAAGATACTTTGTTTTTTCAAATTCTCTGAAACAAATGTTATAATTAATGTAGGTATTTAACAATATAACATTAAATATTAATTATTTTAAAGTTTTTTTTTATTATAGAAATTAATCTATAAATGTCCTGGGCAAGTAGATTAGAGCCATGAATGTAGGTGACTGGAAACTTGTACTGTAGTAGGATCAGTGAGTGTGGTCTAGCATCGGTGTACTTAATATTTTTCCAAAGCCACTGCATAATACAATTAGTAGCAACAAACGGTTATAGTTAAGTAAAAATGGCAGATCTGAGCTGAAAAACTGTTAGCAAATACATTTGGTTTAATTTTTATCCGTATATAAGACACGATTTTTTACACATATTTTATTGCAAACCATAGGATTTAGGAACCCAGATAAGGTTACAGAGCTGAGGTCAATGTGAATTAATGTTAGGCAAGGCACTTAATGACAAACAGATTATCTTAATTTCTTAATAGAAATTAAGCCTGTTAGATATTTCTGTGTGAATTATCTCTGCATAATTTTGATTTTAAGACAATTCCACTAGCATAGGATGTGGGAGAAGGCAGAAAAAAGGGTGCACTGAAAAAAGATCTCATAAAAACTTAGCTATTTCTAGGAACTATCTGAAGGAAGACGTTTTCTTAGTTTGTTGAGTGTCCACATCTTTAAATAAGAAAGAGACATTCCTACCAGAAACAAGGACTTTGTGAAGGAAGAAATATTTATGTGGCTAGAAATATAAACGATAAGATAAAGGTAAAGGGGACTAAAGTTTTAGACAAGAATGCTGACAGTTGTAAGAATCCTGTAACATCTAAGAAACCTAGTCGCAGACATGAGGAGAATGGGGAGGAAGTGAAGCTTCATAAAAGGGTAGGATAAGGAAGTCATCACATCTGATTAGAGGATGCATGCCATATAAAGTACACACCCAGAAATTGGCTGGGAAAAATGCATGTCCATGTCATGTAGACCAGAGTATCTTCTGGTTAGCAGAATTGCCTCAATGCAAACTTTGTTAAAAATAATTTTACCCATTTTTACACAATCTCTTACCCTGGTAAACAAATTTATTGAACGAGTCAAACATTGATTATTTTGGAACTTATTGTCCTTTATAATAAATATTCTTACATTATTTATTATCAAAATTCTAAGAGTATGGCTATGGATTTTAAGATCATAAATGGAATTCAAATCCAGGTTCCCTACTTACTGACTGACATCATCTAGCTAAGCCTCCGTTCAATACGTTAATCACTTCCCTAAGTACCAACAAATTGTTCATAATAGTTATTCCAACTGACTTGCCCACGAGCAGTTCATGACCATTTCCTTTGCTCTGGATTTTTATCAATATTTATGTTTTCAGTTTTAAGATGTATGCCAATCTGATGAGTATGAAAGGTTTGTGCACTGTAGTATGAATATGTTTTTATATCTTATTGGCCCATTAGATTTCTTTCATATCTTTTCCCCAGTTATATATTAAGCTATTTACCTTTTTGTATTAATTTTGAGCATTTTATATATTCTGGAGAGTAATTCATAAGAAATTAGACACATTGGAAGGTTTCCTCTGATGATTTTTTAAAATTTTGTCAGGGTGAAAAGTACATTTTAATTGTAATGTAGCAAAATGCATCAATATTTTATTTATAATTTGCATGGTTGTGTTCTGTATTTAAAAAAAAAACTGTCCCAGGAAAGATTGCAATAATAATGTTTTATCTAATATTTTAGAAGTTTTACTATTCACATTTGGGTTGTTAGCAATGTAGACTTCATTATTGTGTACCTTAAATTAAGGGTTTTTTTTTTTTTTTTTACTTTGCCTGTTCCAAGACACAGTTTTTTTTTTTTTATTCTTATGTTAATCCCCATACATTACATCATTAGTTTTAGATGAAGTGTTCCATGATTCATTGTTTGTGCATAACACCCAGTGCTCCATGCAGAATGTGCCCTCCTCAATACCCACCACCAGGCTAACCCATCCTCCCACCCCCCTCCCCTCTAGAACCCTGTTTGTTTTTCAGAGTCCATCGTCTCTCATGGTTCGTCTACCCCTCCGATTTCCCCCGCTTCATTCTTCCCCTCCCGCTACCTTCTTCTTCTTCTTTTTTTTTTCTTAACATATATTGCATTATTTGTTTCAGAGGTACAGATCTGAGATTCAACAGTCTTGCACAATTCACAGCGCTTACCAGAGCACATACCCTCCCCAATGTCTATCACCCAGTCACCCCATCCCTCCCACCCCACCCCCCACTCCAACAACACTCAGTTTGTTTCCTGCGATTAAGAATTCCTCATATCAGTGAGATCATATGATACATATCTTTCTCTGTTTGACTTATTTCACTCAACATAATACCCTCCAGTTCCATCCACGTCGTTGCAAATGGCAAGATTTCATTCCTTTTGATGGCTGCATAATATTCCATTGTATATATATACCACATCTTCTTTATCCATTCATCCAAGACACAGTTCTTACTTTTCCTTGTTTTCATGCCTGTTTGAAAGGGGAGCTAACTCTTGTGAATCCTAATGACAGTCTATTTCCAGCTGGATAGAAGACTGGAAGGGAGATCAATATATTCCCTTCTTCCTCTGCTTGGAAGATGCTTCTGACTAGATCTCTTTTATGGGACCAGTTCCTGTCCGGTCCAGAAAATTTCACTTCTGCAAGTTGATACCAGACCCTCTGCTCAGTTAATCCAATTTCCTCCATCTGATGTTCCGGTCTGGAGACGATCATGGCTTCCCCTTTTCAAAATTTTTAGACGTCCTGAGTGTTTTCTGATTAGCTTCTCAGCCTATTCCAGCATGTATAACTGATTCCACGCAATTACCTTTTTAAGAAAAGATCATGGAAAAGCATTGTAGTTTAATTTTTTTTCTCTGTATTTGCTGAAATGAATATTTTTTCTTTATCTCTGAATATTGTCATCAATAGATTTTATAAATGTAGAATCACTCTTATACTGTAGTATTCTTACATTAGAGATATCTTACTTGACAATAAATATTTTCATAAACTCCCTTCATTTTCAAATGCATGAAAATGTCTTTACTTTTTTCTATCATTTTATAATGGCTTATTTTTTCACATACTAGATTCACAGTTATTTGACCTAGAACTTTTGTATATTCTCTTATTTTCTTATTCTCAAACTAGAATGTAATATGTTCTATGAGGGCAGGGATTTCTGTCTCTTGTTCAAAGCTCTCTCCAGGGCATGAATACTAGTATCAGGCAAACAGTAGGAACTTGATAAATATTTGATTAGGTAATGAAACCTATTGCTGTTAATACATCTTCTACAGTCTACTTGAACTTCCTTTGCAAATATTCTGTTTTTCTCTTATGTAGTTTTTAAAAAGATTTTCTTCTTTTACATGTGTTCTTCTTCAGTGTTTCTATGTGTGTTGGTTATTTATATTTATCTTGCAGTTGAAATTCATTTCTTCTCTGTTTTCTTAATTCTGCTAAACTCTTGATAATTATCTCTTTAATCATCGTAATTGACATTTCTTACATTCTCTGGAACACTTATCAGAGGAAGGTAGGTACATATCAGTTTCTCTGTTCCTCTTACCTTTTCTTTAGTACATTTGATATCTTTATCTCTCTGTAATAAATTCTGAGTTAATTACTAATTATTATACTTAAATTCACTAATCACATTTTCAGAGGCAACCAGAATAAAAATGATTTTCTACTACATATTAATTTAATTATTTATATTTTTCATTCTTATTATTTTTCATACCTACCTTTATTAGTTTCACCATAAATTTTTTTTTATTTAAATTCCAGTTAGCTAACATACAGTGTAACAGTAGTTTCAGGAGTACAATATAGTGATCCAACACTTCAATACGCCTTCACCATTTATTTTTAACGGTTTCCTTTATCAATTTCAGCTTTTAAATGTGTGTATTTTAAATCTTTGTTAGACTGCTTCCTACAAATTAAATTCATCTTAAGTGAATTCCTATCTCAACTATTGATTTTCATAGAATATATTTGTAGTACTTTATTCCTTCATGCGTTTTGTGATTCTTGTTTATAGACTCATTTTGAAGTGTTTTTTCTTCTGTTTTGCTTTTCCTGTTATTATTATTTCTATTTATTTTCTCTCTTTCCTGAAAGCCATTTTGTATTCTCTCCAGTCAGTCCCCCATCTAGAATGAATCTTATATATTTGTAGTTATTGCAGATTGTCATGAAACTGGTAGGAGTTGTCTACATTCTTTGAAGGCTGCGTCTGTGCCTTTCCCTGCTTGTCCTAAATTACCTTGTATCCACAGCTTCTGATAAAATCAAAGCCCTACGTTGGTGGTCATATTCTTTTTCATCGCCATCCACGAGGCCTTCTACTGCCATTTGCCTAAAGCAGTGAGTCTGGCTCCAGTATCTCATATATTATGGACAGTCTCTTCTGCATAATGTCCTGGCCCTGGCCGCAGGTCTCTTGCTCAGCGTCCTGCAGAGCAGTGGTTTCAGACCCTCACTTCCTTTAGTTTCTGTTTTATTTCTGGCCAGTGGAGATGTTTGTGTTGCTTTTGAGCATATAAATGTCTTTTTGATTTTCTATTTTTATATTTCTTTTGACATTGCTTTGGTTTTGAACAGACAATGTACTAAAGTGGGAAATGACGGCTCTGCCTTGAGCGTAAATACTGAGGCTTAGTTTGCATTACTTTAAAATTTTGAGTTAAGGATTCAGTAAATATTCCTAAGAAAAGCTAACATTTTTCTGAACATTTACTATAGGTATGGCATGTTCTAAGTATCACAAAGGTTATGACTCAATACTGAAAACAACCTTCTGAGAAAGATGTTATCGGCCCCAATTTCTGAAGAGAAAAACTGAATAATACAGTAGTTTTTAACAAACTTAACGAAAGTCATGAAATTTTAAGTTGCAGAAGCAAGATCAGAACTAGGCACTGTGATTCCAGAGACCATGTATATAACCATTTCGCTAAACTAAACAGCAAATGCTTTGGCAAACTCTATAATCTATGCTGTCATTAGGTAGGCAGTAAGCATAACTGTCTTGTTTTGGGAACTTTTACTTGTTCTTATATTGTGACAAAGTGGCATGCATTATTATATATGCACTATTATATTGTCTATGATTGTTTACAACATAGCTTAGGCCATCATCTCTAAGCCTCTTTAACAGTGGTTGAAATCAGGAAAAAGCAATTGTTATATGCCTAGAGGAGAATAAGCTCTTTCTACTTAACTTCATTTCCTGATGCACATTACTTGTGGGATGGCTGATTATTAGAATGAACAAATTTCTTCCAGCTTTGTGAATTCATCTAAAGGATGCCTGAAGGTGAAGGTGAGTTATGCAGCATATTCTGAAAGCATAAAACTTGATATAACTGCATTTCTGACATGCACGGGTTCGACAGCCTGAGAGGTCATGTATTACACATGGAGATACAGCCTCCAGTCCTAGGAACTACTTGCTGGGTGAATGACAGCTATAAACACATTGTCTATCACAGACTTCCATAAAGTTTATTATGAGTGTATTTCAAGGTGGGTGTCTAAGCTTATATAGGGTCTATGAGCTTTCTAAATTCTGTGATTGATTTATTTAAGAAGAAGAACAAATTACTGCACTACTTATGCTTCTAAGACCGCACTGTAATATTCAACTTGTATCAAAAAGATAAAAAACATGTAAGTCAAGAAAATATATATTCCAATTTTAGTATTGTGTACTAATTAACTAAGTAACCTCGGACATATTACTACACACCTCTAAGGTCCATTTCCATTGGTAAATTTTTGGTAAATTGGTAAATTAAAAAAAACCTGTGGAAGCCACTGGTAATTATTCTTTTCAAGTTAATAAATAAATGGATCAATTTCTCTGGTTTAAAAGACAAAAGACAAGGTTGACTTTTATTTCTCTCAAGGGCTATATTTATTATATTCACATTGATCATTTTCCATATTACTATTTTCTCTACAGCTGTATTCAGTTGAGGTGCACCAACATGAATTTCACTGAAAGATCCTACTCAATAGTACAATATTTTTTTTTTGTAATTGGCAGGTTAAAAATATCTATTTAAGACATAGTTGAATACAAATTTCAAAATATTCCCTGTAAGATACTTGTTTTTATATTCCTAATGAGGAAAGTGGGCAGGAATAGATTTTACTAAATGTATTATAGAGTTGAGAAAATCCAGTGTGTGGCAGTCATAAATTGTTTTCTTAGTGCTGGCTTTAGATATGGGGAAATTGAGGGCTGGGGAAATGTGACATCATGGTCAAGTCCATACAGAACAGGTACACGCCATTCAGGCATACAAATTTGCTACATAAAACGTTTGTACAAGACATTTATCTTTGTGGTTTACTATCTGAAAAAAAAACATCAAATTTTTCCAAGTTTTTTTCTAATAACAAACTAATAACATAATTTGTACATGTGCTGTAATTTACTTTCCCTTCACTCTACATAAGCAATGCATTAATTTGCTTTTTATTTACTTTGTTGGGAAGTAGAAGAATGTCAGACAACAATCATCATTCATTTGAGATCTCCATAGCTAAGTTATAATTATGTGGCAGAAAACAAAGGCAAAGACCTTCTCTCAGACTGTGCAGACCCTACCAAATGTCTTCAAGCATACCAGAAAACAAAGACACAGAGGAAAGTTGCAGGGGTGTTTAAGCAGAGTGGCAAAAAATCTTAGAAAGAGTTAATATAATACTAAAAGCAGATTTTCTTCAAAAATTTATAACATTTACAAAACTAGTAAATTTATAAAATTTATAATATTTCATTTATAGTTAAGGTCAACCATCAAATATTGAAACAAATTAAGTAAACAGAAGAATATAATAATCATGGATTGGTAGACTCCGTATTTTAAAGATGTTGTCTCAAATTGATTAAGTCTGATCCCAAGTAAAATTTCGTTTTTTTTTAAACTGACAAATTAAATCTGAATTATACATTGTAATAAAATGGGCAAGAATAATGAGATAATCTTAAAGTTGGAGATTAAAGATGTCAAGCATTATTATAAAACTACATTGATTAAGGTGACGTGGTATCAATGCCAAGACAGACCAGTGGAAGAGGGTAGAAGACATGGTATGAACTCACACATTTGAGTTTTTTTACCTTTATCTTGCAATGCATTGAAAGAAAGGTGGCCTTTTCAGTACATGGTACTTAAATATATACTTCTCTCTCTCTCTCTTTCCTTATCTCTCTCTCTTGAAAATGTTTCTGTTTTGTTAGCTTAGTGAAGGAGATAACCAATACAATTATAATGAAATTTTACATGAAAGCACACTGAAAAATAAAAAGTACTATAAAATGCACAATAATATAATTGATGTCATTGTTATTATTGGGAGTTTTTATTTAAAGAAACAAATTAGAAAGTATGTATAGAGCAGCATTAGTATGCAAGAAAAGTATTGTTGCAAATTTAATATAATATATGTTAAATTTTATGAGGCTTTTTCAATCTCCTGAATGCTTAATTAACTGAAATTTTTGCTTTGGTGTCTTTAAAATTTAATTAAAAAAATTCCAACATGAAATATGTTCATAATTTATAAATAAAAATGGTACTACAAGGCTTATAATAAAAATTTCCTGTCCTCTGCTCCAAATTTGCCCACTCTCTTATTCTGCTCCATAATGACACCTACTTTCACAACTTCTGTTTCTCCCAACATGTGTTTCTATACAATCAAAACACACATCTTCATCTATTTCTTTTTCTAATTTTGTAAGTCATTTGTTGATTTTCACTTTAAGTGATGAGGCCTCATTCACTTCGTCAAAGCCAAAATTGCACCAAAGTTAAACAGGCAAAGATGAATTTTTTTCAAAGATATTGCAATGGGACAGAGAGACCAGAACTTGGTCTGAATTCAGCTTCCCTGAAAGAATGCACTGGAGAGGTTTTCTGAGCTGAGGTGGGGGTTTCTAGGCCACATGTGTTTGTTAACTGGCTTTATCCAGTGAAAAGTAAGCTCCTCATATTTTCACAGCAGAGGTAGTTTCACAGTTTGGAGTCAGGCACCTGCAGAAGTTGGGCTCTAAGCCTTTCACAGAAACTGGAGGACAGGGGTGTTATCTACACTGATGATTATGTTTAAGAAACGGTTTAAGAAATGGTTTCCCAGGTCCCGGGAAAGGTTTTAATGGTTTATAAAACAGGCAAGAAGATTTTTAAAAGGTTTACATCCCAAAGGGAGAGAGAAAATATTTACAGTGAAAAGTTTCTGAAGTAAACACTCTAAGAAAAGAGAAGTCATGGCCTAAAGTCAGGAAGAAGCTTGTCTAAAATTTAGTCAGGCTTTGCAAATCATTAAAGCCATCTTGGTCAACTTACACCACAACAATTCTTGACCAATTATTTCTTTTCTGATAATTAAGGGACCATTTAAATTTTAAGAATGTACTTCTGGCAGGGAGTCTTCCTTGTATGATGATAAGCCTATGAGTGCGGTCATTTTGGGATGGGCAGATAGTAGGTAAGGGGTACAGGAGAAGATGAAGAGACAATCAAGACAAGAGTGTCTTAGAATATTTGACAGTTCTTTAAAAACAGTTGGTTTTGAAGTTTAATCTTGCTTGCCCTTAGAGTAAAAACATATGCACTCTCATGGTTACAAATAATATTTCAGACTTCTTTTTTCCTGAAGAAGTGAGAATCAGATTACTATTTCACAGAGGTATATAGGACTTTATCCTAAGAAATACGATATTCTCATTTTTTATTTAAATTCAATTAGCCAACATATAATACATCATTAGTTTTTGATGTAATGTTCAACGATTCATTAGTTCCGTATAACACCCAGTGCTCGTCAATCTCATCCCGTGCCCTCCTTAATGCCCATCACCCAGTTACCCCATCCCCCCACACATCTCCCTTTCCACAACCCTCAGTTTGTTTCCCCAGAGTCAAGAGTCTCATATGGTTTGTTTCCCTCTCTGATTTCTTCCCATTCAGTTTTTCCTCCCTTCCCCTATAATCCTCTATGCTATTCCTTATATTCCACATATGAGTGAAGCCATATGATAATTGTTTCTCTGATTGACTTATTTCACTAAGCATAATACCCTCCAGTTCTAACGATGACAATGTAAATGTAGGTATTCATCCTTTCTGATGGCTGAGTAATATTCCATTGTATATATAAACCACATCTTCTTTATCCATCCATCTGTTGAGAAAGTCACAGGTAAAGGCTTAAGAGACAAGGCAGTGTATTAAAGGACATGATTTGGAGTAGGTTACTTGGATCTGGACTTTTATTTCCTTCAATTTTTCCTCCTTTCTTCTTTTTCCTCTCTTGTCTGTTCAGTAACTCATTCGCTAATGTCATCAAAGGCAAACCCCTTCACACAGATCTAGAACACAGATGGTATCATTCAAATGGCTTTGTTATATAACCTGTATTTATAGATGGGTGATGAAGAAGAAGCTTCTTTCTAATGACTTAAACTTTATGTTATTAATTTTTGTCATCAAATTTCCTGCAAGAGAAATAATCTTGGATAGATCTTGCTGAATGAATAGATGAGATGACTAATAGAATTAGGATGCCAAATATTTATCCCTAAGTATGCTATCTTTTTATAGATCTGTTCACAAGTAACTTTGCTGTCCCAAACATTCATCAGAAAAAGTTGAAGCTATTTCCAAAAATATCTAATAGTTTGAGGGAAGTTATTTTTGCTTTAGTATTCATAATTTTCAATCACTTGAAAGATGATAATTAAGTGGCCATAAAATATTCCCATAAAACTGGGAATAAAAGGAGAAAAGATTATGTACACAAGAGCACAAACATCTCTGCTGTATTTAGTTGTTTTCCACATGTTGGTTTGACTTGTTTTCTTTCCATATGTCAGAACTCTCTAACTGTATGAGCAGACATATCTTACTTTTTGCTTTTCACCTTGAGTTCTATGAGAATAAATGAAAGGTCTACACTTTGCAGAGGGTTCAGTGGAAAATCCTGACAATCAGCCAGGGCCACTTGAGAGACAATTTCTAATACAGCTGCTGAATCATTTCAACAAGATTGCGTGAACTAGATGTGATATTCAGCTCAACTTTAGAGAGCGTATGTTTTGTGCATGATCATTCATTACCTTTGCACATACCTGAGGAACAATCCACTTCCAGTTTAATATAAAGTCTGTTGAAACAGCATCAGGTAATAAATATGAATATATATCAGTTCAAACTGGAAAGCACTATATTTTATATTAATTTTATATTTAAAATATCAAGAAATGGGTAAGAAGGGG
Organism: Mirounga leonina; assembly: GCF_011800145.1. NCBI lineage: Eukaryota > Metazoa > Chordata > Mammalia > Carnivora > Phocidae > Mirounga > Mirounga leonina. Next base: position 58,157,095 of record NW_023270415.1, on the reverse strand, counting down.
AAGTATGTCATCTAGATAAATTTCCATAGTAGTTTGACAATTTTCACAACTGTAATTAAAAGCTTGTTGAATATTAATTATCCTTAGAACATTTTTCCTTGAAAATGTAAATATGTATAACTATGAAGGTCCCTGCCTTTTGGAATGGTAAAAATAATGTATACAAACTGTTATATGCAACTGATGAATCGTTGAACACTACATCAAATTCTAATGATGTACTATATGTTACCTCATTGAATATAGTAATAAAAATAAATTTAGAAAAAGGAAAAAATAATATATATAACTATATTTGAAGACTATAATTTGCTTTTATAAATAAAACAAGATCTTGTATTTTATTTTTCGGAATCACTTTGATACTTGTTTAAGGTGATGTCACTGCACAGGGCACTGATAAGAAAGCTAAAGCTCACAGAATTAATTCTGTTTAATTTTGAATTATGTAAAAAGAACAAACCCTGTTTTTTTTTTTAACTTTTTCTGTATCAAAGCATATTATTAATCATTTAATATTAACTATTCAAATTTATGTTGAAATTTCATGCTTTGGGTGTCCTAGGCTATTATGCCCAAATAGGAAAATAACCGCACACATTAGAAACTTGTGTACTGGAAAAAATGTTAGATTATGGAATTGGAAGCTTGTTTGTGATTGGCCAATTATACAAGGGTTGTCATGGTGTTTAAGCAAGATTCACGTAAGTAAGATTTAATTAAGACCGATTTAAAATCAGAAGCTCAGACACACATATAGACACTGCACCATTTTCTGGTTGTTAGCAATTCTGATGACCTTAGGAAGACCTTGATTTGATTCCCAGAAATTAATGTGTCCTCTTGGCAAACTCTGGCATCCCTGGTGAGACTTGCAATGACACATTCGCTGACATCAGAAATAAAAACACCTCATAAAATTAGAGATAGTTAAGACTAAAGTAAAGAGAGAACTGTCAGAAAATTATTTCATGATTTTGTATAATCACTGATTACCAGCAACACGTTATTACATTTATAAAGAGATGAGCATTAGTAACTTCAAAATCCTTTACTATCTTTGTTAAAAGTAAACTTTAAAATGGTAAAGTCATAAGCAGAAATAAAATAATGATTATTTAAAATTAATATTGTTTTATGATTTACAACACAATATTTGAAAAATATCTTTGTTACATCATTGACAAATAAGTGTTTTTAACTCCATATAATTAAGAAAATATTTATAAGGTTTTTCAAACATTGGTGTGTCCCAGTTTCTAGAATTAATGTGCTAATATGTATCTACATGGAAAAGTCTTTTTAATAAAATAGATAGTTCTATGATGTGTTTCCTATAATGGGACTAAGGTGAGAAAATTCCTTGAAAATTCCTTGAGAATTCCTTTTCTATTATCATAATAGTAAAGTAATAATAAAATTCAATGATAACAATAATGATGACTATAGCAACAAAAATGAATCTATTAATTTAAGAACTTAATCAAATACCAGGAAATAGGCTGAGAGCTTAAAATAGATTTTATTATTTAACTATCCCAATAATCCCATGAGGTAGGTATCAATACTAGTATCTTCTTGCAAAAAAGGAAACTGAGGCATGGAAATATTAAGTATATAGTCCAAGATCATGCAGCTAGAAGGTGAAAGTCAGTATATTAAAAGAAAAGTAAATATGTGTGTGTTTTCCCAGATAGTATGCACATGCCTGAACATACACACACACATGCCTATTATGTATAAACACACGCACATATATAATTATATATTAATCTAGAAGTATACCATGAAATTATAGAAGTGGTCAGTTTTTAAGAAGGGAAACTGAAAAGCAAGAGTAGGAGAACAATTATCTATTCTTGTATTATTTAAGTTCTTTCAGATAGGTGCAAATATACCCAGTTATTTTCATATATATGTGTATGAGTATTTTTCAAATATATTTCACCCATCCCCCACCCACCTCTCCTCTCAAACCACCTGTTTGTTCTCTGTATTTAAGAGTGTGTATTTTTGTTTCTTTTTTCTATGTTCATTTGTTTCTTAAAGTCCACATATGAGTGAAATCGTATGGTATTTGTCTTTCTCTGACTGACTTATTTCATTTAGCATAATACCCTCTAGGTCCATCTATACTGTTACCAATGACAAGATTTCATTCTCTTTTTATGACTGAATAATATTCTATTGTATATGTACACCACATCTTCTTTATCCATTCATCTATGTGTAGACACTTCAGTTGCATTCATATCTTGGCTATTGTAAATAATAGTGCAATAAATATAGAAGTGTATATATCTTTTCAGTTTACTATTTTCATTTTCTTTGGTAAATACCCAGTATTGAAATTACTGGATCGTATGGTGATTTCATTTTTAATTTTTTGAGGAAGCTCTATACTGTTTTTCACAGTGGCTACACCACCTTGCATTCCCAGCAGTGTGCGAGTGTTCCTTTTTCTCTACATGCTCGCCAACACTTGTTATTTCTTGTGGTTTTGATTTTAGTCATTCTGACAGGTGTAAGGTGATATCTCATTGCTGTTTGGTTTGTATTTCCCTGATGATTACATGTGATATCTCATTGCTATTTGGTTTGTATTTCCCTGATGATTACATCTGTACATGAATAGAAGCTGTAAATATAATACGAATGTCTTTTTGGAAAAATTAGGTCTTCTGTTCATTTTTAATTGGATTATTCTTTTTTTTTTAGTCTTAAGTTGTATGAGTTTTTCATATATTTTGCATATTGACCTCTTATTAAATATATGTGTATTTTAAAGAAATACTCTAATCATATCCTCTAATGATACTATATCCATAAAACATTATATATAACATATGTAATGCTGTATTAACATATAGCATATATTGTGAATATATGTGTATGTGTGAGAGAGAGAAGAAGAGAGAATTAGTATGCTACCCATCTGAGTTTATATCAGAACTTAGAAAAGAATCTCATAAATATTAAGAACCAGGTAGGCATTAGCTATTATTGCTATTACACAGATGGTAGAAATCTACTATCTTTATATTTAGATACATATGTATTCTAGCTATATTCTACTCACTTAGACTGCATTTAAATAACTAGCTTTGTCCCGAAGAAAATGTTTTTTGTCGGCTTTTGTTACTCTCTTTATCACTGACATTTTAAAATTTCTAATGAGTAATGAGTAAAAATTCTAATGCTCTTGGCCATTTAAATGAAAGTTGGTGCTTACTGGTAATGACCTAAGAGTTTTACAACCTATGCAGCTATGCATTAATCATTTTAAGAGACTAACCACAAGATGGCAGTGTTCTCAGAGAACTATATGATTCTAGATAGAAAAGAGCCATACATATTCCCACTGGACTGCTCTTACTTAAAATGATCAAATAATTATTTCAAGATGTTATTCAGATGGACAATGATTGACAGAAAAATCTGCCATAATACCATATATATTTTTTCCTATAAAGTGATCAAATATAATGAAGAATATTTGGATTGATTATGTAGGAAAAAATGGTTTAACAGATATTAAGAAATAACAGAAACAATGGTATTGTAAAGCAGAATAGTTCAAATACAGTGAATACAGAGAAAGCATGATAACTTATTTATTATTTATTCTGGACAAATAAAATAATTAGAAGAACCAGTAAGAGACACTGAAGAGATGACAAAAGTGAGAGGATAAGGGGATGTTTTAAGTAATGATTTCTTCAACTTGCACAGGAGCATGAAATTGTCATGTATTCTGATCTTATTCATGCTTTAATTTTAAATTAAATGATTAAAACCAATTGGAAATTCACCAAAAGAGTTAAATATCAGTTTTCATTGTTAGAACCACTTTAATCCTACTGATAGGTTAATGATATTTTCAAATAAGAGAAAACAAAAGCAAAGAAAAACTGTATTAACAACACAATAACAAAAAAGAGAGAGGGATACAGGCAATAACAGACTCCTATATAGGGATCTGAATTTAAAAATGCTTATTTTATGCCATTTTTACTCTTAAAATTTACTCTTAACAGTTTTACTCATCCACTCTTGTAAATATTAATCTTATTCCCTCACTCCTTTCTGTCCAAAATTAAAAATAAAATAGAAGCTGTAAATATAATTTTCTAGTTTCTTTCTTCTCTAATATTCATATCACAATTGATGGGTATTATGCTTCTTTTTAGCACTTATTCCTAACATTCCCCTTATTAATTAACAATGTATTTCTTTATCTATTTCTCCTCTATTTCATCATAACTTGGTTTATATCTCATTTTATCTCCTCTCTTTTTCGGTCTTATAATAATAAAAATTATTTCTAAAAATTTAAAAAAACTAAGAGACTTTTTAAGTGTTTTGAAAACAGATTTCTGTTACTTAGAACCATCTTACTTTATATATCATTCTCTTGTAGTATGCAAAATGTTGGACGTGATTTAAGAAAATGCAATATATCATAGGAATATTTTATCTTATTACAGCTTTTGAAATTAGAAGAAGGCATGACTGATATAAGAAAAATAATAATCTTTGTAGGGCGCCTGGGTGGCTCAGTTGGTTAAGCGACTGCCTTCGGCTCAGGTCATGATCCTGGAGTCCCTGGATCGAGTCCCGCATCGGGCTCCCTGCTCGGCAGGGAGTCTGCTTCTCCCTCTGACCCTCCCCCCTCTCATACTCTCTCTCTCTCATTCTCTCTCTCAAATAAATAAATAAAATCTTAAAAAAATAATAATAATCTTTGTAAATCACAGGCACAATTACAAACAAAATGTCTTAGAAATTACTCCCCTATAGGGAAAATACCAGTGTTCACTAGATTTTGGAAAGCTCTATTTACACTAAATAACAAAAAAGAGTGAGAGAAAGAGATATAAATAGAGAGAGAAAGGATCATGGACATACTATTTCCTTGTCTTTTATTTACTAATGCAGTCTTCCCGTATTGAAGTAGCCAATGATAATTATTAAATGATCAGATCTGATGAGATAATACAGCATGTGTGCCTTCATTGTTCCACTTACAATATAACCGTCTCCATAGAACCATTCTACATGTACTTTAACATTTAAAAATATCTACTTATGCATATACAGAGGACTGAAGCATTCTATGACTTGTTTCTCCAAACTTGTTCCTTCTTTTCTGATTGGATAACTGACTTATTAAGAAATTTCTCAACTGGTTCCTTTGGATAATGCATGCATTTGCTCTCTTGATTTTATCCAGCTTTCATTTTCTCCATAACCTTATTCTCCCCATAGTGCATTCAACTTTTCATCCTCTGGCTTCTTCTCCATGTAACAGATAACTCTTCCAGTTCTTTGGTTTGAAATCGAACTCAGAGCCAAGCTTCACTAAACCCACAGCCAGTAACTTGCTACACACGGTTGGCTTTGCATCTGGAAATACTCTTAAATTCCTTCTCTTTTCCTTCCCTTTGCCATTTTCCTGTACCAGAGACCATTTCTCCCTGCAGTAAGCTCCGACAAATAGCCTTCTTGCATCTACTTTCTACTCCAGTCATTCTGCTAATTTGCCATTAACGTTTTATATCTAAAAATAACACACATTCATTCAGCTGGCATTTCCGAGCACTTAACTATTTGCCAATCACACGGTAGTACAAAATACAACTTTACAGTGTCCCTGCCTTCATGGAGATTAATCAAAACAAATTAAATCATTCACATTTCTCTTTGAGTAATCTTTTTTTAAATTTTATTTTATTATGTTATGTTAGTCACCATACAATACATCACCAGTTTTCGATGCAGTGATCCACGATCCATTGCTTTCGTACAACACCCAGGGCTCCATGCAGTACGTGCCCTCCTTAATACCCATCACCAGGCTAACCCATCCCCCCACCCCCCTCCCCTCTAGAACCCTCAGTTTGTTTTTCAGAGTCCATCGTCTCTCATGGTTCGTCTACCCCTCCGATTTCCCCCCCTCATTCTTCCCCTCCTGCTACCTTCTTCTTCTTCTTTTTTTTTTCTTAACATATATTGCATTATTCGTTTCAGAGGTACAGATCTGAGATTCAACAGTCTTGCACAATTCACAGCGCTTACCAGAGCACATACCCTCCCCAGTGTCTATCACCCAGTCACCCCATGCCTCCCACCCCCCACCACTCCAGCAACCCTCAGTTTGTTTCCTGCAATTAAGAATTCCTCATATCAGTGAGGTCATATGATACATGTCTTTCTCTGATTGACTTATTTCACTCAGCATAACATCCTCCAGTTCCATCCACGTCATTGTAAATGGCAAGATTTTATTCCTTTTGATGGCTGCATAATATTCCATGGTATATATATACCACCTCTTCTTTATCCATTCATCTGTCGATGGACATCTTGGCTCTTTCCACAGTTCCAAATTTTATTTTAGCTGTAGAATTTTTCTCTCCTCCCAATAACATCACATAATTTAAGTAGAACAAAGTGAAAATGCTCTATTGAAGATGAAGAACTTTGTTCGATGTCCCACCCCAAAGAAGTCTCCTTGGTACTACCGTACAGTTGTAAGACAACCAAAGACCACTTTTAAAATCACTTCTCTAGGAAAAACCTGGCATGGCATTAAGTAAGTCAGTTTTTTTTTCTGGAAGTGACAAGGACTGGGGGGTGGGTGGGTGGGTGCATATTTTCAGCTGCAAATAAACCATCCATAGTTGACATTTTTACTGCCTAGGCAGAACCATTAAGGCAAACATTATAAATACCCCTACAAAGATTTTAGTTACTCAAAAGATAATACAAAATCTTGTGTGAATGGCATATCAATTTGCTCATAAGAATGTTTTTGAATGCCTTGTTTGGTTGTGTATACTTGCATAAGTTGTTTTACATAAAAAAAGCTATAATTAAGATCTTTAAGTGTGGGTAAGTGGCTAATGAGCAGTACTCTCAAAAAGTAGGAGGAAAAACAACAAAAAACAAAAAAGAGCTCTGCAATTCCTTACTGATGAGGATACCAGCCACAGTACGACTTAGGGCCAGATTAAAAGAAATGAAGAGATCTGGGTCATTTTCAGACAGTTAAAGGAAGACTGAGAGGCATATAAATTCTTTTTAAAACTATTAGACCTAGAAGCAAAGCCTGCTTTCGAAGTCAAGCTTTTTGTTTGTTTGTGGTGGGTAGAGTGACATTGCAGCAATTTGTCTCTCTGTTTCATATCCACAGCTTTACGTTGGGGACACCTATGTTTATATCAGAAGTAAATGCTTGTGATGATAAAAAGGTATGTGAAGGGCGCCTGGGTGGCTCAGTTCGTTAAGCGACTGCCTTCGGCTCAGGTCATGATCCTGGAGTCCCTGGATCGAGTCCTGTATCGGGCTCCCTGCTCAGCAGGGAGTCTGCTTCTCCCTCTGACCCTCCCCCCTCTCATGTGCTCGCTCTCTCTCTCTCACTCTCTCTCTCACTCTCTCAAATAAACGAATAAATAAAATCTTAAAAAAAAAAAAAGGTATGTGAAAATATGTGACACTCCAGTAAGGACTATTTGCATAAAAGTCTATGAATGATGGAAAATATGCTAGAAATAATTTGTCTGAACAAGCTTTTGGATTGTTCACATTTTTGAAAGTTGGTACCAACAAAGACAAATTATATGTGACACATCCCACTTCTGATATTCTTCCTTTAGTTTTGATAACATGTAAGTAGCCCCTTAAACTACAATATTCTCTGAAGTATCCCTGATACCAATTGTCATCATGTATCTTCAGCTCTCTAGAGAATGGGCAGCCTAGTCATTTCTTATTAAGTAAGTTTTTGATTATCCAAGGTAGTCTCTGTCCCACTTATCAGAGATGATAAGGGCTCTCTTGTAATGGGAAAAAAAAATGACCCAGTATCGCACTGTTTCTTTTCTTCCAAAAAGTTATATAATCATTCATTAAAACCTTTCTTATTTTGACATTAGTTTAAGAATAGAGCTCACTAAGATGAAACTTTTTAAGTCAAAAAAGAAAACTAGGAAAAGTAACTTCCAAAACACATTTAATAATCTGAATGATATTAATAGAGAAATCAGAAAGTGTCCTATTTTATGAGTCAAGAATTCACCAATGGAGAATCTTATACGATTTACAAACTCTATGGGAACAAGCAGTTTGGGTGGGTAATTTACTGAAAATGAAAGGGCATTAAAATCAAAGCAAAGGGGCGCCTGGGTGGCTCAGTCGGTTGCGCATCTGCCTTCGGCTCAGATGATCCCAGAGTCCTGGGATGGAGCCCCACATTGGGCTCCCTGCTCAGCAGGAAGCCTGCTTCTCCCTCTCCCACTCCCCTGCTTGTGTTCCCTCTCTCGCTGTGTCTCTCTCTGTCAAATAAATAAATAAATCTTTAAAAAATAAATAAATAAAATCAAAGGAAAATCCAGATATTCTTGGGGCACCTGAGTGGCTCAGTCAGTTAAGCCACAGGCTCTTCATTTCTGCTTAGGTCAAGATCTTGGGGTCCTGGGATCGAGCCCCACAACAGGCTCTGTGCTCAGTGGGGATTCTGCTTGTCCCTCTGCCACTCCCCCAGCTTGTGCTCCCCTTGTGTCTCCCTCTCAAATAAGTAAATAAAATCTTTTCAAAAAAATCCAAAAACTTCTTTATTATGAATTTCTCTATCCAAGTGTGTTTCTTGCCTTAACTTTATCTGCAGTATGCTGTTGTAGAAGTGATAGCATGAAATGTTGCTAATATATTATTTAGTCAGTTTTGAGCCTACTGATATTGAATTAATGTTAAATTATTCATGTAGAAACTAAGATGGCTGGTACCAGATCTTAAACAAATATTAAGTGCTTGGAAGGAAAGTAACACTACTAGAAATAATTAACATGTTAAATGTTTCATTAAGCTATAGTTTGGTTTAAAAAATTGGCTTGCCATGTTTTTAATTTTTAAAATTGAGTAAAAATACCAACTTAGTAACTAGGACAACTTGGTAAAATATATGATTTTTTTCTTTAAATGTGTGCGTGTATTTTTGTGTGAGTGTACGTGTGTGTGTGTGGGGGGGTGTTTAGCATGGAATGATTTCATAACTCTTTATCTTTTTTAAAGATTTATTTTATTTATTTGAGAGAGAGAAACAGAAAGAGAGAGAGTGTGTGTGGGAGGGGAGGCAGAGGGAGAGGGAGAGAGAAACATAAGCAAACTCCCACTCTGAGTGCAGAGCCCAATATGGAGCTTGGTCTCCCAACACTGAGATTAGAACTGAGTCGAAACCAAGAGGTGGACACTCAACCCAATGCTCTACCCAGATGCCTCTCTCTTCATTCATCTTTAAGTACCATGCTCCTTTTTAAAAAAATTTTTGTAAATTTCATGCTATTTTTATTTCCTTTGCTTTCATTTTCAACAAAACGTTTATTTTCTCCACCCTTTATTATCCTAAAGGTTCTGAAAACTCTGAGTGAGTAAAAAAAAATCTATGAAATATGAGAGTTTAACAAAAAAATTATTTAGAGCAAACTGATTTTCAACAAAAGTGATGAGAAGGCACATTTGGCTTTTCAGGTATTCAGAAAATAAACTATTTATAAAAATTCAAATCCTTATTTTATTTGCTATTTATTTTGCTACTTTTATGAAAACAATGCCTTTTTATATAAAATTATAAAATTCAGTTAAAAAGGAGATTTTTGAAAATCGATAATTTTACTCTACCAGAAACTATTCATAACATTGATATATAGCTTTTTAAATATATTTTATAACTAGTCACTCATTCCTCATTCACTGTCATTAAATAGACATTCAACACACAGATGCATTCTTCAGATTGGACCAGTACTCATTAGAGGAAATCTATCTTTAAGGGTAAAAATTATGTTTCTTTTTAGGCATTTTAATTCCCCATGACTGTGGACATCAGAGTTCCCATTGTTATCACAGGGAAGCCTATGACTATATTGCTATTTTCCCCAAAATAGAATATGGGATTATATTGTTATATGTGCTCTTATAATATATGTAAGATGTATACCAATTTTAGATGCTCTGCATATTTCCATGCAATCTCTATGTATGAAAAACTAAAATTCTAACTTTCCATTATTGTCAACAGCACATATGGAAAAGATTTCATTAAAAGAATGTAGAAATAAAGGCCAAAAAATGTAAATGAAATAATATTTTAAAATGCATAAACGTGATAAAGTTAACAAGAACAGCTAAAATCAAAATAACATAATTAAGCATCACTTATTGACTAAATCATTTTATAAAATATGTCTATCAATATACTTTTAATATTATCGCTAATAGTGATCAATACTTAGTAATTAAAAAAAAAACAACCCTCTAATCACATAGGAACTAAGCAAAAAAATGACAAATTGGTCTCACATTAACCTAAGCCAAAATCATTAACCTCAATATTTCATGAACTTTATTCCAAATATTAGTTTATTCACATATCTGAAAGAGACAAAAAGAAACAGATAGTTTTGGTATTTGTCAGTGTGCTTGTGATATATATTTTTTGTAAATTATTCATTTAATTTTCTCCCTGGAATATGTATGAATTTTTTATTTGTGAAAGATCCTGACAGCTTTAAACATTTCCAGCATGACTCTTGGATAACCTTGGGCCCCACAACTATTCTTCCCGAGCACCTTCCACCATTTGCTAAACCCAAATGGCCAAAACGACAGCTGCCCAAATGCAAAAACAATCCATCTCCCTTATGAAGAGGATTTTTGAACAACTATTATGGAAACTGGCTGAGCTTCAGCTGCTCCCTCTGGCTAAAGTCTACCTTTCTTCCCTAAGGTAGGCCAATCTTTCCAGGTGTGGTCAGGCCATGGCATTTGGGACTAAAGCATCAGCTCCAGTTAATGTTGCTTCTACAGTTTTTGGTGTGACTTGGAGGGGGCTGGATCTGCTGCTTCTACGCCAAGGTGATTTCTTCAAAGCTAAAGTGCACAGGACCTATACGTTTGTTATCTTTCTTTCTCAGATCTTGCTTCTAACCAGTGCTCTACATCCTTCTGTGGAACACCACCTAAACTTGACTCTTCCTCTTTAGAGTTCTTGGGATAGGCCTCTTGATGGAAATCATTTTCACTATTCAGGACTTGTTGTGGATGAAGTAAGATGTTGAACTGAGATTAATGGAGTCTTTTTATCTATCTCTTTTTTGTTCTTTTTATTTTAGTATCGGCGACCAACAGTCAGCCAATGAAACTCCCATTCAGTGTCCAGCATCTTCCATGTACAAATGTTATGGTGCCACAGCACTAAATACTGAAGCTCTTACAGGATTTTACCAACAACGATTTAAAATTTCAGTGGCCACTTGGGGAACTTGAAATTAAAGTAATTCACCTATGTCACATCTTAGATTTAAAGGGTTCAAAGACTACAACTATTCCATGGACAGCATAATTATTTATTGATATGAAGACGCTTTCTAAACTACAGGAAAATTCTGAAATTTCATCCCTGAAAGACTCCTTTTAAAAAGCTAACAAAAATATGAAGAATCTAAAATCAAAACTCAAATTCTCCTTTCTTTCTTCTGACTCAACTCCAGACTGGCCATCCATCATGCCCCTTATACCTTGACTTCTTCTTCTCCATTCATATTAATATTCTATTTCTGCATAACAAAATACCACACACTTATCAATTTAACACAACATCCATTTATTACCTCATTGATCTGTAGGTAAGAAATCCAGGTGAGCTCCTTTGGGTCCTCTGTTTATGATCTCACAAGGCCAAAGTCAAGTGGTCTGCCAGGCTGCACTTTAATTTGGAAGCTCACTGTGGCTACTGGAAGAATTTGTTCCTTACAGTCAGAGGAACGAGGTCCCCATTTCCTCGCTGGCTTCCACAGTCCACCTACATTCATTTCTCAAAGTGCCTTCCATCTCCAACCCACCAGCAATAGTACATCCATTCTCTCTCAAGCTTCAGATGTCTCTGATTGCCTTTTTGTCACTAGTGGAAGAACATTATCTATTTTCAAAGGCTCATATAATTAGGCTAGGCCCACCCTAACACTCTCCCTATCTTAAAGTCAACTGATCAGCAACCTCAATTACATCTGCAAAACCCCTTTTGTCATGTAAAATAATATAATCTCCAAAGTAACATCAGGAGGTCATGTGGACCATCTAGAATTCTGTCTCCTACACCATGGCTTTGTATCTTCAGTACTTTCATGGATCCTCTCCTCCTTCCTCTACCACACCCTCTCACTGGGCAGCATTTCTTCTTGATATCTTATACTGTGGACAGACATGAGACCGACCTTGCTTGTCTTATGACATTAAAGCTTGGTTAAAATTGTATTTGTATAATTTAGTTGAGAACTTTCCAAACCCTCATGAGGAGGAATGAAAGTTCACAAAACACAGGATTTTTCTAGTGGCTTGTAACAAGTCTTAAGTTGAACCCATCATCTTTTAGGCACAAGAATTAAAAAACAAACAAACAAACAAACAAAAAACCACAACTGGTTAAGGAAGACACGATGGATTGAGACCCAAATGAAATTAAATATATGTATCAAAGTTTGACCAAGGATGGATAGAAAAAGTATAAAAGTAGAAGATAACCTCTTAGTATCTGATGCTGAGATTTTTGCTGTCAATACTGATTGATCAATATCCAGTGCTGTAAAGGGGAGAAATGTAAAAGCCCAGATTTTAAAGGCTATTTCACTTCTACCTTCAGAGAATATTCCATTCTTATTCAGGGAGAAAATATTACTACTGGCCTATCCACTCTCTTTGGGGATGGTCTTAATCCTGAAACATCAAGAGATGGCTGTGCACTTCAAACATACTTTGATTTAGAAAGAAAGAAACATTAGACTCCAATTAATAGCTCTTCTGATTAAGCATTTACATGAACACATGCTCATGTCTAAATCAGGAAAGACAAATATACCTATAGTTTTTGTACAGGCAACGGTCACTGAAAGAATAATTATTCTGCCTTCACTTGAAAGACAGACTCTAAGTAGACAAAAGACAAACTTTGTCTGACAGAATAACACCTCTCTGAGGAATTAGTTGCCCTGGTCAGCCCACAATTTCCCTTAATAAAAATGGAAACATTTCAATGCAACTGCAAATACACAATGTTCTGTTTCTATTTGATACTCTGTCTAGCCTCTCTACCATAAGCCTTATTGCTTTTCCCATCATTTGTCCTTGGAGTAGCAAACAGATTTTACAAGTAAGAATCTCAAATGACCCTCAGACTTTGAATTTGTCTCAGGCACTTCCTGCCTCTCTGGGCTTTGCTGTTAGCAGAATGTTTTTAGCATAGATCCATTTTGCATACAGCATACTACTATTAAATATGGACTACAGGGCCTCCTTCTGAAACACTCAGGAAAATAATTCTCAGACTGTAGTTTAATGTTTCAAACTGAGTATTTTCTATCTGATGTCTTTCCTACCAATGTCTCTCCTACCAATGTCTGAGAATTTAAATCTGACCGTAATAGCATCTGGGCCCAAGAAAGAAGGTATGCACGGTACATATGAGGGACCATGAACCTTTAAAGATCTCAGCTGATCTGGATATTCCTTTGCTGAAACTGGTCCCGTGCTCATTTAAAAAAAAAGACTATTGAAGGACTGCCACCCATAGACACTGTCTATGTCTCCCCTGCCACACATATTAGAGTGTTTCTTTTTCAAAGATTAAATGTTATTCTTAGTTTTTAAGGACATGATTTTCGCATGTTGCCCTAAGAATTTTTACTGTTAAAATGAGATTTTAAAGTTTTTCTTCTAATCTTGATTCTCTGGGTAAATCAAGAGGATAAAGAAAGTTTTTTCTAGACTGCCATCAGCAGCAGATCTGGAATTCTGAACAGACCTTGGTGCAATTGAGCAATGAGACTTACTCTCCCTATTAACCAGAAGAGATATCCACTGTGGCTCTCACATTCCCTTGGCCTCTAAAGCTGCTCCTTCCCACCCCTCTTGCACATGACACTACCTCTTACAAATACTCTGCCTCAAATCTCTCAATAAAATCAAATTGCAGAAACAATTGTTCATAATTGAAGAAAAATTCTTCCTCTTCCTAACATCATTTTTTAAAGATTTTATTTATTTATTTGAGAGAGAGAGAGAAGGAGAGCACAGAGGAGAAGCAGACTCCCTGCTGAGCAGGAGCCCCATGTGGGGCTCAATCTCAGGACCCTGAGATCATGACCTGAGCCAAAGGTTAAGTTGCTTAACCAACTGAGCTACCCAGGCACCCCTTCCTAAAATCATTTTTGACCAACTATTGCTGATACCAGCTGAACCTTTGCTAAAGCTCTATAGAAGTTCCTCTTTTTTACCGAAGGCAGAAACTTCATCAGAGATCTCATACTGCAGCAATCTGAATGAGGGCTTATTCTTAGCGGTGCTGTTGAATTCCTTCCTTCCACATATTAGTAATTCAGAAGTTTATTCATAGTCTTATTACATGTTTGTATAGTTTCCAGTTCCATTTATCCAATTCTTTTCTTTATTATTACCAATAAAAGTCATAATATCTTCTTTACACGAAATCTTCTGTTTTCAATATTTTGCCAAAAAACCACTTTTATCTATTTGCTTTATTAAACTTTTAAGCATGCCCATAATGTCTCTGATGATTTGCAGTTTCTGTATTTATTTATTTACTTCAAAAGAGGCTTTACTCTCCCTAGTAATACCCGGGTTCCATATGTTGCAAAGTATATAGCCCATCCTATTAGTCATGGTATGTGCACTAAATCAACATGAGGTCATCCCAATAACTAGAAAACATGGATTTGGAAACAAGAAATTATGTGGAATAGGGCTTTCTCCATTCACCTCTTTCTAGATGAAAATTAACAATGCAAGTATCCAATTTTTGATCCATTATTATATACTGGACATGTTTAAGTTGGTGAAATAGACCTTTATGGGATCATTGTAGATTTAAGAAATAGAATAATGATATACGACCTTTTTTGAGGTTTTTAAAATGGAACCTGTTTTTAGAAAAATGCACATCAGTACTTTTAGAGAGTACATACATTCTTTTTTTTTTTTTTAAAGATTTTATTCATTTATTTGGGAAAGTGAGAGAGAGAGAGAGAGCACAAGATGGGGGAGGGTCAGAGGGAGAAGCAGACTCCCCGCTGAGCAGGGAGCCTGAGCAGGGCTCGATCCCAGGACTCTGGGATCATGACCTGAGCCAAAGGCAGCCACTTAACCGACTGAGCCACCCAGGTGCTCGAGAGTACATAGATTCTTGAAGTCAGTCCCATATGCTTAAGTATCTACAAAAATCTACACTTATTTGCCAAATGAACCCCCAAGTATTTACATCATGTATTGTGCTTCTGTTTTGCAGTTGTCTTGTAAGCTTATTTTTTTTTTATCTTGGGTTGACAATAAATGAATAGTTTAAGTAACTGATACCCAGGAAGTGCCCTATGTGTGTTCACTTCAAATGACTCAATTAATATTGCAATGAATATTTATTGATTCTCCCCAGCATTCATGGCACTATCACATCAAGGCTATTTGTTTTAGTGTTCTCCTCTGCACATTTGGGCAGAGATTGATGAAAGACTTTAGTTAATTTAAACAGAGACCTTCTTTTATATAAACCTTTCCTGTAAAAATAGAAGTATGCACATTTAGAAGTCTACATTAACAAACTAATTAAATCATATGGCAAGTTTGAGATAATCTGATGGATGATATTTCCAACTTTGCTTTGTAGATAAGGAAATATTTGAATAAGAGAAAAAATTCACACTAAGCCCCACTCACCTATCTTTGTCACTGAAATTATCATGTTGCTCTATTTTTTGACTATGTCAGTTATAAAAACTAGTCCAAGAAAATGAATCTAGACAAAGGAATAATCAAGAATGGCATGTTGATACTTATATTTCTGCCAACAGAAGGCGTTGAGATTCCCAGTTTTTTTTTTTTATTTTTTATTAACATATAATATATTATTTGTTTCAGGGGTACAGGTCTGTGGTTCATCAGTCTTACACAATTCATAGTGCTCACCATAGTAATACCCTCCCTGATGTCCATCAGAGATTCCCAGTTTAAACCCAAACTATATATCTTTGTAATTCCCACTTGTCTGATTCAACAGTGGCAAGGTCAGTGTCTAAATGAATAGGAGCCTGGACAGACAATTAGGAGAAAACCATCATATGGGTAGAGAAAATCTCACACATATCTTGGCTCAGCATGAATTTTGCATCAGTAATAATCAGTGCCGAAGAAGGAAGGCAAACAGGTATTATTTGGAGCATTGGAGATAGGACCTCTTACCTTGGACATTAGTAACCGCATGGTGTACAATTACAGTAGTCACTAGGGTGCAAAGGACTCCTACTAGCAGAAGAGCATTTTGTAGATACAATATGAAAGCAGTCTAGATCAGAAGAGGAAAACAGGACAGATGCTGTATCAAAACAGAAAGAGGAGGGTGGGGGGATGGGTGAAATAGGTGATGGGGATTAATGAGAGCACTTGCGCTGAGCACCGGGTATTGTATGAGAGTACTGGATCACTATATTGTACACCTGAAACTAATATTACACTGTATGTTAACTAACTGGAATTTAAATAAAAACTTAAAAAGAACCAAAAGAAAATGTGTTGCATTCACACATGGTATACCTGTAAGTCGTCCTGGCTTAAGCACATCAGACATTTTTTTTTTTTTCTTTTTGAGAAGGAGGTGGATGGAATTTTATTAGTTGTGATGAACATGAGATGCAAAGATATATAGTTTATTGCATAAATATATATAGCAACAATGAATGGTGTAAAGTTCTAATCTAATGTTACATAATCAGTTAATAAATATATACTACTTACATGTCACACACATGTAAGTATGTAAGTATTATGGAATGATTCTTGCCATTCAGAGAGTTACAATATGGTTGGAAAAATAATTATAAATTTATCTAATGAATACATTTATATTCATACAATGTACTATTCCTAAAAAATAAGGAACATGTGAAAAAATAACTTTTTTCATAAGAAGAGTACAAAGCAATGAATGGTATATTTGATACACCAAGTCATGCCAATGTAATGGGAGATAATTTTGGTAGTGTGTTGAAGCAAAAAGAAATAATTTCATATCAAGATCTTGACACTTACCAATTGTACAAATTTTGACAAATGGCAAATCCTATACTCTTATCAGTATAGTAATTTTACATAGGGTTGTTGTGGGATTAAATACAACTAAAATGTGGGAGGAAATATATTACTTTCATTTGCTTTGTAGCAAGGTAAGTCTTGGTACCTAATAAATACATGGAGTATCTAGATGTACTACTTATCCTCTGTGATAACCAAATGAATAATGGTGTGAAATGTTGCAATCCTTTGGATACATAAAGTCATTTATTCCATAGTCATTCATTCAGCATATATTTACTTTGCACATATTAGGCAGTGTGCAAGATGTAGGTTAAGAAGTGTTTTTCTTAGTTTGTTTTTATTTTTAAAAATGGGTAGGATTCTATTCTCTTGGAGATTGTAGTCTAAGGACAGAGGCAGGCATTATATAAACGCAAAAATCACATCTTTAATTTAACACTATGATGATGATTCTGCATCCAACTGTAAAATAATAATGGGCACTTGACTTCTCCTATTTTAAACAACTAAAAAACTGTTTTAACGTATTGGAAAGACACCACAGGATTTTAATTACTGAGAGAAGAGAAATAAAGTAAGTCTTAATTTTGCCCCAACTTACAGCCTAGGGCAGTGTCAAGAATATAGGGCAGAAGGAAACCAAGCAGATCCAGCATTCCTAATATGAGGAGACAAAGATCAAAGTTGAGGTGCTAAGTGTCTGGTAAAGATTTTCTCTTTAATGAATGGTTGATTTATGGGTTTTCTGTTTAGGAGAACAGAAAACTCTGCCATGTTTTATAAATAAAGTTGAATACATAGAGGCACAAAACAGGAGACAGAGCTACAAAGTGAGAGTTGGTAACCTTCAATTTTTTTGCACAGCATATGTTTTGGAGTTGTTTTAATTTTCTAGTTATTTTCCTCTGAAGATGTTCCAGTTTGTGATATTGCATTTAAAACTTGGGATTTTAGCATAAAACAATGATTTAGCTCTGTTTAATTGGGATAGGACATAGTAGTTCTTAGCAATATGTTTTTATAATTTTAAAGGTTAAATAGTCTTGAATTCAATTGCAGAATCCACCATGATTCACTCCAAATAGCTCTTTCTTTTAAATGTTTCTAAATTGATATCAATATAATGGAATCTTAAAAAATAATTTACAAAGGATTACACAATATTAGTATTATACAGTTTGATACTAATTCAATTCAACTGACAAAGACATATAAAAATAAATAGGACAGATTGGGCGCCTGGGTGGCTCAGTCGTTAAGCGTCTGCCTTCGGCTCAGGTCATGATCCCAGGGTCCTGGGATCGAGTCCCACATCGGGCTCCCTGCTCCGCGGGAAGCCTGCTTCTCCCTCTCCCACTCCCCCTGCTTGTGTTCCTGCTCTCGCTATCTCTGTCTCTGTCAAATAAATAAATAAAATCTTTAAAAAATAAATAAATAAAATAAATAGGACAGACTAATTCTTGCTTTCAATGCATTCTAGTAGGGTAACAATGAGTCACAAATGAATAATTAATTGGATAATATCAGATAATTCTCAATAATTTATATTATAAAGAAAAGAATATATTATAAAATGGGAAATAGCTGAGGACCAATACTTTAAAGTTGTAGTATACTATGCATACAGTGTACAAATTGCAACCAGACTCTGATCACAACACCACTAGCACCCCAGAAGCTGCTCTTCTGTCATTTTTGCAGTAAATAGTTATTTAAGAAATATTTTACTGTTTTTTTTTATTTTAAATAAAAGGATTCACATAGAATGCACTCCTTTGCATCAGTTATTTTTGTTCAACATTTTTTGAGAATTCATTGATAATTTGCATATAAATATACATCTCCCATTCTAATTGTATTCTAAGTGTAAACATACCCATGGTTAATTCAATTATAGATTAACATTTGGGCTATTTTCAGCCTTTGGCTGAATATAGCTATGAATATCCTGTTTAATGAAATTTGGTGATGGGGCCCAATTTTAAATAAAGTCTTATCTGAGGAGGTATTATTGCAACAAGATTTATATAACATACCTATTACTGCTGTTGCATAACAAATTATCTCAAAATGTAATAGCTTAAACAACCAATTTTTATGCAAACGAATTTTGCGGAAAATTCAGACATGGCACAATGGGATGATTTGATCTCTGTTTCATATCTCTGATTTCAACTTGAAAGGCTCAAAGGTTGGATATGGCTGAATGGCTAAGAGTTGCCGTGGTTTAAAGATGCACTCACATTTATGGTACCTGGGTTAGGATGACTTGAAGACCTTTACTGCTGATTACAGTAAAAATAAGTGGACTCTCCAAGTGTCTTGGCTTCCTCGAAGCAATGCATTTTCACAATAATTGGACTTCTTACATGATAGCCTAAGATCTAAGCATGAGTGCTCCAGCCAAAAAGACCTCAGATGTCACACAGCATCACTTCTGGTATACTCATTGGTCAAACCAGCCTCCTGATTCAGGAGGCCAAGGCATAGATTTATCTACAAAAGTAATGCCAAAAAAAGGGGGGGGGGTATATTTTAAAACCTCCTAAAGTCAGCCAGCCATGGGGCGCCTGGGTGGCTCAGTTGGTTAAGCGACTGCCTTCGGCTCAGGTCATGATCCTGGAGTCCCTGGATCGAGTCCCGCATCGGGCTCCCTGCTCGGCAGGGAGTCTGCTTCTCCCTCTGACCCTCCTCCCTCTCATGCTCTCTGTCTCTCATTCTCTCTGTCTCAAATAAATAAATAAAATCTTAAAAAAAAAAAAAAGTCAGCCAGCCGTGAGAAACTTATTAATTAACGCAGAGGAAGAAATATGTCTAAAATCCCTAAGTGGGAAATAGGTTTTAACTTTTTGAGAAGGAGGAAAAAAGACTGCCTGAGTATAGTGAAAAATAAGGTGTAATAGGCAGAGGCCATACACTTTTTTTTTTAGAACATTTTCAGCCATTATATAGGTCATAAAGTATTTGAATCCTATTTTATGTTCCAGCTATTGGAAAACATATAGGGTAGAGGCATTATCTTATTTACATTTTAACAATATAATCTTTTTTGGCAGCCACAGAAATAATCATTTGTAGGGACACAAGAGACTAAAAAGCTTTTTAAATAATACAAGTACATGAGGATATTGGCTAGACAGTGGCAGTAAACATGTAAATGTGGAAAAGTAGATAGAGGAATTTGATCATTTTTTTTGCTAACTCTTGATCATTCAACATTCAACTATACATCATCATTTTCCTTGAAATCTACTCTGATCTTTCTCTACCCACCTACCCCAACCCAGGATAATTTAAGTATTCCTGTGCTGACTTAGGAATTCATACATACATCTGTATTTATTCATAATATTATGTTAAAATTAACTATGTGTGTATTTCCACAATAAAGGTTATGATAACCAAGACTAGGAATTTGGTCCTATCTGAATTTGTATCCCTGGGGTCAAGAATTTAGTAACTGGAAAAAAAAAACCTATATTCTTTTAAAATGTTTAGGTAGTTTAGTTAATAATAGCCACAACTGATATTTTAATGTATAATTAATATATATCATAAATAAAGCCCTTGAGTATATAATTTATACTCTTATATATATGTATCTTTATAATATATATACACTATTTTTCATTAATCAACTAATCACGAACACATTTCTTTACATAATTTTTAATTATTTCTAAAATTTTTAACAACATTCTTTTTGCAGTTTTAGCTTGTTCCTATGCAGTTGAGCATGTCATATAGTGATTTCAGAACCCACAGAAAAGAAACAATTATTTAAAGTGATCAATGCCAATCAGAAACAATTATTTTATAACACTTTGAAACATTGATATCGTGTGTTTTCAAGAGATGAAATTACATCTCTACATGATGGGGTATTTAATATTACCTGAAATTTAGCCATGAGAAACTGTCTAAAGTAAAAAAAAAAAAAATGACATTTATTTTATAATGACATGGTTTAGGCCAGTGAACATATGAAACTAATTGGTAACCCTGAAAAGGACTTTAACACCAATCAAAAAGGAAAGACAACTATGACGTATGCTATTTTATGGTGTAAAACAACTAACTTTTAGAGAAAACTGAGAATGTTCCATTTTTTCTTTCAGTTTATTTAGTCCTAGTACTGCCATGAGGCAAAATAATGGATCCAAGGAACTCTCCAAGTCATCCCAAGCCTATAATTCACCAGAAAATAGTGCAACAGTTTCCTAAGGAACTACTGCAAGTGTAAAAGTGCCAATTTGAAAACAAACAAATAAAATGTTGAATTGAGAGGACTGCTGGACCTTTGTATAAGAAAACTGAATTGAATGTATTTTGGTGAGAAGCCATTTTTTTTAAGTATTCACTTGCTTATTTATTTTTTCATAGATTTGTTGAAAATCTTCCACGTGCTATATACTGGGCCATAAAAGTGAATAAGATCTAGATCTTTCTACCTTAAAGCCATGTGCTGTACCCATAACAGCTAAAGAAAAGATGACAACATGTATCTGAGTTCTTTGACATTTCTCACCTCTAACCATTACCTAGGAGTTTTATCTCACTCAACTTCCGCACACAAATCTAGGACACAGGCTAACATTAGATAGGGAAGATTCACTAGCGATCCACAAAACAAGACAAGCCTACATTTGATCACACCGTCTTCATTCCTCTACTCAAGAGTCTATACTCTTAATCTTGTTGTAGAATACCTGGTTCCAGATCCCTATTACCATATCTGGGACTCTGCTACCCGTTGTTATACCACTGCTTCTAAGCCATCTTTGTATGAATATATACTTGGTGCACATTCATGAACTTGGCCCTACATTAGACCTGCTGGGTTTTCATTAGTAGGTTTTCTATATCTCTAGATTTCCTTATGCCTCAATCTGACTTGAGTAATCCTTTAGAAAATGGACATTATATGTTTGAAATCTGTCCACTCACCACAAACAGAATTCTTCCCAGGGCTTTTGCACCAACAGAACGAATGTGACATTAAACAGAAAACAAAACAGCCTCAAAACCCAGAGGCTTAGAGCAATGTAGGGGAATATTCTAGATAGCAGTCTAGCTCTAGATAATATAGATGGTGAAATAAGTGACCACCTCCAATATGCTGGTTATTCTTATTTAAGGGCTTTTCCTGTGCGGTACTGAGAACATACTAATATTTATTTGTAATTGCTGATGGTATCAACCACTTATTCATTACATTGCTCAAGTGGAGCAGATACTCCCTGAGGTCATGAAGGGAAGGGTACAAGGATTAAGAAGTCATGGGAGCTGCTCCTCAGGGACATTTGAGAGATTAGAAACATAAATAAATGGGCAAATAAGGTATAAATTGAGGCAGAATATTCAAGATCTTTGTAAATGTATTTGAAATGACAGAGGAAAATTTTAAAGGGGACTGGAGTAGCATTGTAGGGGTGACAACTGAGCTGAAGACTAATAAGCTGGATGGATAGAAAGATAAAGGACAGTCCAGTAACATTAATCAGAAAGTTCAAAAGCATAAATACATGAACAATCATGAAAGGGTTATATTTTAGAACTGTTAGAGGTGTAAGAGGTTTATAGAGAAAATAGGGGTTGAACATAAAACTCCAGAGAACACTAATTTAAGGTTTAAGAAGACAAGAGAAAAGAAAAGCATTTTGAGAATAAGAGGTGAGATAGAGGAGAGTGATACAGACATGCAAGGAAAAAATAAGGATATATATTTTAGGCAGAGTAGCTATTTAAAAACTTTTTTCACTTCCTTCTCTGGGAAGAGAAGGAAAAACTAAACTAAACTGAACTAAATTAAAGGGAACTGAACTAAATTAATGGTAGGCAAGAAGACAAACCAGAATGATTACAGTCAGATGTTTATCAAAAGAAGCCTCTCGCCTAAAGAGCAAGGCAATGGATGATGTCTGTGCCTCCGGTTCTTCCATGGAGCACTGCCCAGTTCCTTTGTGCAAATGGACTGTTAAGTAACAGACTCCACCCCTCGAACCTTATACTCATGCTGTCACTGCCACTTTTTCTACACTTCTTTATTTCATAGGCATCTTGAAGACCATCTTCCATGTAAAGCATTTATCTGAATACCTGTTACCTAGTAAGTGTGGAACAGTAACTAATCCTTGCTCTATATATCACAATAAAGGACATAATAATTCCCTTGCTGTTTACTATCATTATTATTGTTATTATTATTATTGATTTGAGTTTTCTATTTCCATAAGAGATTATCAATTCTTTTAAGCATTCTGAGTTCCGTTTTTGGTACCATCTTCTATACACTGGAGTGCATTAATATAAACTGGTTGTCTAGAAAGCACAGTCACCATAATCACAGCAGTCCCAATACCTCGCAACTTGTTAAAAATGAAAATTCAAGAACCCCACCAAACTCTTGCTGAAACAGAACCTCTAGCAGTAAAGTCTAGCAATCTGTGTCTCAAGAAGCCTTGATGGAGTCTAAAATTTGAATAAAGTGATCCACCTCTCCTGGAACGCTTAAGTACAATCATTCACCAATCAGGATATCAGAAGGAGAACACTGACTCAGACCAGAGCAGCAGATATACTTTGACTGGGTAGAAACAGTGCAGACTTTGGAGTCATAATTCAAGTCCCAACTTGTCCAATATTAGATCCATTACCTTGGCATTTTCTCCACTTCTCTTTCGGGATGTCCTATCCATCTCTCAATGATATCGAAATTATTGAGATAATAAATGTAGAATTTCTGGCACATAATGGCTATTCAATAAATGCTATTTTCTTCCATATCAGAATCACTTTTATTGAATGTTATACACTCGGCTTTTATTAAGGGTTGTATAAGAAACAGCCCTATGGGAACCTGTTTCAACTTTATAACTGTTGCTAAGGATTGTCCATTATATCATTCAAGGTCCCCTATATAAATTTTTTACATGAGTGATGTCTTTAAATGTTTGGATATGGAAAAAAAAATAGAAAGCTAACAAAAAAACCTTTGTCTAGAATGTGTGCTATAATGTTTCTTCAAAATAGAATTCACAAGTATATAAAATATTATAGATTTCATATAACTAAATTAGATCAAATTGAATAGAAAAATAAAATTAAAATGTGATGCAACTATGGGGCACCTGGGTGGCCCAGTTGGTTAAGTGTCAAACTTGGTTTCAGCTCAGATCCTGATCTCAGGGTCGTGAGACAGAGCTCCATGTGGGGCTCTGAGCTCAGCACAGAGTTAGCTCTTCCTCTCCCTGCCCCTCCTGCTTGTGCTCTCTCTCTCAAATAAATAAATAAATAAATCTTTTAAAAAATCCAAACATGATGCAACTATGGGTAGAATTCTCAATTTAAAATAATCTTTGCATATAGAAATCTCATCTATATAAAGCACTAATAATTTAACAATAAAATTATTATATTGTTAATTCTACAAAATTTTATTCACCAAAGAAGTACCAAATATCTTACTAAAGGAGAGAAAAACAGAGAAAGACCATATACATATTAAGCATAATTTCCTAAGCATAAATTATGAGAGACCTTAAAAAAGCACATTAAAATAATAAATCTGACATTTTCATTTTAAGATGAAGAGACTTAGGCCCAAAAGACTTAATCACTTGATTGAAGTCAATTATTTAGTGTCAGAACATTAGCCTGGAAATGAAACTCTCTGGTTTTTGTTCAACAACACAGAAGTTTTCTTTGTTAGAATGAAACCTAAAATAGCAATCCCAAAGTTGTATCGGTTATTTTATGATAAATGAAAATTTCAAAAAGCCAACTCATCAATTTTATAAATTCTCTGCTTAAAAAAAAATAAATAAAGCATAAGAGTGATTTACAGCAAGTTGAAATCCCACAACTACGCCACCTTCTTCCATGGCAGTTGAGTGTTGATTTGGGGAACAGGAGCCTCTTGTTTTTTCTTTCCTTTTTTTTTTTTTTTTTTTAAGATTTTATTTATTTATTTGACAGAGAAAGACATAGCGAGAGAGGGAACACAAGCAGGGGGAGAGGGAGAGGGAGAAGCAGGCTCCCCGCTGAGCAGGGAGCCAGATGCGGGGCTTGATCCCAGAACCCTGGGATCATGACCTGAGCCGAAGGCAGAAGCTTAACGACTGAGCCACCCAGGCGCCCCTTCCTTTCCTTTCTTTTCATTCTTTTTCCCTCAGCTTTGTTGAGGTATGATTCACAAATAAAAATTAAATATATTTACATAGTACAACATGATTTTTAAGGTGTACAATATTATGATTTAACATATGCATGCATTTTGAAATGACTATTGTAATCAAGTTAATCAACATATCCATCACCTCATGTAGTTATAATTTGTGTTTATGTAGTGAAAACACTTAAGATCAACTCTCTTAGCAAATTCCGGGTATACAATATAGTATTATTAACTATAATGGCCATGCTATACTTTAGATCCCCAAAACCTGTTCGTCTTATAACTGAAAGTGCGTCCTTGCAGCCTTCATGTCCTCATTGCCACCACCCACTAACCACCTGAAAAACTATGGTTTGATGAGTTTGACTTCTTTAGATTCCACATATAAGTACGATCATACAGTACTTGTCTTTTATACAATGGAATATTATGCAGCCATAAGAAGAATGAAATCTTGCCATCTGCAACAACATGGACGAAACTGGGAGGCATTATGCTAAGTGAAAATGAACCTATTTCTCCAGCTGGCCAGGATCTGTATATTACTCATCAGGACACTGACATGATGTCATTTCTGCTTCTCCCCACCTCCTCTGTCCCTACTTATATGTTCTTTAGAATGTCTCTTCCTCTAAACCTGTAGTTTTTTATAATGCCAGACAATGGTTTTAAATAAACGGTTTCTCCTTTAATCCTTATAATAAGTGTATCTCTTTGGAAGAAATCAAAGCTCTCCATGTTCTATTTTAGTAACTTGCCACACACACACACACACACACACACACACGCACATACACACACACACTTTGTCTATGACACCTCCTTGAACCACAGTTTGTTTCAATCTAGTTATGATCCTAATTCTATGCTCCTGTGATATAGAATGTCAAGCCAAAATAGTAAGTTCTGATCTATACTCATGCATAACTTCTTTTATTCAGACATAAAATCCAGGTTTTCTCAGGTGTAGGCTAATATCCTTTTCCTCTCTGTCTCACTAAATCTCAAGAAAAATGGGTTTGAATTTCAAAATCTAGGTAGTTTTTCAGTTAAATTTAGTATGTATATATGTCAATGATACCATACTTACTATTTAATATTTAGGAGATCATGTTTTTCTTTTCTTTTTTTTTTTTAAATACAGCTCATCCTCTGTTCCATTTATTTATTTATCTTTTAAAATTTTTTATTTATTTGACAGAGAGAGACACAACGAGAGAGGGAACACAAGCAGGGGGAGTGGGAGAGGGAGAAGCAGGCTTCCCATGGAGCAGGGAGCCCAGTGCAGGGCTCCATCCCAGGACCCTGGGATCATGACCTGAACCGAAGGCAGACGCTTAATAACTGAGCCACCCAGGTGCCCCGAGATCATCTTTTTCTAAACAGAGTAGTGAATCATTACACAGTGCTGTGTGTCATTGATCAGATGATGGCAGTTTTATCTGAAACTTGCTTCTCTATGAATTCTCCACAGCATTTTCTAGGTCATGCCTTTTTAATCATTACATGTTTAATTTATTTTATATAACAAAGAACACATGCCATCTGCCTTGAGATCAATAAAACAAAAAAGAAATTAATAAAAATGGAAAAAATCACCCAAAATATTGCTAAATTATTCATCACTTATGAATACTTATTGAGCACCTAAAAATACTTATTGAGCACTTATAAAATGTATTTTTCAAGATGCCATGTGTAACTTAAAAGAGTAGTGCTATCTGACTTTATTGAATTCATAATGAATAAGAGAAGTGACAGGTAAACATACATGTATAATAAATAATAGTTAAAAAATACATAGATGGTAAAAATGTTATTTTCTAAATAATTGTCTGTTTAGAAAAATAACTTTATAAAATAACTGAGGCAAAAATGACACAGGAACCCATGATATAGATGTATGGGTAACCGAGGTAAGAAGGGAGATGGCAGAATTACCTGGCCTGAGAAAATGAAACAGTGAGAGAAATTTGACTTTGATCCTGAGAAGGAAAGGGCATTAGGTATGTGAAAAAAAGGCAGCAGAGATTACAAGTCAGACAACTATGCTGAGTGAAGAGAGAAGTGGTGGAAATTCTTTGATGGAATGGTAGAAAGGCAGAGTACAAATTTCTGTAGACAATTTGAAATATTCACTTTCCTGAGATGTAAACTCAAAACTACTGAAAAAGATACCAGAAGGTTAGTGGACACTTGTGGAATAAGGGGTTTCCCTTCATTTTTGCCTGGACAGGGATGGCTATCATGGAGCAGTAGCCCAGAGCTAAACACGAAAAAGTATGCTTCTCCACAAATCTTGAGAATAGCTTTGCATTTGCAAATAGAGAAACTGAGGCAATAATAAGTCTCCCTCGATGAAGAAGAGCCAAAAGTGCCCGGCTGACATCTGCATTACTTTCCAGGAAATTAAATGAAAGCTCTAATGAAGATAAGTCATTCACAGGATACTGTGAGGCCATATAGAAAAGACAGATTAAGTCAGGACTGAGTCAAAGGGTAGGGATAGGTTGAGGGTGTCGGAAGCCCATCCCTGAATTAAATAGATGCTACAGATAGATGACTGAAATTATGTAGCTGGAGAATATAGAGGACTTTCTGCCTCAAGGGGTAATTTAACTTAATTTCACCTATATATTCGGTGTCTAAGCTATTTATAGTTGTCCATAATTAAATTAATACCATGAGAAGTTTTACCTTATAGTTTTTTTTCTTTCTTTCTTTCTTTTTTTAAAGATAGTTTCCTGGAAGCCAGTTCCTATGCCAAGGTTATGAAACATTTATGGTTCCTAATTCATTTTCATAATCCACTTTCCCTCCAATGTTATACACATAGGAACCAGTAGTAACAGTATATGGGGTAACTGCTTGACTAATCCCTGCCCACAGTGAGAATTAGAATCCATTTTTCTAAAGAAGCATAAAATTATACTCCCTGTGTTAATTTGTACTTTATTTGATGACTGTAAAGATTAATCATTCATCTTTTCTTTGTTAGTTTCATTTTGTTTTTCTCTTTGCAAACCGCCTATTTATCTTCTTTGCCTAGTTATCTACTAGGCACTTATGTTCTTTAAATATATATATATATATGTTTTTATTATATACAGATAACTATTAATAAGTTGTATATAATAAAATGCAATGCTGCATCTGAAACAAAATACTGCATAATAGAATGCAATGCTTTCTTTATCTGAAATGAAATATTATCATAGAATATAATTTATTTATAGGCTTAGTATTCTATTCTGTATTTCATATATTTATAATTTAGATTATTATAAACTAAGTTTATAATGATGGCATATATTCTTTTAAATAACAAGTATGTTTACAGAACATAATGGGGCTACTTTATTGGCCCAGCGAGCAGCCAAAAAGCAAAGTCATTTTCTTTTATTTTATTTAAGACTATTTTATATTTCGTTGTTTTTAGAAGTACCTCAATCCAAACACTTAATATGTGTTTGGGGAATCACCAGGTTCTGGCATTTTGGGATAATTCAGTATAATCGCTAGAATTTTTTAAATGAAGTGAATAAAAAATACAAAAAGAAAAACACATGGCCAATTAAAATATAAAGGTTTAATTAAGTTATCATAGTGATCAGGGAAATGCAGATTGAGGTTACAATGAGATAATATTTTACATTTAATCAGTTAGTAGAAAATTCAGGATCAATATACCAAATATATCAAATATTTCAGAGGCCAATGGCTGACTGAATCTCTTACACATTGCTACTATGGGGTAAAAATTGGTATAACCTTTGGAAAACAATTTGAGTAATATTGAACATTGCCTACCATACATCCTAGCACATAACTCCTTGCACATATATATTGGGGATCATATATGATAACTTTTTTTTTTTTGAGAGAGAGAGAGAGTGTGTGCACTCATGCACACGCGTGGGGGTGGGGGGGCACAGGTAGAGAGATGGAGAGAGAACATCTCAAGGAGGCTTCACGCCCACACCGAGCACGGAGCCTGATACAGGGTTCAATTTCACAACCTGAGATCATGACCTGAGCTGAAATCAAGAGTTGGATGCTTAACCAACTGAGCCACCCAGGCACCCCTAACATCCTTATCACTTCTTGTGCAATAGTAAAAAAAAATTAATCCAGAAAAAATACAAGTTAAGTGCGCACTGGCAGAAGATTTGATTACCAAATCATCATATGGACATAATGAATTGTTACACAGCCATGAAAATCAGTGACATTAAACTGCACACAATAGCACCAATCAAAATTTGTAGCACAATACACAAAGTAAGAAAATAATAAAGGCAAAAATTAGAATGTTTACAATGAAAGAGATGCATGGAGATGATAAAAGCACACAAGTATGTACAAATTATTAGTTATGCTCTTGTTTGGGGTACATAGGTATTCATTCTACTATTAGAGAATAAAGTAAAGTAAAACACAATAAGAATAAAATAAAATAAAATAATATCATTCATGGAAAATGAGGATACACTTCAGGAAGAAAGGATTTTAATTAAACCAATTCTGTGCACCTGTAGTCCTTAAAAAGAAACTAATAACTATCATGCAAGTTTTGTAAATTAGATTTTGGATAATTTTTTTAGCAATTTATTTTGTAACAATATGTCTTGATTTATACAATGCACTCATGGATACCTGCTATAACGAATGGGGAAAGATTGATTACTTCAATTAAAATATTACCCTACTGAAATGGAATCTTAGTTCCATCTGAAGTCCTCTTTGGCAAAAGTGCATTAGAAAGGTAAAACACTCACTGAACCATATGAATTTTACATCAGTGTTGGGAATCACCAACCTTAAAAGAGTAAACTGAGAAAACTGCTTCAAAATCTAATTATCATTTGCTAAGTTTCAGGGATGAAGTCTGAGATTTTATTTAGAGCTATATGGGATCAAGTGGAAACAAACACTCTAATACAATTTTCTAAACCTGCCACATGGGTTGATTTTTTTTTACTAAACCTTGATTCATTAATATAAATATTTACACAGTTGTCCTCGCCTCAGTTTTTAAGACAAGTCAGGAGAACTTTTATGTTGATATGGAGGTGCACAGGTGATATCTATCATGTCCCACCCTGTATCTCTTCCATATAATGAGTTTATAAAATAGCCCTGGGGAAAGGCATTCATAAAAGTGATGCCAGGAAGATATCGTCCCTTTTTATTTTACCCTGGAGTCAGGTCAGATGAGTATAAATTATTCTGGTTGTAAAGTTTGGCTAATAATATATTTGGAGAGAGTATATTAAATGAGACTGAGAAATGGTCATAGTCAATACTTTGGAGTCAGATTGACCTTGGTCAAAATGCAGGCATTCTCTTGTATTGGCCTTTAGAAGTATTACTTAATCACTTTAAGTCTGTCTGTATTTCTGTCAAATGGTATATTAATCATATCCACCATTTATGATTACTGAAAGATCAATATATGTACACTAAAGGATTTACATGAACAGGCAAGAGAAAACAATTAATAAATGTTTTTTACCAAAACCAACTGACTATATCTTTCATTGAGTGTGTGTGAGAGAAACATTATTCTATTTATTATGTATACCACAGAAAGCATTAGTCTGTCTTATCACTGCTGATAGTTAATCTAAGCAAGATTTTCCAATAACTTCAAGATACTAACTTTTCAGTTTTCAAAAGTCTAGTAAAATCTAATATCTATCTCTTAACTCTTCTATTTTATTTTTTTATTTTATTTTTTTAAGATTTTATTTATTTATTTGACAGTGAGAGACATAGTGAGAGAGGGAACACAAGCAGGGGGAGTAGGAGAGGGAGAAGCAGGCTTCCCCGCCGAGCAGGGAGCCCGATGTGGGGCTCGATCGCAGAACCCTGGGATCACGACCGAGCGGAAGGCAGACGCTTAACGACTGAGCCACCCAGGCGCCCCTCTCTTAACTATTTTAAATACTTTCTTCCTTCAAGTTCAGGCCTAACTCAGGCTCCAAAGGCTACAAGGGATAGACAAAAAAATGGGTGTGCTTTTATTCATTATTCTTTTTTTTTGGCTTGGCCATTCACCCCCATTCCCTGAGCTTTCAAGGACTGAACAGGTTTGCAAGAGGGGGAAAGAGGAAAAAAAAATTCCTCATGTTACAACATATCAGTGGTTCTTTCTTGGCCGTCACCCTCAGGTATGGTAGCTATCTTAATGCAGTCTTTTTCCTCACCCAAAAGCTTTTGTGTATTATTATGGAACTTAGTCTCTTTCTTGGTCATGCAGTTGATTATTTTCATTGCTAACTACTTACTCCTTCCCTATCCCCCCCAGGTATTTGGCCAACCACCCCACAAAAACATTCTTTTTACTATTACTTCCACCTCCTTTATATCCTTGGATGAAAGCCCTTTTCAAAATAATTTGCATATTCATTCTTGGCATCCATCTGCAACCAACAGGAAGTAGAAATCTTTGTCATGCCATTAGTGATGGCTGTACTTCCATTCTTGACTTTACCCTTCTTTCTGAAATCAGGGATAGGTCTAGCCAGCCCTGGTCTTCAGATGTTTTAAAATATGAGTAAGAATCAGTTCATATGACACACCCAAGCCCAAGGAAACCAATGTCAATCTGCCTTAAATTTCTCTAAAGCTCACCTTAGTTATTTTGGAACATGGGTGAATATGGTCATTTCTTTCCCCACAGAGCTATGCACTGATGTGGACTGTATACTGTCAATTCTCCGTATGAAATCCCCACTTCCGTCATCTCTTGATTAGTCTCCTTGACTTTTCTTATAAACTCTAGAAGAGGGATGAACTAAGAGTCACACAGTAGGTTTCATAATTTCTTGGACTGTCTTATGCAAATTGTCTTGAACCTATTATTTTTGGCCAAAGTCCAGATAATTAAGTCACATTTAATATCCCATTGGATCCTGCTTCAAGGGAAATTAAACGACTTTTTAAAATAACATTACCAATAAGTAGCAGAAACACAATCTGACCACAGGTCATTCAACAGAATAAATCTTTAAATGCAATGGATATAAATATATAGGTATCTATAGATATATAAATCTATTGATCTATCTATCTATATATACCTCTATATAAATCTATAGATCTAGCTATATATCTATATCTCTATTCACATGAAAGCTTAACTATACAACAATCCCCGTGGAGAAATATGCAATGAGAAGAATTCATACAATTCCTCTGTGCTTCTCTTTGTTGCAAGATTTTTTAATAATTGGATTTACAGTTTTATATTATAAAAATCAAATTTCCACTGAAATGAATGAAAAGCCATTTATGTTTCACCTTTCCAAATATGTTAAGCCATATATATGAAATCTTTTCTACTTCTGTATTTGATAGTAAAAAATAATAAAAGAAACACTTTAATGAATTTGCTTTTTATTCAGTAAAAGAAAACAAATAAAAGTGAGACTGGGTTGCCTTTTCTTCAGGTTGCTGCAGCATTAAGT
The DNA here is from genome assembly GCF_011800145.1 of Mirounga leonina. Lineage (NCBI taxonomy): Eukaryota > Metazoa > Chordata > Mammalia > Carnivora > Phocidae > Mirounga > Mirounga leonina. The sequence goes on along the minus strand of NW_023270415.1, from coordinate 58,124,293 downwards.
ATGGGTACTCGAAAAGAAATAAGAAAACCACAGTAAATCCTATGATAGATAATACTGACTTATTTTTAGATGATACATTTCTTCCCTAAGGGAATGATCTCATATGCTCTACCTCTAGATTTTAACTTGTTAAATTGCCTTTAGACTTTCCTACCTCCTAAAGACAGTTTGAGCACTAGCATATTGTCCCAAGTACCTAGTTATTCCCAGTCTATTTAGTGTGATTTAGTTAGAAAACGTATGTAGTGAAACAACAATGATTGGAAAATAAAACACACTGTCATGCTTTATACACGTTCTATCTAGTATACTATCATAATACTCTTATAATCAGTTGTACACATACTAACATACAATAAAGTAAAAGTTTTAGTAAACATGTACTCTACATGTTGATTTCTTTGACTAGATGTTTACCTGAGTTTCCCAAATTAACTGAAAATAGAACAACCAACTCAAATGCACACCAGATTTATTTAGTAACATCCTATGCATGTAATCTTACTTTATCTGTAGGGTATCATGATGTACCACTTAATCACTATTCTGTGACAACATAAGAAACTCATTATATTTTATTGTTTTATTTGATTCTATTTTTATATTACATATTAGTATCTCTAATTGGGTAAGTGTAATTTATCTCTTTAGATATTGATTCCCAAATTTTATCATCATATGTTGACTCTTGCATCAGCCAACTGATGGATAAAATTATGCTATACAGGTGGGTTGTCTTGGTTGTCAGAGAGCCAACACCTGTCTTGGGAAAACTTGTGACTTCTATTTGTTGATCATGCAATTGGTGATTCTCACAACTCACTTCTATCTCCTCATCATTTGCATATGCACAAATCCATTTCTAAAATTCATAAAAATCAATATTGGAACAAAGTGAATCTTCTATTTTTCCTCAATTTTGATTATTGTCCAAAATGGCATTTTTACTTAAAAATTAATCCTAGCGGTGCCTCGGTCATTCAAGTGGTTATGCATCTGCCTTGGGCTCAGGTCATGATCCCAGGGTCCTAGGATCAAGCCCCACATCTGGCTTCCTGCTCAGCAGGGAGTCTGCTTCTCCCTCTCCCTCTGCTACTCCCACCCCCATTCTCTCTCTCTCTTTCAAATAAATAAAATCTTTCAAAAAATCCTAAAATGTATAAAAATCTCATCTTCTGTATATTTTGAATAAAAAAGTAACAACAATAAAAAAAAACAACAACAAAGTCAGCTCCCTGATGTGTTTTAGTAAGAATACTGCAGGTAGATTGCAGAAGGGCATATTATACCAAGTAAGTCTTTGAGTTAGCTTCAGAATGGCAAAGAATATAAATATATACATACATAAATATGTATGTGTGCTCACACACACAAACACATAATACTTTTGAACCTGGCTTCTAAAGAAGATACAATAACTTCTCTCCCTGTGGGATACTACCCCAAGTAATGCAACTAGCTTAATTTTACTTACGGGCATACTTGTATTCCCTCTGGGCTATAAGCATTTTTACTTTTGCATTTCCAACATCTAGCACAGTTCACAGTTCAATAAATTATTATATTTATTTTTGTACATTTAAAATAAATATATTTAATTTATATATTTATTTAAATATATTTTACATATCTTACATACGTTCAAGTATAATTATTATACTTAAGTATTTGCTAATTAATTGCAAACAAAAGTAAAAACATTAAGCTTGTTTCTCCCCTACATGTTGACTATCGGCTTTAAAATTTCAAATATCTGTTCCTCTTTATATCCTTTAGAGCATAGTGACTGATGCATATTAAGGCTTACTCTTTTGTTGTGGTTTATCATCAAATGAAAGAGTATCAAAAATTCTACAATTTACTTAAAAGCCACATTCTGCAACAATTCTTGCTAATTTTCCTACCTACTCTCTGTTTAGTGGCATGGGGTAAAGAAGACTAGTGACATAGTTATTTTATTTTTCTTAAATTGCTGTTGAGAAAATCTTATTAGCCAAAACAAACAAACAAACAACCTGAGAGGACAATTTACAGGAGGCTGTGTGGTATAATCAAAAGGGGCCCTTCCAAACATGAATTCCTGCAAATCGCTCTTGCACACACTAGAAGCCTAACTTGTGAGTTAATTAGAAATGAACTCAAAGAGAAAATAATGTAATATAAAATCTAACTTCCTAAGTTTTTCTGTGCTCTACAAGATCTTGTCTCAAATTACTATAATTTGTATCTAACTTTGTAATGTTTTCATTCTTTACACTTAATTGTGTTAGTCCTCACTATATAACTTTGCCTTTGCATCTGAATTTAAGTAAAGGTTAAGAATGCACAGTTTCTGGCCAACAGACACATGAAAAAGTGCTCAGCATCACTCAGCATCAGGGAAATCCATATCAAAAAGCTCAATGAGATACCACCTCACACCAGTCAGAATGGCTAAAATTAACAAGTCAGGAAATGACAGATGTTGGCGGGGATGCCGAGAAAGGGGAACCCTCCTACACTGTTGGTGGGAATGCAAGCTGGTGCAGCCACTCTGGAAAACAGTATGGAGGTTCCTCAAAAAGTTGAAAATAGAGCTACCCTACAGCCTAGCAATTGCACTACTGGGTATTTACCCCAAAGATACAAATGTAGTGATCTGAAAGGGTATGTGCACCCCAATGTTTATAGCAGCAATGTCCACAATAGCCAAACTATGGAAAGAGCCAAGATGTCCATCAACAGATGAATGGATAAAGAAGATGTCGTGTGTATACACACACACAGACACACACACACATATTTATACATATATATATAATGGACTATTATGCAGCCATCAAAAAATAAAATCTTGCCATTTGCAATGACGTGGATGGAACTAGAGGGTATTATGCTAAGCGAAATAAGTCAATCAGAGAAAGACATGTATCATGTGATCTCACTGATATGAAAAATTTGAGAAACAAGACAGAGGATCAGAGGGGAAGGGAGAGAAAAATGAAACAAGATGAAACCAGAGAGGATGACAAACCACAAGAGACTCTTAATCTCAGGAAACAAACTGAGGGTTGCTGGAGTAGAGGGGGGGTAGGAGAGATGGGGTGGCTGGGTGATGGACATTGGGGAGGGTACGTGCTATGGTGAGTGCTGTGAATTGTGTAAGACTGATGAATCACAGACCTGTAACCCTGAAACAAACAATACATTATATGTTAATTTAAAAAAAAATCTGTTTAGCAGGATACTTTGTAATATAAAAATTTGAGAACAATTTAAATCCCTGCCAACAGAAAAATAAATATAGCAAGTTCATATATTATAAAGTTAAAAAAATGTGCATTTTCCATTATTTGTTATGCAAAATTTAGAAATCAGGAATTTATTTATTTATTTTTACTTTGGATAGGAGGAAGGAAGGTATGGAATATTTAAGGTATTAGTAGATAACATCAACCCAATTAGAATTTTAAAATGCAGCAACCAACTGAACAGTCTGATAAGGTGTTTTCTTTCCTGTCCTTTTATCTGCCTCTGGATAGTTTAGAGGCTGTTTTCAGATAGGGATGCAACTGTTGACAGATAACTGGTTAAATTTTTATAATTTAGAAATTGTATAAATTATATAAAATTATCTGAATCAGTCTGGGAACAACACTAGTTTGACTCCTACGTTACTGAGTTGAACATAATACAGTTAATAATCTGCCAGGTAAAAAGTGTCTTTCTATTGTATCCTCATATTCGTTATCCCAGGGACCATGATTGCAAAGGAGAATGTGTCCTATTAGTTGTGTCAATCTCTACAGCACGGAGTAGTTGTAAGTTTACAGATAATAGACAATACTTGCCAACATGTCTGTGTATACTAGACCCTCAAGAAATGTTAGGTAACATTACCGTCATTATCTTTACTTTCAAGATCTGACTAGTTGAAGACAGACATATAATAATATATAAATATAAATAAGAAGTCCTTGAAATCAGGTCAGGTTTACATCTGACTCTTAAAATGACTACACATGTGAAATAAATTTTAAAATAATAAGTTCAACAGATACAAGATAAACTATATAATATTAAATTAGAACACTCAAGATAAACTATGCTATATTTAATTGTAATGTAGATTATTGTTATGGAAATTTTAAAAGGTTTGCAATATACTTTAAGGAAATTTCTTTCTAAACATTCTGATACTTTTATAGATGACTGAATTCTTATTGTTTATGTAATGAGCCTTACTGCTACTTTTTCTTGAAAAGCAATTTAAATACCATGGCTCTTAAAAACTGGAAAATTTTATATGTAATATTATTTTATTATTTAATTTTATACCCAAAGTCATCTCTCTCCAGCACAATGTTTTTTCTATAATAATTTTATTACTGTAAACACTTTTGAACATTACTGTATTTTATCTCTTATACTTAAATTAACTAAACAATAGTAAATACTTTAAATTTTAATATTTTCTTTGCTTTTCCATATCCTCTTAAGATATTCATTATCCATTCTCATATATATCATTTGTATAGATTTATGTTATTATCTTTAGGATTTCTGTGGAATCTACACATGAAAACTTTTTTGACAAGTATGTGTTATTCTGACACATGATTATTTATTTTTATAAGCTTTTTTTAAAAGATTTTATTTATTTATTTGACAGAGAGAGACACAGTGAGAGAGGGAACACAAGCAGGAGGAGTGGACAGAGGGAGAAGCAGGCTCCCTGCTGAGCAAGGAACCTGATGCAGGACTCCATCCCAGGACCCTGAGCCAAAGGCAGATGCTTAACTGACTGACTGAGCCACTTAGGGGTCCCTGACACATGATAATTTAATAAGAATAATGGAGGTAGTTTTTATAATGGCAAACTGAGTTCTATCAAGCTTAAATGATTTACCAAGAGTTAAAAAAAAAAAATTCCTTAACAAAACTTGATCAAAATTGTATAAATATTCTAACATCAAAGTTTAGTATCTAGTGAAATTATAATGACATAAAAATGTTTCTCCTTTTTAAATTCCATTTTTAGTAGTATAAAATTCACACTCCTTAAGGATGATAATTGGAAAATTTTGTACAAACTAGCTCTGCTGTAGGTCAAATATGGAGACACTTATAGGTTCTATGAAGGTGAAAATGTAATAAAGCAGAAGTTCTAGCAATTTTTGTTCTTAGGAACCCTTTATAACCTTGAAAATTTTTGAAGAATGCAAAGAGTGATTAGGTCGCTTAGTTCTATCAATATTTATTGTATTAATAACAGCAAATGATTATTTTAAAATGTATTTGTTATTAAATATAACAATAATAAGCTCATGATATATTAACAAACAACCAATTTTTGTGAAAAATAACTATATTTTCTAAAACAAAAGTCTGTAAAAAGCATTGTTTAAATTTTTTACAATTTTTTTAAAATGTTTGGCTTAATAGAAGTTAGCTGGTTTGTAATACCTGTGTCTGCATTTCAACATGCAGTTTTATAATTTTTGGTTAAAATATATGAAGAAAATCTGGCCTCACATAGGCATAACAGTAAGGAAGTGGAAGGATATTTTAACATCTATTAAAATAATCATCAAAATTCTCTTTGTTACTAAACAACACTTAACAAGTCAGAATTTCTTAAAGGTTTATTGTAATGTGGAATACCAAATCATAAATATCATGGAAGATTTTGTATTCTATCTTACATTTTGACTGGCTCATTTATTCATGCAAATTTTGTAACATTTTGCATTGCCATTTCATATTTTTTAATTTCATGCAATGCAACATCAAGAGTTGGTCATTTAGAAAATATTGGTTCACTGAGTTAGGCAGATCTCTCATATTTTGACACAATTCATTATATAGTATCCAAAATAATCACAATCATTATTAACACTGCTTTCATCAAAAAGAAACCTAAGTATTCAGTCTATAAACTGTCAATCTCTGATGACACAAGTTTCCCCCAAATCCAATTTTCCCTTAAGAGCTTGAATCTTAGAGTTGGCAATAAATATTATAATTTGTTTTTCACAACAGACAGACATTTCTTTATTTTTTTCAGAAAATGTCAGTCTAATGCCCAAGTCTGAATAATCAAATTTTGTCTGCCACTTGTTTTTTCAAATAAAAATGGTGTTCTGTTAAAAAATGGCCAACTCAGCTCACGAATCTCACAATCACACAAGCACTTTTCTTCAATACAACCATCATCCTTATCTCTGCATCAGAAGTGCTTTTAGTCTACTTGCCCTTGTGTCACAAAGAATATTAAAAAACACATTTACTCAGGTAAGTACAATCATTAATTTTTCTGTTTCAACAGGACAATCTTAGGGGCACCTGGGTGGCTCAGTCGTTACGCGTCTGCCTTCGACTCGTGTCATGATCCCAGGGTCCTGGATCGAGCCCCACATCAGGCTCCCTGCTAGGCAGGAAGCCTGCTTCTCCCTTTCCCTCTCCCTCTGCTTGTGTTCCCTCTCTCACTGTGTCTCTGTCAAATAAATAAATAAAATCTTTAAAAAAAAAAAAAAAACAAGGACAATCTTAAATGGATCTGCTTTTTTTTTTTTTTTTTTAAAGACAATTTCCTGAAGTGAAAAACATAATGACAACTAGTACTTTTTGGGGCTACTACCTTGATTTGTACTAAGGAACCATCATTTTTTTATATACCATTGTTTTTACACCGTCAGCACATATGTCAACATAGTGGAAAAGGTAAATAATCTCTTAGTGTTATAAAAATAGTTTTGAGCTTGTGGACATCTTGACAAGAGTTTCTTAGACTACCTACCGGTCATAGGCAGACCACACTTTAAGAACCTCTTTAGTAAAGAAAGATGTGTAACAGGGATTTTGTATATTAACAGTCATAAAAATTTACTGTTACTGAACTTCATAAGGTAGGCAAATTTTAAGAGGCTGGGAGAAAGAAAAAATTAGGTGTATGATGTCCTTATAGCTATTTCTGTTTCACACACATGCAAACTTTAGAACAATACAGAGCTCCATGAACTCACTCTCATGCCTTTTCATTCCCAAGACAGGTTTTGACATATTATTTCTTAGTTTTATTAATTGCATAATTAGCATACAATGTAGGCTACAAAATAAAGCAAGAGGGGTTCTCTATTAATTATTCTATTTATGTTCTTTCATTTCAGATATTAAACCAGTAGATATATAATAAATATGTCAGTCTATCTCATGATAGGGGTCATGGAAAGGAAGGAGGAAGAGGGTTGTCAAAGCTTAGAAAAAGATGTTTCATTCTGGAAGCAAACAGAAGGAAGTAGATGAGCTGATGTACAGTAACATCTCTTTCATCACAAATTTGCCTTAGGCTGACTCTGTTTATCTTTAATTCTGAAATCAGACAAGTGTAACCGTGCACATGGATTTGTTTGTTTTGCACATGTGTGGCTTACTGGAAATATTGATGTTCAGCAAGGCATATGATTTATCTAAAATAAAATGTGAATATTCCATCCCAATGTAACCCTAAAATGGGACAGATTGAAACAGCTTTTGCCCATGTTTAAATATAAAACAACTGAAGTTGTTAGTCATAAGAAAAAAATATGTATCATTATCAACATCCTTGAACATGGACTTAGGAAGCAACAATGGCTTATAAAATAATACAGAGAAAAATTCTCTACTAAATACTTTTAATTGGACCACAAAACATCTAAGGTAATGAAATTCAGTTAACATCTTCTATTATCAGACAAATAGTCCTAGCATTTCATGCTCTTGGTTCTAACTCAGACCTTCGTTCCAGACCCACAATGCCCCACAATGCAATGTTTTGCCTCAATGATACTCATGCAGTTCCACTGTAATTCAGATTCACTCAAAAGGAAGAAATTCCTAAGAGGAAAGAACACTCCATATGCTTTATATTAAAATTTAATTAATTAATGGTCATGAGGTAGACAATAAAATAACATATACAGGTATAATATTTAATATTTTCACATTGCAATTAACTTATAACAGATTTATTCTTTCTATATACAAATCTTGATTCCACTATATCTATTATTCATTTTCCTCTTGTGACCTATATGCGTATTTCTACATTGTCCTATTAAACTGAGTAGCTTGTAAAAAACAGCTAATTTGTAATAGAAGCAAACTTTTTTTAAATGGAACACTTTTTACCGTATATGTAACCGCATTTTTAGATTATTTTTGTTCAGAAAAAATAATAAAGAATATTGAAGGTGGCATGATTTGACTGATCGATTAGAGCGAAAACTCAATACATCTTATGCCAGTTAATATCTTGAGATATTTCCTCAAAAGTTCATGTAGTCATCTTTTTTCCTCCCTATAATCACTGATAAATTCACAATGGTAGTGAAAAAGAGCAGTGTTAATTTTTCCAGATGTCCTCTGGGCAAGCATAGTTTCTGATTCTAACAATACTTGAGAAAAAATTAGAGACTCAAGTTATTCAAAGAAGCAAATTCACCGCTATCTTGTTAATGATTCAATTAGAGAAAATGGAGAATTGTTTTCTAGCATAGAAAAGGAAAAATGAACAAAATATATTAATGTTTGCCCGAGGACATCTGGAAAAATTAAGACTGCTCTTTTTCACTATCAGTGATTATAGAGAGGAAAAAAGATGACTACATGAACTTTTGAGGAAATATCTCAAGATATTAACTGGCATAAGATGTATTGAGTTTTAATTGTGTAAGACTGTTGAATCACAGACCTGTACCTCTGAAACAAATAATACATTATATGTTTAAAAAAAAAAAAAGGAAGAAGATAGCAGGAAGGGAAAAATGAAGGGGGGGAATTGGAAGGGGAGACGAACCATGAGAGACTATGGCCTCTGAGAAACAAACTGAGGGTTCTGGGGTGGGGGGATGGGTTAGCCTGGTGATAGTTATTAAAGAGGGCACTTACTGAATGGAGCACTGGGTGTTATACGCAAACAATGAATCATGGAACACTACATCAAAAACTAATGATGTAATGTATGGTGATTAACATAAAATAAAATAAAAAACATAAATGTCTGTTTAAATGCTCATGTATTAACACAGAATTTTTGAACATTGAAAACCCATCTTCATCATTTTGTCAAAATGAATTTATTTATTTTAGAGCATGATTATCACTTAATCTTGACCAGAATTAGTCAAAGTGGAATCTCATAGTCTTTAAATATTTCCCTGCATATTCCACCCTCAAATCTCACATACACACAAGCTTCTATAAAGATACGGGATCTGAAACATGAACGAGGTAGCAGTCACCCATATTATAAAGTTGAAGGGAGAATTGGATATCCACATACCAGTACCCTTTATTGTATGAAATTGGAACACCACCTAATTATAATACTTGTACAGAATATTTTGTGCATTCTTGTTCTTCTAACTTACTAAATCCCAATAGAAATGTCTACATCCCTGTACCATTCATTTTATAAACAATCACCAGATGGTGGATGATTGCAGTACTTTCTAATTTACCATGAGATTTTTAGAGATATTTCCTATCAAATTTTTATGTTTTAGTCTGTGGAACTTTTTTTTTCACCGTTTAAAACAAAATCCTGGGGCGCCTGGGTGGCTCAGCCGTTAAGCGTCTGCCTTTGGCTCAGGTCATGATCCCAGGACCCTGGGATCGAGTCCCGCATCGGGCTCCCTGCTCGGCGGGAAGCCTGCTTCTCTCTCTCCCACTCCCCCTGCTTGTGTTCCTGCTCTCGCTATCCTCTCTCTGTCAAATAAATAAATAAAATCTTAAAAAAACCAAAAATCCTGTCTTTGACTTAATACTTTGGAATTTTTCCTAACCATACTATTTTCTTTTAAATTATGATTGTGTATTTAGTTTACACTCTCCTATTACAATGTGGAAAAATATCCCACAATATGGGATTCAATCTATTTTGGCATACAGATTTAAATAGATTTTATTCAATAAAAACATTTTTGGAGCATCTATATTATGCCAGATACTATGGTTCAAATGAACAATACTGAGAGTCTACTCCATTTAAAGCTTAACATACTATATCCAGAGACAATTTTGGCCCATCTTGGTGACTGTCTCTTCAGGAAGATTCTGCTTGCAGCATAGCTTTTTCCTGGAACAAGTCCTCTACTATACAGGCTTCTGGTGTTAGAAGTGTTAGTGGTATGTTGCAAATGCATCCTCTATTTATTGCTGAAGTGTACTCAACTTTGAATTGAAGGAATAATATGGCGTCAACTTTAAACATCCCCTCCATCAAACTTCATCTACATTTTATCTATGATAAATTCTCTACTGTTTTAGGCAGGCAGATCGCAACAGACAGGACATGTGTCTCAAGTTCATCATTGAGTTAAGCTTTTCCTTATAGTTATTGATCACTTTATTTAAGAAAGGTTGGAGAAGGGTGAGGGATTAAGCTATGCTCACACAGCTGTCCAAAAATTTTACTGGAAATTATCTTTTTTTTTTTTTAGATTTTATTTATTTATAGAGACAGCGAAAGAGGGAACACAAGCAGGGGGAGTGGGAAAGGGAGAAGCAGGCTTCCCACCCAGCAGGGAGCCCGATGCGGGGCTCGATCCCAGGACCCTGAGATTGTGACCTGAGCCAAAGGCAGTCACTTAACCAACTGAGCCACCCAGGCGCCCCTGGAATTTATTCTTGAATGGTGACATATTTATATAGATCCAGACAAAGGCATTCCAAGTATAAACAAACTAATACAGGAGGCATGGTCAGTAGTCTAGAGCCTATATTCTGTTCTAGTCCCTAGTCTAGTAGAACCAAGAGAGTAAAAATTACAAAGGAAGGTTCTTGAAGTATCTGATGGCAATCACTCCTATATAGCTGGGTGTGTTAATAGAATCTGAAGATCAGAGAAGATACCCCAAGTTGTAATTTTGTAGTAATATGAAAAATCATTTTCATTCACACAAATTCTTTTTACTCTTTTCTTAAAGTGACATGTACCCTTTGACTGCTACTATTGATTTCTTCACCCCAAATATATCTATCATTACCTCATCATGATCCTTAAAACTGAAAATTCTCTGCAACATTCATTATTTTTTTTAATGGAGATTATCTTTTTTCTTTTTCTTCCTGAGCTAAAGGAAACTGAAATCATTGAGAGAAATGGGATTATCCAGTTTAGTTCCTCCAACATAATGCATCTAAGCCTTAACGAATAAATGCATGTAGATTTGAAATTACGGTTTCTGAGATAGGAAAGAAAAGACTGGAGAGGGGACTTTACTCCCTGCACTTCAAATCTCAATGAGAAAATTCGAAGAATCTGCTTCTTACCTTTAACTGATCCTAAGAGTTATTTACTCTGAAACATTTTATAGCTATCACTTGCTGAATTATATGTTTTATGTTAGAACAAAATATGTGAAAATGGATTATGACATAACTAGATGTTAATTCTAAAAGGGGAAGCACTATCTAAATGTAAGAGGGATAAAATGTGTAAACAGAACCTGTCACAGTCCAACCTGAAACTCAGATTTTGAGCCTTGGTGCTTGTAGAATCCCAGAAAATGTTTTGAAAATGTACACAGAAAATATCCCATTTGAAATTTATGTATTATGCCTTAAAAATCTATGATGATTCCTGTCATTAATTTTGTTATACTTTTCTGTTTTTTCAAATTAACTTCTGAAATTCAGAATGGTGTAATAGTGAGATATTAATATTATATTTATTCAATGGATTTTAAAATCTAATTTAAAAAAAAACCTTTGTTGTCAATGTGTAAAAATAAAGAGAAAAATACACATAAGTAAGAGGAGAATCTATGCAAACACCAAATGTTTGTGCTTGTATATGTTGTATTTTTCACTGCTATTTTCTATTAATTGTATATGCCTGTTAGTCTTTATTATTCTTTTACAGAGAGTTTTGTTTTTCTAGGTAGATCATCAATGATGATATGATGCTAATGAGGGGTATCATTAAGATCCATACATCTTTGAGTCATCCCAAGATTCTTGAACCAAGGGTCAATAAGGGAAAAATAATATACAGACTTTGCTTTACTTAATATATTACATTTTCTTAATTGAGTGATTCAAAAAGTGACTGTAGTATCAGCAATAATTGGGTTGTGCCTGATTTGTAAAAGCTATTTTTTTAAAGAACAAACAGCCGAAATCTACTAAATGGAACCTGCTCTGAACCTGCTAAATGGAAACTGTACTAGGACTCATTTTAGGAATAAACTTAGAGAGGACTAACTTCCTTGATTACTTCTGATATAGTGACCTTGAAAATGGACCCAGTTCCCAAAAACATACTTAGGCATTCTTTACCTCTTATGTGCACCTAACGGCGCAGTCTCCAGAACCACCTTGAGGGGTCAAGAAGGACTTAAAAATTTTATGGAAACGAAAGAGTAATTTCTCAACAAACATAACAAAATTGAAATCCATACCCAATTAGGTGCTATCATTATCACCTGGATGGATATTATGGGAAGTGGTGTCAAGGAAGACTTCCTCTGACTGACAATGCCATGGTAACCCCTGTTTTGTAGAGCCATCTTCATATTGCTGAATTCTTACATAGTTTGCCTCCCGTACAGGAATTAACCTTCTCTGCTCATCCTGCTGGCAACCCTCTTACAGTCCTTTCTCAGGTTGTACAAGGATGTACTCCTACTGCTTCTAATTATTTATTTTACCTCTTTGTAGCTTTAGCTCACCTTTACTACTCATGGCCTCAAATGTTTCAAGATCCTACATGTGCATGTATTAGCATCACTACCCAGGCTTATTAACACATTCAACTGGTATTTTCCCATTCAAGTTTTTAGGAAGAAATTTATTTTTACCAGATTATCTTTCCTCATAAAGTCATTACATACGTCCCAGGATACTGCATATTTTCTGAGTGCATTGTAAGAAGTGGCTTCTCCAATGTTTAATACTGGCTCCAAGTTTAATACTGAAAATAAATCATACATGCTAGCAAGGAAGTTCCAGTGAAAAGAGGCCATATTAAGAGTGGGTACCATGCACGGCATATCTAATTTACTTGCATATCTGAAGGGAAAGAGTGGGAAGTACCTCTGCAATAATAAATTGAGGCCAAAAAGCTGATGACTTTGAATGTCATACTAATATGTTATGGCTTTACTGGATAGTGACATTTGTGGGTTTATAAATATTGTGGCCAGAACTGTGCTTTAGAAAGTTAACCTAATAATGTAGATCTGATGGAAATAAACTGAAGACAGAAAAATCCAGGTAGCACATATCGAAGAGATAATAAAGGGTTGAATTGGAGAGGTAGTGACTGAACAGAGAATTGTGTCCTAAGAAGGTAGCTTAATCTCATAAATTTGGTGATTAAATGGCTTGAGAGAGTAATATGTGAGCTATAAGAAACAAGCTTTATGTATTTCTTGTTCATGCTTTTTTATTGTTGTTCATTCTTTATCTGTGTCTGCTTCACCTCTAGAAAGTATCTGTACTTTCCACTTATCTATATACCATGATGAATTAGCCACCTTCCTATAGTAAATGGGACTCCATCCATATTCAGATAAAATTTTAACAACAAAGTATTGAGTTCATCCACATTTCTTGATAAAGGCATGTTTCCAAAAAATTTTAGGAATACATTGAATCATAAGGAAGTTCCTCTTAGAGAAGTGAAAATATTGAATCAAATTTAGCCATAGCCCTACTTTTCTCAAAAGCCCTAGACCTCTCTGGATATGACTGAAAAAAATTGATGGCCCTATTCTTATCTTTAAATGAGCAGCACCCTTAACATGACAGCAATACCTATGCCACTTTGGAATAAGACTCATTGTTTAAAATGTGTGATGCTAATTAAAGTGCATTTTATTCATTTCTGAGTCTATCTTGCCAAATAACAACTTCACCCTGCCTTTCAAAGTAGTTTAAAAATTCTGTCTTATATAAGAAAGATGTTTTAAACAAATCCAATACCATATTCTAAATTTTGGTGAACATTTTGCTGAACCTTGTGGATGACATCCTCACATCTTTGTGATCTTAGTTCATGAAAGAAAAAAAGCCAGAGCAGAATGCCTCATCAGCTAATCCTCACATTTTACTTCCACACCCATGGGAGATATTCTCATTTTAGCTGACAGCTGTAAATTTTTATAATCGCCATGTGATATCTAGTACTTGCAGTTTGCTGGCCACTTTGTCAGCTGTACTGGCATTTGATAGCCAGGTTATATCTTTAAAGGACTTTTCAGGGAGAATGGTACTTTTTTTTTTTTTTCCTGTTGTCTTGAAGCAAAGCAAGCAGACTGAGCCCTGTCAAGAGTAGTTCCACTGCAATCAATTATACTTGTCAACAAGAACATTAGCGTATGATCCATGCATGGTAAACAGTGCACATCATTCTCACAGAAACATGTTGTGAAATAGGGCCCACAGAAAATTGAAGCTCTCAAAAAGTTTTGCATGTTCTTTCATGAATTATGTAATACTAAATCAAATTTTTCTCCTCGTATTCTAGAATTATTTGCCCTGCTACCAAAGTAGAAAGATAATGTCTCTGTCAGCCAAGTTTCAGGTTTTATCTCAACAGGTATTCTCAAACTTACTGTATACTATTTATATTTAGGAACTTTTTGTAGATAAGTGTGAAGAAGAGACACAAATATAATCCCTGCCCTTAAAACTGTTAAAATCGGGGCGCCTGGGTGGCTCGGTTGGTTGAGCGTCTGCCTTCGGCTCGGGTCGTGGTCCTGGGGTCCTGGGATCGAGCCCCGCATCGGGCTCCCTGCTCCGCGGGAGGCCTGCTTCTCCCTCTCCCACTCCCCCTGCTTGTGTTCCCTCTCTCTCTGTCAAAATGAATGAATAGTCTTTAAAAAAAAAAAAAACTGTTAAAATCACTTGGTAAAATTTTCTCCCAGTTGGCTCTTGTCTGTTCATCCTCTTAACAAAGTAACTTTCATGAGGTCCGATTTGTGAAGTTTTTACTTGCATAAACCATGCATTTTGTGTCAATTGTATTTTTGTAAACTACTCAAAATACTAAAGATTTTCTCCAATGTTTTTTTTCTTTTCTAAACATTAGATTTAGAGTTACATTTAACTTCATGAACCATTTTGAATTAATTTTTGAGTAAAGTATGAAACTTAGGTTGAGGTTTATCTTTTACCTACAGATATCCAATCGCTCCAGCACAATTTGTTGAAAAGTCCATCTCTTCCCTATTAAATTGTTTTTGGACTTTTGTCAATTAGGCAAATTCTTGTGAGTCAATTTCTGAGTTCTTGGTTTTGTTCCATTCATCTATATATCTATCACTCTGTAACTACCACACTATCTTGATTTATGTCTGGAATATTTAAGAACTCCTCTAGCCCAAAATTCAATAAAAACAACAATCCAATTAAAAATTAGAAAAATATATGAACATACATTCCATTAAAAAGCATACACGCATATGTTGGCTAATTGAACATAATAAAAAATATGCTTATGTTAAAAAAATAAAAATAAAAATCTCCTAAATCTTAAAAAAAGCATACACACATCACAACTAAGCACTTGAAAAGATGTTCAACACCATTACTCATTATGAAAATGCTAATTAAAACCTCAATCCAATGCAAATTAAAACATATATATCAGAATGGCTAAAATTAAAAATAAAATAGTGGTGACTCCAGTGATGGCAAGGATGAAGAGAAACGTAATTACTCATACATTGCTGATGGTAATGTAAAATATTACGACACATTGGAAAAAAGTTTAGTGTTTTATTTTTTTTTAATCTAAAGATAAACTTATCATATGACCCAGTAATTAAAATGTTGGGCATTTATCCCAGGGAAATGAAAACTTATGTTCACACATATTTGTATGTGGATGTTCCTAGAAGCTTTATTTGTAACAGCCCCAAACTGGAAAATGTTCAAATGCTTTTTAATGGGTGAATGACTAAACAAACTATGGCATACCTGTACCATGAAATACTACTCAACAATAAAAAAACAAACTAATGATATGCACAAAACTTGAGTGAATATCAAAAGAATTAGACTGCATGAAAAAACAAAAGCCACTCTGAAAAGGATACATACTACTAATTCCACATATACAATATTCTTAAAATGACAGACTTATAGAGATGAAGAACAGATTGCTGTTTGCTAAGGTTTAAAGGTGGAAGGTAGATGGGTGTTGTAAAGGTGCATGGGTGTGGCTATAAAAGGGAAGTACCAGAGAGGGTATGGTAATGGTATAGTTCTGCGTCTTGTTGTGCTTTAGTTACTTAAATCTATAAATGCAATTTTATTGCAGAGAAACACACACAAATCACACACATAATTGAGTGTATGTATAACTGGTGAAATACCAGTACCTGTTTCCTGGTTATGATACTACACTATAGCTATACAAGATGTGAAAATTAGGGAAGGCTAGGTCAGTGGTGCACAGGATCTCCCTGTACATTTCCCTGCAACTTCTTTTGAATCTATAATTATTTCAAGATAAACATTTTAAAAATACTAAACAATAAGATTCCATACATTACTTCAGGGCAGGCAGAACTAATCTATGTTTACATAAGTGAGAAAAGTGGATGTTCCTGTGGGAGGGAAAGTGGGAATGATATAGACTAGGAAGGTATACAAAAACCTTACAGGTGCCTGGAAATGCTTTTCACCTTGATGTGAATGTTGGTTTTATTGGAGTACACTAGGTAAACATTCATCAAGCTGTACACTTAAGATGAATGTACTTCATTTTCTTTCCTGCTTGTGTGTTATTCCAAAAACATTTTAAAAAAACCTGCTTATCTCATTGAAGTGATACAGCAAAAAGAAGATACATAAACAATGCAAAGAAAAGAGTTGTCGCAGTAGTTATACATGCTAAATTAGCTCTGTAAAAGGAGAAAGGAAGGAAAAAACTCATGGGTACAGTGTACATGGAAAACACAACATTTGTCCTGTACTCAGAAAAGTTGTAGGATTACAATAGGAAGAGAGCAGAGGAAAGACCTTAAAAACATGTGAGGACAACTGTGGGCTGGACTAAAAGTGAGGACCATGATCTCAAAACTTAGTTATAAGTGATGATGATGATAATGAAGGCAGTATTAACTCATATGCACAGGAATATTTAGTTTAACATTCGATAGATGCTTCATGGGATTATCTAATTTAATCCTTAAAACAAGCATATACCATTTTGCAGAGCAGCCCATTCCCTACTGAGTGGGACTCAACCTCAGTGTAATAGAAAAGCTCTACCTAAACTTTGTATGAGGAAGATTTAGTTATCATTTTCCCTAAAATGACACAAAATTTACACTAGGTAGAATAGAAATATAAAAAGAGGAGTTGGTGATTGAAAGTGATTGCAAAGAGTGATACCTCTGAACATCTGAAACTTATAATGAAAGGCTGCTGTGTACAATGTTTATGGCCCCCTCTCTTACAGACTACTACTCAAAGGGACCCTAAGTACCATTAGTAACCAATTAGGAGATCTAGGAAGATCCAGTACACTAGTGATTGCCAGTCTGTTGGTCACAGATTGTTTTACTGGAATCTGAAAAATTTGAAGTTGATGAAAATTTGCATCTAAAAGGAAGTATTATCTTTATCCTCTATGCAATCATATAACTTTTAAAAAATTGGTAAAATTAGGAATTAAATAATACCAGGTTTTTGTGTCATGTGACATTTGCACTCAATAATCTTAAAGTAAGCATTGGTCTAGTCTTCCTTTTAAAGACAATATATACTAGCTCATATAACATTGATGTTTACTTCTATCTTCTGTTAACAGTTCACCAAAAGCAAACTTTTCCAAAACATCATCAATGGACTCAGTTAGTTAGACAATTCCATCACCCTCTCTGGACCTAAGTGGCTGTTCCTGTTACCACATCACAAATAGTAAAGGAGAAAGTCTACGAGAAGCAAACTGTCTTTAAACATATGACATAAAACTATCCATTACTTTTCTGTAAATGTCATTGGCCCAACCTTATTTTTGTGGTCCAGATTTAGTCATGTGGTCATAAAATGCTGCAAGGAAATCTGAGAAATGTGCTCAGTGGCTGAGCATTCAAGCTTCTGGGCAAAACTAGGAGTCTTTTTTTTAAATGACAGAATGGATATTGTTGACATTAGTAGTGTACATGAAAATAATATTTTTCATTACAGATATAGTAATCCTAAAGTTTGGTTTAGTTTGGAGAAACAGTCCTCAAAATATTCTGTTGGGTAGTGGTTTCCTGGGAAATTAATTACTGGTACATGGGTAAAGGATCCCATGGTAAGATATTTGGGAAATCCTAGTGTAAAAAAAAATGTACATCTTTTCTGCATGATTCCTGTAAGGACTTAATCTACAGATTAATAAATAACAGATTATTTATTGTCCTAAAGAGTGATATTGTGAGCAGTATTTTCTTGAGAAAATTTTTTGGAGGAGCATTTAACAAAAATAGTATTTTGGAAATAAAACATAATGGGATACTATGCTAAGTGAAATAAGTCAAACAGAGAAAGACATGTATCATATGATCTCACTGATATGAGGAATTCTTAATCTCAGGAAACAAACTGTGGGTTGCTGGAGTGGTGGGGGGTGGGAGGGAGGGGGTGGTTGGGTGATGGTCATTGGAGAGGGTATGTGCTATGGTGAGAGCTGTGAATTGTGTAAGACTGATGAATCACAGACCTGTACCTCTGAAACAAATAATACATTATATGTTAAAAAAAAAAAAGAGAGAGAGAGAGAGAAGATAGTAAGAAGGGAAAAAATGAAGAGGGGGGAATTGGAGGGGGAGACGAACCATGAGAGACTATGGACTCTGAGAAACAAACTGAGGGTTCTAGAGGGGAGGGAGGTGGGGGGATGGGTCAGCCTGGTGATGGGTATTAAAGAGGGCATGTATTGAATGGAGCACTGGGTGTTATACGCAAACAATGAATCATGGAGCACTACATCAAAAACTAATGATGTAATGTATGGTGATATAACATAATAAAATTTAAAAAAATGTAAAAAAAATTAAATAAGTGCATTAATCACTACGCAAGATATGAATATTTGAGTTTGCAAACATATGATGCAATACTAGAACTCCACAAGGATAGAAATATATTTATTATCATTGTTGTGTTATTGTTATTATTATTTTTGGTGGTATCACCAATGCCTTGAGTGATGATGTCCAGTACTTAGGGGAGCATTCAATAAATATTTGTGAAGTAAATTAATTCTGTAGGAATTAGCCCTAAAAGACATACTATAAGCTACACTTGATGGGTATTAATTAATAATTTCTTTATGAATTGAAAATTAATGTTACTATTTCAATTATGTCAGGACAAATGTGTATCCACACAGTTTACTGAATTGCATCTCTGAGTTGCTATGACTCAGCTATTGAAAACACTGGAAATTTTATGCACCCTTTTAATTCTCCTCAAACTGTTATTTACTGTGGGGTTTATACAACCATATATAGAACTATTTTGAGGGAACAACAAAGAAATTAAATGCCTTGTTTTCAACACGGGAATAGCTCTCTGAGAAGGTCCTAGCCAGGTTATAAAGATATTTCTCAATTTTATAGCTTCTTATTAATTGCAGTGTGTGCCCACAGTGGCCAGCCACTTCACTAAAATACGAGGTTTTTCTAAATTCAAAACATTGTTACTTGGGTGTTCATAAAGTGCCTGTTAATACATTTGAATAAATTTACCTCCTGGTTAGACTTTTAAGAGCGTTTTCTCATTTTGGCCTTGATACATTCATTATCACTCAGATTCATCCTACCTCATCATAAGGGTCTCACCATTTGGTCTTTACCCTTCTTACATATGGTTGGTTGGTCAGCTGAATATTTTTGACCAAGTCATTATAAATACAAGATTTTTTTCCTTCAACAATGTCATTCTGAAATATTTTGTTCCTAATCTTTCATTAAAGTAGGTTGTTAGGTTTTGTGGTTGCTGGAAAATCTTAGCTTTCATTTCTCTTCTTATTCCAAAAACGAGTCAAAGGGGAGGTTCTGTTCTTAGGGTTTGGATAGGAAAAGAGACTGATAGAAGGAACAAAAAGTAAGTTTCCAGTGTTTACCAGCAGTAATAGTTTTTAAGCAATAATATATATTTTATTAATGCATACATGTTAAAGGTTATGAAGCTAAAAAATAAAGAAAAACAAAGACTAAAAAATCCCATACATAGTAGTTTGAGAGTTGCCTCTGTGGATTGAGGAGAAATCATATGGAAGATAGAAGAAATGAACAAGGAGTTTGTCATATTTTTTCTTTTATTAAAAAAAAAAAGAAGTCGTCTAGAGGCACCTGAGTAGTTTGAGCATCTGACTTCAGCTCAGGTCATGATCTCAGGACCCTGGGATAGCGCTCCACCCAGTTGGGCTCCCTGCTCTGTGGGGAGTCAGCTTCCCCTCTCCCTCTCCCTTTGCCCCTCCACCCTGCGCATCCTCTGTCTCTGTCTTAAATGAATAAACAAATCTTTAAAAAAAGAAGCTAAAGTAAAATGACCAAATGAGTATACTTTCTATGCCTTTATGCATTTAAATCTTTGTTTTCTAAATGTATTAAAATTACAAAAGCAAAATCTATTTCTATATGGTTGGTAAACTTGTATTTAAATTTACAAAACTTGGAGAAAAAAAATTCCAAAATTCTGGTAACTCTTTGTAGTTAATCATTTTAAATATTAATATTATGCTGACCTTATTTTTAAAAATATGTAACACCTTTCCTGTGATTATTGCATCTTCCTGTGATATGACTACTAAGTGACTAGCCTGACACAAATGCATGGCTGTATCCCCAGGCTTTGCTCCGTGTCTTTTTCTGCCTTTTTCCTCCCGCCTCTCAAGGTATACATTTCCCCTTTTGCAACAGAAGTATACTCACTGGACCTTGGTAATTTTCTAAAATGTTTCTTTTGTCAGCACCACCACCACCACAATGAGAAATTTGTATTGTTTTGTTTTGTTACACTGCATACTTGAAAGTTCTGTACTTTTACACACAATATTCCCTCCATCTGGATTAAAGGTCCGTCTGTTGTTTACTCCATAGAATCACCTTTACCTTAAATCTCATTTCAGAGTCAGCCTTCCCTAGAGAGCCTTCTCTGGTAACTCATCAATTCCATTTCTGCCCCATTTTACCTTGTACAAATTCCTCTTGCTACAGAGAAATGCCCGCTTTAAAGAGATTGTTATGACCTGAAAACAATATACTCATGGAAGCCAGAAGCCCCTGGATTAGGTCCACTTTATATACTATATTATAATAGATAAAAGCAGATATTTTAATTAAAAAAAAATGTTTCTTGTGTGGTTTCTGCTACTTAAACATGAGTAATTTGAAAGATCTACTCAAACTTTATGAATACTGATAATCTTCATATACAAAATCAAAGTAAGAAAATATACTTTACAGAATTGCTATGAGGATTAAACAAAATGAAGAATGTGATATGTCTATCGTATATCCGGAAGTGCTCCATAAATAAAAGTTATTTTTCTTCATTGTCAATAACTACTCTACCTCCATGTGTACCAGACAGAGATTTAATCTTAGAAATCCCTGATCATTATCTAAAAAGCCACTACCAAAATTTTGTGCAGGAAAAAATTACATGTTTTTTTGCTCCAAACATGGGATACAGGTAAAATGGTGTTACAGATTGAATGTTTGTGTCCCCGCCCCCAACCAAAAAAAAAATTATATGTTGAAGTCTTAATCCCCAAGGTGATGATGTTTGTTGGTGGAGTCTTTGGGAAGTAATTAGATTTAGATGAGTTCACAAGGATGAGGCCCCTGTGATGGTATTAGTGCCCTTATAAGACGAGGAAGAGAGACCAGAGCTCTCTCTATATATATCTCTGCAGTGTGAGGACACAGCAAAATGGCAGCCATTTGCAAGATAGGAAGAATGGCCTCATCAGGAACAGAATCAGCTGGTACCTTGATCTAGACTTCCCAGCTTCCAGAACTGTGAGAAAATAGATGATCACTGTTTAAGTGATCCAGTCTATAGTATTTTGTTAGAGTAGCTTGAGCAGACTATGACAAAGAGGGAACAACCCCTTAGAGAAAGTCCCCATACTGTTCTCAGAAGATTTCCTAAAAATTTTTGTCAGTCTATGTATTAATGCAAAGATACAAATAATATATAATAAAATAGACTCTGTGAGCAGGGCTTCTCTGATTGGGAAAGGAAATATGTAGGAGAGGAAATAGAATTCTGAGGAAAGTTTGTCCAAGAAACTTTATATAAATGCAAGGTTTCACATTAATGGCATTGCTTTTATTTTTTTTTAAGATTATTTATTTATTTATTTATTTATTTGAAAGAGAGAGAGCACAAGCAGGGGTAACAGGAGAGAAAGAAGCAGGCTCCCCGCTGAGCAGGGAGCCTGAGGCAGGGCTCACTCCCAGAACTCTGAGATCATGACCTGAGCTGAAGGTGGACTTCAGACACCTAACTGAGCCACCCAGGTGCCCAGTGGCATTATTTTTAAATCTCTGAGCAATTGCAAGATCAGTGGTGGACTTTTGTTTTTGTTTTTGTTGTTGCTTTCCCAATACGGAGGAAAAAGAAAAAACCATAAACTTTTTCTTTGAAATCCCACTACAATGGGAGTATCATTGACACAATCTATGTTAGTTTCAGGTATACAACATAGTGATTCAACTTCTCTATATGTTATGCTGTGCTCACCATAAATTTAGCCACCATCTGTCACCACACAATGCTATTACAATACCATTGACTATTTTTTCTGTGCTATGTCGGACCATTTTTTTAATGTTCAATATTTAGTGGTCTTCTCAGGCTCTGCAGTAGGACCGATGGTTCATGTTAGTACTGTGGAATTTTTTATTTTTAATATTTTTATACAGCACTGACAATTGAGCTGAGAATTCCTAAATCCAAGTAATGAATTATTTACTTATATACTAGATCTTGAGCTAATTTTCTCACAAGTAAAATGATTACAGTGCCTATTTCAGTTGTGGTGCTATACTGATGGAATGAAATAACAGATTTGAAAAGTCATTGTAAACTCTAAAGTACATAATTATACATTATTATTATTATTAAGGTGTCATCTTAGGTCAAAGCTAAAATATAGTTTCCAAATGGTGTAGGAAACCCTTGATCAATTTTTTTTCTTTTTAGGCCTGAAGCTTCCTCTCTATTTAATATGCCCCCTTTTTTTCAGATAAACATAGAAATAATAAATCATGACCTTTTATAGTTACTTTCATGAGGTCACATCAAGATCCTTGGACAGCTCTTTCAGAAAAATGAACTATACATTTTTGTAAGAAACAAGACAAGTAAAAATTTTCAAAGTTCCTATAAATGACTTCTGTCTGACAAAAACAGAAAAGACTGTACCTGTTGACCCAACATCATATGAGACAGAATTGTGATTGGACCTTATTTCTAATCATCTCTGCTTTAGCAGAGCTTAAAGGAAGTCTAGAACATTCTTCCCTTCTCCAAGTGGTATCAAGGTGTCAGGGAGACTCTACGTCTGCCACCAAAAAATGTGAGTGATCTAGACCTGCTCAGATACCTAAAGAGAAAAAAAAAATCTCACAACAATTTTGAGAATTCTGATAAAACATAAATTTTGTACAATATTATTTAGTGTAAAAGTCAGGGAAGTCACCTTTTAAATAGTCTTCAAACTGCAGGAGTTCTAAACATTTCTCATTTCCTATCTTGAAAGAAACTAAAGTTACACCCATTGCTTCATATACTAATAGCATTAATTATCTTACATTAGACTACTGAATGTATGTTTCACATTAAAAAATAATTTATGGAAATTACATTATATATAATGGTAATGCAGCTTATTTATTTAAAAAATAAAATAAGTGCCCACAGTCTAATCTAAATGTGTAATTATCACTCATAATTTTTAAACAAAAATTCTCTCAGAATTTCAAATACTTGTACTTTCATTCTACAATTCATGAATATGTTGAGGAAGCTCATAGAGGTAAAATTCCATTATGATGAAATGCAGAACTTCCACACTGTTTTGTTGTTATAGGCTTATCTTATAATGAATCTTTTATTTGATATCAAATTTCCAGTCAGCAGAATTAGAGTAAAATTTGAATTGATGCCCAGTTTCTCTAGTTCATTAGAATGGGAAAAAAAAAAAAAAAACACAGCTTTGAACTCAGCAGAGGAAAAAGGGAAAAGGTTCTTGTCATCTCTCTGCAGTGCACTGTAGAGAGAATTCTCTTCTTGCCACAGGTTCTCTCTTATTCCCTTTTGTTTTAATTCCCCTGCTCTCCTCTTATTGCTTTCTCTCCCTTTCTCTTTTGGCAAGATCCTGAACAATTAGTGTGAATGTTATTTAACTTCACAAGAGGTTTTTGGGGAAATAAATGGAAATATGTGACAGTCAGGTGTATGTAAATTAATGGAGAATTAAAAAAGACTTAATGGAATCTGCTTCAACTTCTTTTGTCTCAACTTTTCCGAGCTTGGACCCACTTGATTCACTCTGGTAATGCAAATTACACTTATTTTGGTTTTGAAAATGGCTGTTGCTGGGTTAGAGACCACAGGAATCATCCACAATATAATTTGATTCATTGTAGAGGGTTCAATTCAATCACATTATTGGAGTTCACTCAGGATTGGCCATCCGCCCGTGGTCAAAATAACTTGGTTAAAAAGAACATTTCTTTGTAATGATGTTTGCTACAAATGGGCTTAAGGGAGGGAAGTGCACTCTTAATTATTTATGTGCTTATTCAATATTTGGTTGTACTTTATGTCCTTTATGTCAGGGATGATACATCTAAAATTATGCTAAGCTAAATGAAGTGCTTAAATAGTTTGATATTTGTTTATAGTGTTGCTGAAGATGATGATAATGGATATAATGATAATGCTAACAGTGATGACGATGATGATGATGACAAAGAAAAATAAATGGGAAACTCAAACAAAGAGGGAGAACTGACTCTTCCTCAATGATCAGCTTTTAATTAATAAAAAATATAACAACACTACAGGTTCTGCCTAGACTTGCAAACCCCCAAATTTTATGTGTAGAATGCTTTCTTAATTAGAGTTTGTGTCAATATGTCAACTAGAATGCTTTTTCTTTTTCCCCCTAAATGCCAATTCTAATTTGTGTATTAGTGTTCTAGGGCTGCTTGAACAAAGTACTACAAAGATGTTTATTCTCTCACAGTTCAGGAGGCTAAAAGTCTGAAATCAAGGTATCAGCTGGGTTCTCTCTGGAGATCTGAGGGAGAATCTGTTCTGTCTCTCCTAGCTTCTGATGGTAGCTAGAAATTCTTAGCTTTCCTTGAACTGTATTCTCAACTTTGTAATCTCTGCCTCCATCATCACATGACATTTATTCTCCCTGTGTGGACACACTTATATATTTTGCTAGATTCACGAATGCTAGCAAAAGATACAAGTATCCAGGGTCAGACAAAGAACTTCATTACTCAGCAATAGCAATAACCAATGTATCAGCATTTTCTTGTACCAGCTTTCTGAACCCTAAATTATACAGGGCAATGCAAAAGGAGTCAGGGGTAACCTGGCCCAGAGTAGGTTGCATTATAGGAGAGAAACTCAGAGCAGAGAGATCCCGAAACTTTCATAATAGGCAGTGAGCATGCCTGCCCCCTGCTTAGGAAGGAGTAATATACCTACATTCCAAGGTTGTTTGCAATACAGCCAGACTCAAAAAGATAAACTAGAACAAAGGTGGTCTGGTCAAAAGATGTGGAAAATTTCGAGAGATCTATGGAAAATTGTCACCCTTCAGTATAAATTGGGATTCTGCATTTGAGCTAAAAGAATAATTTTTAACACCAATCGTGATTTCTATGAATAAATTTTTCATCTTTGGCATAATTCACACAGGTTAGCTTTTCTTATCCTCCTCTGAAGCAATGACTATTATAAAAAAAAAGTTGTGCTAATGTAGGCACAGACCAATTTTTTATGTTTATAGAAACAGTTCTTTTAGTCCTTTTTAGAACACATTATAGTAAAGATAAAGTGAGTCTTTAGTTTTATTCCTCATTCTGGATTTTTATGTTTGATTCTCTAAGTAAATTCTCTAATTATTTAAACTTTGTTTATCCTTACCCCTTTACCACTATATTGAAGCTCATAATTTAAACCCTAATGATACACTAATAATTCTCATTTTATGTAACATGCCTGAATCTCTCTTCATTTCCAACAGCTTCTTGAACATCTCCATTTAGACATTTATTAAGCATCTCAAACTTAGCACGGCCACAGAAAGTACCTCTTCTCAACCCCTAAACTGTCTGTCATCACTCAAATTCAGTTAATGGTAACTTGTACAAATCATCTTGCAGATGCTTCGGTTAGTTATTTTCTTCCTTCCTTCTTTTTTTTTTTTTTTTTTTTTTTTTTGAGAGAGAGACAGACAGCGGGAGAGGGAGAGAGAATCTCATGCAAGCTCCACACCCAGCGTAGGGCCAGAAGTGGGGCTCGATCTCAGAGTTGTGAGATCGATGCTTAACCAACTGAGCCACCCAGCTGCACCAGGTTGATTATTTTCTTTCCCTTACATCACACACTGATTCATCAACAAAACCAAATGTTATACTCCTATAACATATCCAGAGTTTCAATACTTCTCACTATCTCTATTGCTACCATCTTGTTTAGATGTCTGTATTTATTCACTTCTCTTATTGTAATCGCCTTAACCCGGTCTCTCTGATTTTGATCCCTTATAGTCTATTCAATAGAGCAATAAGAGTAATCTGTTTTAATATCTAGTCAGATAACATCACTCCTCTGCATTATATTCTCCAATGGCTCCCAACCTCACTTGGGAGTAAATCCTAAATCTTTACAATGGCCTCCATGGATCTGCATTATCTCCTGATCTCTATTACATTGCTCACTTTATATTTTACAACAGTCCTCACTGGCAGCATTACAGCTCCAGCTCCCTGAATGTGCCAGGTGTGCTATGACAGGTGTTTTGTAGTTGTTATTCCTCTGGCTGGAATTGTTTTTACTGGATATTCATGAAGATCTCTCACATTGCCTTCAGAACTTTGTGCAAATATCCCCTTTCCTAACCATCTTACCAATATTATAAAGAATGACTTTCTGGGGCGCCTGGGTGGCTCAGTCGTTAAGCGTCTGCCTTCGGCTCAGGTCACGATCCCAGGGTCCTGGGATCGAGCCCCGCGTCGGGCTCCCTGCTGGGCGGGAAGCCTGCTTCTCCCTCTCCAGCTCCCCCTGCTTGTGTTCCCTCTCTCGCTGTCTCTCTCTCTGTCAAAAAATAAATAAAAATCTTTAAAAAAAGAATGACTTTCTATTTGCTTCATTACCTATGTCTTCTCATGTTTTTATTTTCCTTTTCTTTTTCCTCCCTTTTTTTTTTCTATGCCTGACATCACAGATATAGTAGAATGTATTACTGTTTGCCTATATTTGGTGTTGCTCACTGCAGAACGGAGCCAGTAAAAATATGCTCCAGCATCCTGTCCTTCCAAATAAAGGATTCCAGTAGACATTCTAGGTGTTTCTCAGGAGATGACAGCACAGGCAGTGCAAATCCCCATTGCTCAGAGCAGCAACCTCTATGGGACATTTTCATATTAGCTTTTCCTCCTTCCCTGACTCAAGTCTCTCCTCTGCTTAATTCCGGCTTTCTAGAGTAACATCCTATATGAACTACCTGAAACCAAGTCCTTATCTTCTGTTCTATTTTCACAGGTAACCAACCTGAGGTATCACGAGCCTCAACTTTCTATTAGCTTCTTTAAAGCTTTATAGCTTTTACAATGTACCAGTAGGAGTTTTATACATCCCCACCCTCGTTAACTTAGAAAAACGTGGTTGCTTTGGCTAAAGAAATCTCCAGAGTCAGCATATGTTTTGCCATACCCTCATTTCCCTCACTTTCAGAGGAAAGGTCATTTCAAGCACAGCTGCAGCTGACTGTGATACACATATAACAGAGGGGAAAAAATCCTTTACCATTTTTATTATATTTTGGGGGTTGATACCACAGCAGCAAAACCTAGTTTCTCCTGACTGATGGATCTTATCATTTACTCAGCTATGTATTTACTAGTTGTCTTCTCATCATGACATAAACTCCATCAGACAAAGAATTTTCTTTTTTGCTTTTCTGTCTGTACCCTATACCCACTACCTAGAACAGTCCAAAGCACAGAGGACATCCACATCTACTTAAAATGTTACCCTGGGGATGCCTGGGTGGCTCAGTCAGTTAAGCGTTTGCCTTCAGCTCAAGTCATGATCCCAGGGTCCTGGGATCGAGTGCTGCATTGGGCTCCTTGCTCAGTGGGAAGCCTGCTTCTCCCTCTGCCTGCCACTCCCCCTGCTTGTGCTCTCTATCAAATAAATAAAATCTTTAAAAATAAATAAATAAAATGTTACACTGAAGCCTAGTTAACTCATTGTCCCTCACACACAATTGATGGACTCCCACAAGTGATGGATCAAATCTAAAATTTGATCATGCTATCCTCTAACTCAGAGGTTTTCAACCACGGGCAATTTAAGGCAGTTAGGGTTTCCAGTTAAAATACAGGATGCCCAATTAAATTTGAGTTTCAGACAAACAATACAAAATATGGGACATACTTAAACTAAAAAAAATGCTTTTGTCCAAAAACTAAATTTAACTGGTATCTTGTATTTATTTGCTATAGTATTTATCTTTGCTAAATCCAGCAACTTCACCCCCAGGTGCCATTTGTCAATGTCTGGGGATGTGTAAGAATACCAATACACAATGAAGTAATTGGCCCACAATGTCAACAGTACTGAGGTTGCAAAACCCTATGATCTGGGTCTTTCCTTTTCCTTTCTGGGCACCTGATTTCTATGCACTGTCCTTTGCCATTTGTCTTAAGTATAACTGGCTCTAATAAGCTCATGTTTGCCTTTCAGAATTTTGTCTACATCATTCCTATGTTTTCTTTTAATCTTAAATATCTTTCCATATGTATTTATAAATGGCATACAAAGTTCCCACTGTTTCTCAGATATGTGAAGGAAGACAAAAATCTATGTTTTTCTTTACATCTAAAGCATCCAAAACAATGCCCAGTTTACACAGGTATTTAATGTGTACTGAGTGAGACAGTGAATAATTAAGTACAAGCGTGGGCAGACATATGGTTTCCAGGGCAAGACTACCTTTCTTCTGAGTCTGCAAAGCCATTGGCAGTCTGTTTCTTGTGACCAGTTATTCCTAGTGACAGTCGAAATCACGTAAGGACAGGCAGTCTTTTGCACTCTTAAATTTACCTGGTTATCGTCTTCTTTATATAGAATGAAAAGCGTTTGGCATCTTCCCATGGCATTTCATATAAATTTTTACCTGGGACCACCATTCCATAATGAGAGAAATTCCAATACAAGATCTTTCAAAAATGCTTGCAAATGTGAATTTTAATTAAAAAAAAAAACACTCAATGGAACTCATGCACTATTTTAAATAGAGGACATTATTTATAAAATTAAAAATATTGTAACAGCACTATATAGTGACAGATGGTAGCTACACTTGTGGTGAGCATAGTATAATGTATATAGACATTGAAACACTATGTTGTATACCTGAAACTAATGTAACATTGTGTGTCAAGTATATTCATATAAAAAAATCAAAAGAAAAAATGCATTTTTATCTTTAGCAATTACCATTGCTAATTTATTTTCGGGGGAGGGTGGGGCAGGGAAAGGTCTGGCTCTTTGCCATTTTAATATTATTCTCAAGATACATTTTCTGAGAAAAGCCAAGAACGGTGAAGTGCCTCTTGAGAGAATTTTGCACTATGTCAGCTCAAAAAACTTACTCTGATTTCAGTAAAATATTTAATACTGTGTGTAGATATAGATATACACATATATATAGCTTTAATTTAGTTGGCATATGCGCTTTAGTTATGTATATGCAATATATCAGTAACTACAGATTTTGATATGTGCCTTCTATACTTTATTTTAGAAAAATTAACGAGAATAATATGAGCTAAAGGCAAATTTTTTAAAAACAAATACATTATGGACATTTTTCCCTTAACTAAAATTACTACTTGGTTGAAAGATATAGAGAGATAAAAATATGAATATATGAAAAATAAAACTATTTTGGATGGATACCAATAGATACTAACATATTCTTCTCCTTTTCAAAACTAAAATATAGACAACAAGATGGAATGGAATCTAAAGTGAATAGTTAACTATTTCTTTAGTAGTAGGAAAAAAATCTGATCTCTACAACAAAACAGTGCTGTAATTGTAAGTAGTTTTATAAACTCCCATATTTTGCATAAAGAGTACATCAGTCCAACTACCACACTGTGAATTTAAATATAATTTTCTATTTCATTTCTTTTTTTAATTTTATTATGTTATGTTAATCACCATACATTACAACATTAGTTTTTAATGTAGTGTTCCATGATTCATTGTTTGCGTATAACACCTAGTGCTCCATTCAGTATGTGCCCTCCTTAATACCCATCACCAGGCTAACCCATCCCCCCACACCCCTCCCTTCCAGAACCCTCAGTTTGTTTCTCAGAGTCCATAGTTCTCATGGTTCGTCTCCCCCTCTGATTCTCCCCCTTCATTTCTTGCTTCCTACTATCTTTTTTTTTTTTTTACATGTAATATATTATTTGTTTCAGGGGTACAGGTCTGTGATTCAACAGTCTTACACAATTCACAGTGCTCACCATAGAACATACCCTCCCCAATGTCTGTCACTCAGCCACCCCATCCCTCCCACCCCCCACCACTCCAGCAATCCTCAGTTTGTTACCTGAGATTAAGAATTCCTCATATCAGTGAAATCATATGATACATGTCTGTCTCTGATTGACTTATTTCGCTTAGCATAATACTCTCTAGTTCCATCCATGTCTTGCAAATGGCAAGGTTTCAGGTTTTTTTTTGATGGCTGCATAATATTCCATTGTGTATGTGTATATATATATATATATATATACCACATCTTCTTTAAACATTCATCTGTTGATGGACATCTTGGCTAGGATTTTGGATTATTTTCCAATTCTTCTCTCTTATTTTTGTCTTTTCTCTTCTTTGAAACCAATTACTTTTTTCTAACTTTATTTATGTATAATTAGCAAATGAAAAATTATATATATTTATGGTGTACAATGTGCTGTTTGAAATGACTACCAACACTCAAACTAATTAACATATCCATATGTGTGTGTGGTAGTGAGAACACTTGAGATCTACTCTCTTAGCAAATTAAAAGTATACACTACATTATTATTCACTCTAGTAACCATGCTGTACATTAGGCCTCAAGAACTGAATCACTGAAATCTATTTTAAATACAATGGAATGTCACTGATCATTCATAAAATTTTAATGTATGTACGAGAAGACAAAATTTTCAAATATGGAATGATCCAGTTGTTCCTATGAGAGAAACTAGAAAATGCATGGTGAATATAGAGGCTGAAACTATATTAGGTTTAACTTGTAATTTTGTCAATGACCACACCATAACTTGAGTATGCCAATCCTAGGCTCATAGTATCTCACTAAAGACTTCATAATAATGTCAATGCATTACTTGGCCACTTAGAAAAGGTAGAGGTAAATCATAAACAATCATGGGAAAAAAGTGTAAAGAAACTACAAATATGAGAAAGTGATTTTTACCTCATAGAACTGACCTTTTCTCAGGAGTATGCAAGGCATAGAAGAGGAATTATTGTCTGAGTGGGAAAACATTCAGAAGTACCCCTTTAGATAACAAATGTGTGCTAAAAGCAAGAAAGATGACTTAGGATAATTAAGTATATACACAGATTGGAAAAGAGTTTCAATAATATATTTGTAACTCTAGGACTACAGTGATTAAAATAGAATTGAGGAGTTTATCTCCTGATCAAAAAAACCTGTGTGATTTTTCAGACCCAACCATATGCAATTATGAAGACTTCACGTGGCCTCAAGAGAGAAGCTGCCTGCCCCACACCAGACTTGAAGAACACCCAGGGCACTGCAGTCTCTAAAGGCTGTTGCATTCCTGGACTTACCCCACCACCCCTTTGCCAGCCATGCTCTAATGCATATCTACAGTGCTAGCCAAGCACTTTCATTCAGAGACCTCTTTATCTGGAGCCTTCTGCCAAGGTCTTTGTCAGCAGCGTCTAAGGAGACTTTCTTACTGGGAGAAAGGGGGGAACTGAAGACAGTTCTCCACTCTGACTCAATAAACTAAGTACCTTTCTACTATGCTGTCTACCTGACCCTAGATCTAAACTCCTCTGCTGTTTCATTTTTCCTCCACAGAATCCTGCGGAATGCTGTTCCATGTGGGTAAATAGAAGAGGAGATGAGTTTAGGAGCTTGCTTACACAATCACACTAAGTGATTAAAGACTTGACTGTCATTTTGGCTTTTGTTTTATACTGGGGGCTCCTACCCCTAGCAGTTTAGCCGTTCTCTTAGTTCAGCTGAGCTCTTGACAAGACTGTTGCATTTTATTGCAGCCAGGTTAATTCTCTGTCCCAGTTTAGCATAAACTCTAAATGTCTGGGTTTTACTGTTTTAAATTGATTTAAAATATATTTTAATCCTCTAACTCCAACATAGGTTATATTTTATTACTTGACTTATTACCATAATAAATAAGACATTTCTATCTCCATCAGTATGATGTTATAATGTACCCTACTTATTATTTCTAATATATAGTAGAACCTTTTAGACTATTGGCTTTGAAATGAACAGGTGTCAAATTTTAATAAGAATTATATGCAAATCCCATCTAGAAAACCATAAAAAGAATGAATATAATTTTATATATTAATATATATTTTATATTTTATATATTAATACTAATTTCTTTTTGTGGAGTGGCTGCTCGATTGTTAGAAATCTGTTTAAGAAAATCTCAAGCATATTAGAGATCTTTCACTAAAATCTTTGTCACTTTATAAAAAGGCATGAGGTATTATATAGGATATTTAGGTGATTTCAATTGCTACATTTTTGAGTCATTAGGGAATTAGGGAATAATTTTAGGTCATATGATGTTTACTATATCTTATCTAACGTTAGCAGGTTTCCTCTCTATTACCCTAAGTGAGAAGGATTTAGGCCTTTAATATACAACTAATATGATTAGGAATTTATAATATTAAGATTCTGTCCTTCAATAGGGGATATCTTTTTGTTGTTGTTGTTAAAGATTTTATTTATTTGACAGAGAGAGACACAGTGAGATAGGGAACACAAGCAGGGGGAGTGGGAAAGGGAGAAGCAGGCTTCCCGTTGAGCAGGGAGCCTGATGCAGGCTCAATCCCAGGATCCTGGGATCATGACCTGAGCCGAAGGCAGATGCTTAATGACTGAGCCATCCAGGCACACCCAATAGGGGATATCTTATCTCAGTTTTCCCAATACTTAATACAGTGCTTGGCATGATGTAAGTGTTCAATAAATATGGACTTAATAAAATAATTTAAAATAAATGAATTTATGAATTGATTAATATATCATTGGAGAAAGCAGACAGGTAAGATAGATGTTAGAATCTTGGAAACTATAAGAAAAATCATAAAACTAAGTTGTAATTCTGACATTGAAGTTCTAAATCCTGTGCAATTTTGCTCCAACAAATTTTTTTCATCACAATCTTTGACTAGTCAATTAGCATTTTCTATAGAAAGAGTCATCTCTGAAGCAAGGATGGGGCAAAGGTTGACTATGATGGAGGTCAGGGCTCTTACTGAATTTTCTCACTTGAGAAAGGCTCTAGTTGGTGCACTGGAAATTTAAAAAATATTTTCTCAACTTTGAGAAAAAGGCAAATAACAAATACCATTTAATACTCTGAGAAAGCTTTATCCGCCCCCCCAGAGCATTATTATTGCTCATGTCATCAATAACATGAAAAACATGAATTCATCTCATCTACTTTACTGATAACTGCATGATGTACTTAAAATGACACCACATAGCCAGGATTATCTATAACACAAAGGTGATAGGAAAGACCAACAAAATTTAGAAAATATAGTTATCTTACACATTTTTTTTTAAATTTTTTGTATTAACATATAATGTATATTTGTTTCAGGGGTACAGGTCTGTGATTCATCAGTCTTACACAATTCACAGCACCCACCATAGTACACACCCTCCCCAATGTCCATCACTCAGCCACCCCATCCCTCCCACCCCCGCCCACTCCAGCAACCCTCAGTTTGTTATCTTACACAGTTCTTAAAAATATTAATATTTACATTTATCTAATAATAGCCATTTACATATATATAAGCAAACATTTTTCTTACTACCAATATAACTGAAGAATATTACCCTTTTGAAACATTACAGTGTACTCCTAAAGTTAAGATTCAATATAAATGAAGAACATATAGACATATCCTCTCTGACTGCTGAAAGTTTAAATAAAGAAGAAATGATAAGCAGATTTTTCAAATATATAAGAAATAGAGACTTAGAATTAGGCATCTGTTCCTCTTTATACTTAACAATGCACCTTTGTTAGTTTGCAACCTCAGGGGTTCTCAAGATGAAATCTGAAACCGGCCACCATACACAGAGAACAAGGAGAGAACGAAGAGTCGGGCCACTCCAGATTCATTGGTGGAGGTGTTAATAAGCAAAGGAACTTACATACAAGGCTTGCCTTGGGCACCTACAAGATGAGTAGATCTCCACACCCCCCATCAGAATCTTAAGTTTATATAGAGGCCTTAACAGTCTTCAGTCACATATTCAGTCCAGATAGCCTCAATGACACCTTATTCTCTCAAAGGTATGTACTTGGAACAGCTCCCACTGTAGGAACAGTAGGCAGAAAGTACATTCCCAGAACAGGAAAGGGGCTTCCTACTGCCTGGGGCCAGCTTAAAGGTAAACAAGCTAACAGGTCCTCTTAATGACCTCCCCCAACATCATTAGATCCCTAAGCAGCTAACCAGAGCTTCATAACAGATAACTTTCTAGGGGATCTATTATTAATTTAAAAATGATTTTAAAAACCAATGTACTTTAGGTATTTATTAAATATTAATTGAGAGGCAAAGTTTTAGAAGCATTTTAACTGAACACTTCAAAATGTTTAAACAAATTTCTCAAAATAACTATTCCCTAAACTGGTTTCAATCTCTTCCTTCCAACATTTTTTGCTATTATCTAAAATTCATAACAAATTTTATGAGCTCTCACCCCATTAACAAATTATCATATTTCTAAATGGGTAGCATGAACAGATACATATAATCTAAATAGCCCACTGAGGAGAGAGCATTCTTCTATAGTATGGCTATTACAGTGTGCTCCACCCAATTCAGTTTTGTTTGTTAGTTGTAATCAATGTTAGTATCTGGAGGGCACTATAATAGAGTTGTTCATCAATCAATCAAAAAACTATTGAGAAATACATTTTATACAAAAAGTAGAGTAACATACAAGTAGTCAGCACAGGCATACTTGTAAATAAAATACACATAAAACTGAATGACACATAATGAATGGGCTTCTGATTACAGTGAATTTGGGAAACCCTTAAATTGTCTTTTAGTATAGTCAAAATGTTTTAAAACACATTTTCAATGAGGAAGAACTAAGAAAATTAATAGATGTGTAGATTTATATAGAGCGATATAACTAAGTAGGTTAGTTCTGTACAGCTTGTTGTTCTAAGCTAGAATGCTAGCTATTTAGTAACCGTATCAGGACTAAATATTACTAGCATCCCCAGTAGTACTAAGTTCTATTATTAGTGGTACTAAACAGTTCAAGTATTTGTACTAATACTAGTCCCTTCCTTGTTGGGAAGCCTCCTGTATCAGAGTACGTACATTAACTTTGGATACTGTACAAAGGAGCCATATTTGAGGTAAATCTATCCGAAACATCTCCTTCATCTGTTTTTATGTGATGGGGTTATAAAAGTACAGAGGACAAATAGAGGATGTTTTTCTTCCATTAATTAAAAAAAATACTAAACTCTTGTTATTTCATCTTGCAGTAAGTTCATTTTAAGTATAGTCTTTATATATTTTAAATTTGAGACAGTATGTTTTAATATCATTTGTAAGATTGAATCACCCATTGCTATGAATCCCAGTAATGGATTCTCTTTCTTCTGACATAGCTCTTCAGTTTTATTATTTCTCTCTGACCTTCTCTGAACACATTCTGACCACTATCTTAATATGAAAATTGTAATTTTTTTTCTTCTATTGGATGAAAGAAAACTTTCCACATTGGTTTACTGTGATAAAATTTCTCTCATTCAGCAAAAACAATGAGTCTATCTATGAAAAACTAGTAAGCATTTTATTTTATGGTGGCATCCCCAGGTTTTTGGTTTAATAACTTCATATATGATAACATGTAGGCCACAACAATTATAAAATTATAAAATTATAACTTTTACTGAGTTACTCTATGAGTTTTATTGACTTACTTTTATTGAGTTTACTCTATGAAAGGTTATATCTATGTCTGTCTCTAATACTTAATCTACATTTTCTCATTTTCTGAAGTGCAAAATATAGAACGTTTGTCAGAACTTTTAGTTTGGGACATGTACAGAGAGAAAATAAGAGATAGGTAAAGATGAGGGAAATGTTATGGACATATTAAGTATCAGGTTTTTGTATTTCCATATGAAATAACCTATAGTCCATGTTGTATGTATACATTTCAGATTTAAAAGTATGCTGATTTTAGTTGAACACATTAGAATATTAGTTAATATTGCTGAGTTGCAATTAACAGAAACAGTTTATTATATAAGAAAATAAAGTGAATGTGTTATAAGAAGAAAAATTTATCACAAAACTCAAGGAAAAGAATTAGGACTTGAAGAGATATCAGAAATCTAAGAAGCATGGTCTATATTCCTACCTTCCTTCCTTTCTTCCCTCCTTCCTTCCTTCTTCACTCCCTCCCTCTCTTTCTTTCTTTCTTTGAAAGCTTTATTTATTTGAGAGAGAGAGAGAAAGCAGAGTGAAAGAGTGTATGAGTGGGGGCAGGGGCAGAGGGAGAGGGAGAAGCAGGCTCCACACTGAGCAGGGAGCCTGATGCAGCTCTTGATCCAGGACTCTGGGATCATGACTTGAGCTGAAGGCAGACATTTAAGCCTTCTGTCTTAAATGTCTGAAGGCAGACATTTAAGCCGATTGAGCCACCCAGGCACCCCAGAAGATTGTATTTTGATATTTCATCTTCATTTCTTTCTTGGCATCTGCTAAACTGCATCAGGCTCTGTTCACCAACTTTCCCTTTGTCTCTATCCTCCTATCACAGTTTGGTAACTTTCATTATCTGTTCTTAAAAAACAAAAACAGAAACAGAACAAAACAAAAAACAGATATTGAGACTGTTCTCTCATC
The DNA here is from genome assembly GCF_011800145.1 of Mirounga leonina. Classification (NCBI taxonomy): domain Eukaryota; kingdom Metazoa; phylum Chordata; class Mammalia; order Carnivora; family Phocidae; genus Mirounga; species Mirounga leonina. The sequence goes on along the minus strand of NW_023270415.1, from coordinate 58,086,826 downwards.
TCTCAGTCTCAGTTCTGCAGAGAAAGAGAGAAGAGAGAGAAAAGAGAAGAGAGAAAAGAGAAGAGAGACAGAAATTGTTCCAACTTGGATGTGTACATATTTTTGGTTTAATTAGATATGGCAAGAGGAGTAAACAAAGCCATAGCTCTTCTTGATGGCAGTAGTGGGGAGGGGAAAGTAGATTTCAAAGTTGAGAAGATGTCTAAGGAGTTTGTTGGGCAGATGCTCTATTCCAATGAGAACAAATAGAATCACTGGGAAAAAGCATGAGTTAGGAGCATTTGGGGTGAGCACCTGGTAACTTCTATATTTGAGGGGTAACAATAAGAATATGCATAAACGAAAACAGAAAGAATGACCAAAAAGACATAACCAAGGAGGAGCAAAAGGAAAACCAATGAGGAAATACTTTCCAAAGGGTAAAAGTGGCAACAATGATACCACTCTGAAATGAAAATAGAGATCAACAAATGAAAACATTAACAAAGAGTGATCATAGTTTCAGCGGAAGGAGGTGGGGACAGTTGTTGATTGATAGGATTTTGGAAGGAAATGCCAGTAATGAAAGCAGATGCAGTGAATAGAACAGTCTCAAAAATTGTGGGAGTTAAAAAAAAAAAGTCTTTTTATTAAGAGTTTAACAATATTCACATTTTTCACAACTAAACCCTCTTAACTGGGGGCGAAAGGACAAGAAAAATGAGTCCCCCTTTTCAAGGGTATTTAGCTGGTAAAGAGAATACAACAAACTTCCTATTTACCTTGTGGGTTTATATTTGTTGAATCTCTTTTTGGAACTGTGATTTGTTACCTGAATATCATCCAAATACCTTAAAACTATAGATTATTCTACCATTCACTATGTGCTTTTATATAAATGATTTCACTTGATCAAAATTATGATCTAAATGTAATTAATTCCATATTTACAGGAAAGATAACTGAAATCCAAGTAAATCAACGTTAATTTGCTCAGATTACTTCATAATAGATTGCTAACAGACACAAACCCAGATGTCTTCTGTCATACTTCAACTTTCATTCAGGATACAAAATAAAAGTAACTTCAGGCAAAAGAAATATTAATGGATTTGTGAATAGCATCCTCTTCAAGCACTTCTATAAATGGAAACATAGCATGCTATCCCAATCATCAAATTTATAAGATTTTATTTATTTATTCATGAGAGTGAGAGAGAGAGAGAGAGGCAGAGGGAGAAGCAGACTTCCCACAGAGCGGGGAGCCCGATGCGGGACTCGATCCCAGGACTCCGGGACCATGACCTGAGCCGAAGGCAGACGCTTAACCATCTGAGCCACCCAGGCGCCCCAATCATCAAATTTATAATGGAAAGGGCATGATATTGGAATTCAAACAGAATTGAACTTCCCCACTTTGTGCCTCTGTGGCCTCCATCAAAACACTCTCTATCAACTTCAGTTTATTCATCTGTGAAATGGAATTTTGATGCTTATCTCACAAGATTTCCAAAAGGAAGCCTCTAACCCATAGTGGGCACTAAATACCTGTTGTTAAAGTGAAAAGCAAAAATCACCAAAACAGTAAAATACATCTTTTTAATCACTTCATCCTACTCTGCAGATGACTTGCTAAACAAGGTGCAGGTGTCAGTTTTAATATAGCCAAATAAAACAGGAGTGCTTGGCGTATTCTTGTGTGTGCTGAATATAATCTGCAAGTAGTATGGAGTTAGCCAAGTCTTTCCCGAGTGGTGAAAGAAAGGAAACAAAGTCTATCACAGTACCCTAGAGACTCAATACTGCATAGAAAATTATCAAGACAGCAATACCAACATAGGATTTTAAAAAATCACCTAGAATCTACAGAATATATCAAAAGTCACAGCTGTGAAACCTTATTGTTATTTAATGCTTCAATATCTTTATTTCATTCACCTGCAAAATGATTCTACTCACCTTTTGCACAGGCTTTAAGAAACACAAAATTCTGAAAAATGCTTTGGAAACCCATAATGATGATGATGATCTGGGGCAGTAGTATCATAAAGAAAGGGAAAAATAACAATGTTTTGAGGCTGGAACCACTAGAATAAACAGAGAATGTAATTTGAGCCTGGCTATGAATCTAGCAGAACTCATAAATAATAGTGTCCTGAGTTGGTAGTAAATTTGCCATTTTGCCACTAAAATATCATATAATTCTTACTGGGTTCAGTGTTATTTTGCTCCTGCACTTCTGTTTATTGCAGCATAAATATATCTTTCTCACCTGCTTGACTTTTCATGATCATCCTTTTCTTTAATCCTTTCATACGAAATAGATACAAGGTTAGAGTACCTTTGTACACTTTGCTGCTCACCAACAATTCTTTCTTCCTTCAATAATCTTTATATGTCAGTGTGGTGAGAAGGCATTATAAATATATAATTACATTCAAAATTATATATGTAGAAATTATAATATATGCCTATAAAGGGATGATGAGTAATGTTAATAATAATACAGTAATTAAGATAACATTTACTAATGTTACTGAGTCCTTGATGTATGCGTCTAACCTAGATTACCATTCCTAATCCTCAATCCTTCCAAGTAAAGCTTCTGACATTGTATCTTGTGAGATGAGAAATTTGAGTCTTTTAAAGAAGAGCTAAGTGAGTGGTTAAGTTTACAAAACTGGCCATTCAACATATGATACAATTCTTTATCCAGTTACTAGTGATATGAACTGGGGAGTGAGAGAAACCACTCACCAGAATTCATTTCTGGATCACAAGCAGACATATGAAGCAGAGAACTAAGATTTCCAAAGAATGGAGCCTTTATAGTGAAAGCAAACACACCAACCAGCACCCCCTTTTTTTTCTTTTAGAGAAAAGAAATTTTGGGGGAGAATTATCATCACTAAAAGTATATATGCACTATATATGTTACAATTTTGAAACAGATCCTTTGGAAGAATACAACCTTAGAAAAGAATGTATGAGATCACCCTCTCCACCTTTTCTCCCAAAATGTGTATTTCCAATTCAACTGCTTCAAGTCAGTCACATGCTTTTGTGATGAACACAGTTTTCATATTACTCAAGTTGTTAGAAACATATTCTATCAACCCCAAATTTGCATCTCTGCAAAATTCAGTCTTTTTTTTTCTTTTCCTTTCTCTTCCTTTTCTCTCCTTCTCCCTCTGTCTCTCCTGTCCCTCTCTCTCTTCCTCTTCAATATGGCTATCCGGAAAAACAGTCCTGTAACTTATTAGTAAGAGGCTATCAAATTCTATACCAATGTTTTGAAATCACTATCTAAATCATTACTCCTCCTCATTCCATGCAACAATGTAAATGTTAGTGTTAAAAAAAGAAGAAAAAAAAAAAGAATGGTGGGGGGTAGGGTAGCTCTTAGCAAAACTTACTAGAAAACTTCCTGGAAGTGTCTCTTTCCTTTTCTTCATCTTCCTAATCTATGCTTAATAAATTGTTGAAGAATTTTGCCTGGGAGTGCTCCTATCAAATTTAATATATTTTTAAATGTTTTAGCAAGCAACTTTAATATTCTGGGTTTTTTTAATCTACTTTTAATATATGTGTTTGTAAATTATATTCTCTCAAACATGACTTGTCTAAGGTAAAGAGATTTTACAAATGGTAAATATTAAAACCCTTAAACAAACAAAATCTAGCAGTATGAATTGTTTGGATCTGTGTGGTCAAGGACTCCAGTACTTCTTGCTGTTTCACATGTATAAACTTTTGCAATGTGACTTCCTCTCTCCTGGGTACCCTTCCATTTTCAGTCTTGTTAAATCCTAGTCATCCTTCAAGTTCTTATTCCAATGTACCTTACCTATGAAACTTTATCTTAATCCTGGAGCAGTTATTAATTCTTTCCTTTGTAATCCAATTTATTTTACTTAGAGCTCTATTTAGTCTACTTATTCCATTTTTTACTATTTTACATGTTTGTTTCCCTGACTGGCTAATAACCTCATGAAGAGCATGGAATATTCCTATTCATCTTGTGATTCACACACTGAAGGGACACAAAGGTTTTATGAAGCATGAGTGATATTTTAGGGAGGTATCTAGTAACTTTCTTGTAAAATGTGTATAAACTGCCATCTTCATGGGCTCCCTCAGGAGGAGAGAAAATGGAATCAGTCATCTGGTATTTTCTGTTTTTGTTTTGTTTCATTTTTGATTTTTTGCTTATTAGGAATGAGTGAGTTTTAATAGAGAATAATATTTTTGAATGGGCTCTTTGCTAGTTGGTGAATATAGGAGTTTGAACTCTAACAGGTTTTCCCTGAAAACATCTACATCAGGATTTTTAAATAATGAAGCAAAGATTAAAGCTTTAAATATTTTCATTCCTGAACATATAAAATCATTAAAATATCAAGTTTAATTAATTCTTCGGAATCTTAAAAGGATTCCAGAAATAATTATTTTAAGGTAGTTATATAGAGTTTCATTTGGAAGCATCATAAATTATTTCCAAAGGACTGTCAGAAAAATCATGGAAAGAGTAAAAATATGTATAGGTACTAATTTTCTTCCAGCAAATCAAATTGATCCAAGTACATAAATACTTAAAATCATGCTATTCAGGTAAAAAACAAGAAATACAAATTACTTGTACTAGTGGGAGAATTGCTGGATTCATTTGTGTATCACGCATTAACATACATGCCATAAACAGCTAGCTAGGGGACTTCATCATAATACAAATAGCTTATGGATTGCAGTGAGAGATTTTTGGCAGTTATCTAAGTTTTTACCATCTCTGAAACATATTGACATGTTTTAACATTCGTCCGGAGATTTGCTAGTGTCACTTTCAATAAGATATCATTTGGTAAACTCAATTGAATTACTAACATATGATAAGAGACATCTTAATTCAGTGTTTAAATGATTGATTTTAGGGATTATGCTGTCAAAATTACTAAAAATTCTAGGGAGTTTCTCAAATATGTATATGCTAAACTCTTTTTTACTCAATTAGATATAAATTTGATGTGACTTTCTTCATTCCTTCAGTATATTTACCAGATTTGGCTTACATGTTTTCTACAAATACTTTTAAATTTAATTATAATTTCCTCAAAATATGAGCTTCATTGCTCATTGTGGTTTTCTTAAAAACATTATCATGATTTATTTCTCTCAAAAATACAACTGTTATTCAGCACATTATTTCCTGATACTCTCTTCATATCTTCATCTTTCTAAGAAAAGATGCCTCAGAATAAAGAAATACCCTTTTCGTTCAAATCAATAAACATTTATTGATGTGTGGAATAGGGGCTTCATATACAAACCTCTAGACACATATCCAGGCATGTGTAGAATTTCTGAAATTTAAAGTTGACCATTCAAATCAATAAAAATGTTCTGTAAAAGCTTAGTGCATTTAGAAGATGAGATAGTCTCAGTACTCAGAAATTTCATGTTAGTTGATCTTACTTGTATGTTCCAGAACTGAATTATACTTAATATCATATCATTTCATTGCTACCTTTCATGCTTTACTCATTCTATCAAAGAACCACAAAAATCTGACTCCTCTGTCAGCCTTTTCAGGAATAGATTGACTTTATTTACCCATTTTTTTCCTTCCTTCAACAGGCAGACAAAAATGTATTAGGCAATGCATTGACTAAGGGACATGTCCTCAGTGATAGTCTCTAGATTCATTTTCTAATTTCACCTTATCTTTGGTTGGCATATTGCTATTTTTCTCTTGGTACTCTATCAGTCCACTCGATACTGCATTTTCTTTTTCTTTACATTTTTTTTTCCAAAAATTCCGTGTCTTAATTTTTTTCTCCACTTCAAGACCATGCTCATTAGCATTTAGGGTTTTATACGGCTGTCTCAATGACTTAAATTTGTGTCAAGAGCTGTTGTACAAGGAGGGGGAAGGAACAAGATGGCGGAGGAGTAGGAGACCTAAATTTCATCTGGTCCCAGGAATTCAGCTAGATAGGGATCAAACCATTCTGAACACCTACAAACTCAACAGGAGATCAAAGAAAAGAATAGCAGCAACTCTCTGAACAGAAAAGTGGCCACTTTCTAGAAGGTAGGACGTGCAGAGAAGTGAATCCGAGGCAATTATCGGGAAGATAGACAGTGGGGAGGGGGCCTCTGTCAGTCCCTACTGGCAAGGGATAGAGACACGGAGCACAAAATCAGAAATTTTAGAAGTCTGCTCCGCTAAGGGACGTTGCTCCAGTGGCTAAGTGGGGGGAGTGGAACCCTCGCTGGGACAGTGTGTTCTCAGGACCCTCGGGGTCACAGAAAGACCGGGGGTGCCTGAGTGCGGCAGAGCTCCCAGGTATCAGAGCGGGGAAGCCGGCTGCAGATACAGAGCCAAGGAGTGGGCTCTCAGCTCAGGGTTGCCATAAACCGTGATCCACGGCATAGTCGGGCCACTGCTCTTCCAGCAAGGACCCAACAAGCAGCAGATCCAGGGAGACTCCCCTTCCTCCCCTGGGAGGAGCAGTGTGGGAACTCACCGCAGGGATCTGCTGGGTTTGGAGACTCCACACGGGGTCAGGTGCCAGAGATAAAAATGCTTGGTCACAGGCCGGGTGAGCACGGAGTGCAGCTGGAGACTGGGGAGACGGGAGTGATTAACTGCTTTTCTCTGAGGACTCACTGAGGAGTGGGGCCCCGAGTTCTCGGGTCCTCCAGGCAGAGATTGGGAGGCCGCCATTTTCACTCTTGGCCTCCAAAGCTGTACAGAAATCTTGCAGGGAACAAAAGCTCCTGAGAGCAAACCCGAGCAGATTACTTAGCCCAGACCTGTAAGGGTGGGGCAATTCTGCCTCCGCAAAGACATTTGGGAACCACGGCAACAGGCCCCTCCCCCAGAAGACCAGCAAGAACAGCCAGCCAAGATCAAGTTTACTGATCAATGAGAACGGCAGAACTCCAGCACTAGGCGAATAAAGCACATAAAATTCATGGCTTTTTCCCCATGATTCTTTAGTCTTTCAAAGTTAATTTATTTTTTTTTAATTTCTTTTTTTTTTGAATTTTTTCTTTTTCCCTTTTTCAACCAACATCTTATCAATTCCTTTTTAAAAAAAAACTTCTTTATTTTTCATTTTTAGAGTTATATTCTATCCCTTCATAGTAGTAAACCTTATTTTCGGTATATATATATAAGTTGTTCTCTCTTTAAAATTTTGGGATACAGTTTCTTCTAACAGACCAAAATATACACTAAATCTCTACTGTATGGCTTTGTTCTAGTCTCCTACCTGGTCACATTCACTCCCCATTTTTTTTTTAATTCCTCTTCTTTCTTTTTTCAACCAACTTCTTATCTTATCAATTCCTTTTATAAAATCTTTTATAATTTTCATTTTTACAGTCATATTCCATCCCTTCATTGTATTTACTCTTATTTTTGAACTATATAAGTTTTTCTTTCTTTAAAATTTTGGGAGGCACTTTCTTCTAACAGACCAAAATACACCCAAAATCTAGTGTGTGGCACTGATCTATGCACCAGCCTGATCATATTCTGTTTTTGGTTTGTTTGTTTGTTTTTATCATTTTCTTTTCCTTTTTTTTTCTTTTTTCTTTCTTTCCATTTCTTTTGCCCCAGTTTCAGGTCTCTTCGGATTTGTTTAGTGTATATTTTTCTGGGGTCATTATTACCCTGTTAGGATTTTGTTCTCCCATTCATCTATTCTCCTCTGGACAAAATGACAAGACAAAAAAAATCACCTCAAAAAAAAGAACAAGAGGCAGTACTGACTGCCAGGGACCTACTCAATACGGACATTAGTAAGATATTGGAACTAGAGTTCAGAATGATGATTTTAAAGATGCAAGCTGGGCTTGAAAAAAGCGTGGGAGATATTAGAGAAATCCTCTCTGGAGAAATAAAAGAACTAAAATCTAACCAATTTGAAATAAAAAAGGTATTAATGAGATGCAATCAAAAATGGAGGCTCTAACTGCTAGGATAAATAAGGCAGAAGAGAGAATTAGGGATATAGAAGACAAAATGATGGAAAATAAAGAAGCTGAGAAAAAGAGAGATAAACAACTGCTGGATCACGAGGTCAGAATTTGAGAGATAAGTGATACCATAAGATGAAACAATATTAGAATAATTGGGATCACAAAAGAAGAAAGGGGGGGAAGACAGTATACTGTACAAATAATAGCAGAGAACTTCCATAATTTGGGGAAGTAAACAGGCATCAAAACCAGGAGGCACAGAGAACCCCCCTCAAAATCAATAAAAATAGGTCAACACCCCAACATCTACGTGTAAAATTTACAAGTCTCAGAGACAAAGAGATAATCCTGAAAGCAGCTCGGGACAAGAGATCTGTAAACTGCAATGGTAGACACATTAGATTGGCAACAGACCTATCCACAGAGACCTAGCAGGCCAGAAAGGACTGGCAGGATATATTCAGAGCACTAAATGAGAAAAATATGCAGCCAAGAATATATGTCCAGCTAGGCTGTCATTGAAAATACAAGGAGAGATAAAAAGCTTCCAGGACAAACAAACCTAAAGAAATTTGCAAACACGAAACGAGCCGTACAAGAAACCTTGAAAAGGGTCCTCTAAGTAAAGAGAGAGCCTAAAAGCAACATAGACCAGAAAGGAACACACACAATATACAGTAACAGTCACCTTACAGGCAAGACAATGGCACTAAATTCATATCTTTCAATAGTTACCCTGAATGTAAATGGGCTAAATGCCCCAATCAAAAGACACAAGAGGTTGGATAAAAAAACAAGACCCATCGATATGCTGTCTGCAAGAGACTCATTTTAGACCCAAAGACACCCCCAGATTGAAAGTGAGGCGGTGGAAAACCATTTACCATGCTAATGGACACCAAAAGAAAGCTGGGGTGGCAATCCTTATATCAGACAAATTAGATTTTAAAACAAAGAGTATAATAACAGATGAGGAAGGACACTATATCCTACTTAAAGGATCTATCCAACAAGAAGATCTAACAGTTATAAATATCTATGCCCTTAACATGGGAGCAGCCAATTATATAAGCCAATTAATAAAAAAGCAAAGAAACACATCGACAACAATACAATAATAGTAGGGGACTTTAACAACCCCCTCACTGAAATGGACAGATCATCTAAGGAAAAGATCAACAAGGAAATAAAGACTTTAAATGACACACTGGACCAAATGGACTTCACAGATATATTCAGAACATTCTATCCCAAAGCAACAGAATACACATTCTCTAGTGTCCATGGAACATTCTCCAGAATAGATGACATCCTAGGTTACAAATCAGGTCTCAACAGGTACCAAAAGATTGGGATCATTCCCTGCATATTTTCAGACCACAGTGCTTTGAAACTAGAACTCAATCACAAGAGGAAAGTCAGAAAGAACTCAAATACATGGAGGCTAAAGAGTATCGCACTAAAGAATGAATGGGTCAACCAGGAAATTAAAGAAGAATTTAAAAAAATCATGGAAACCAATAAAAATGAAAACAGAACTGTTCAAAACCTTTGGGATGCAGCAAAGGCAGTCCTAAGAGGAAAGTATATAGCAATACAAGCCTTTCTCAAGAAACAAGAAAGGTCTCAAATACACAACCTAACCCTACACCTAAAGGAGCTGCAGAAAGAACAGCAAATGAAGCCTAAACCCAGCAGGACAAGAGAAATAATAAAGATCAGAGCAGAACTCAATGAAACAGAAACCAAAAGAACAGTAGAAAAGATCAACGAAACTAGGAGCTGGTACTTTGAAAGAATTAACAAGATTGATAGACCCCTGGCCAGACTTATCAAAAAGAAAAGAGAAATAACCCAAATAAATAAAGTCATGATTGAAAGAGGAGAGATCACAACCAACACCAAAGAAATACAAATAATTATAAGAATATATTATGAGCAACTCTATGCCAGCAAATTAGATAATCTGGAAGAAATGGATGCATTCCTAGAGATGTATCAACTACCAAAACTGAACCAGGAAGAAATAGAAAACCTGAACAGACCTATAACCACTAAGGAAATTGAAGCAGTCATCAAAAATCTCCCAAGAAACAAAAGCCCAGGGCCAGATGGCTTCCCAGGGGAATTCTACCAAACATTTCAAGAAGAATTAATACCTATTCTTCTGAAACTGTTCCAAAAAAAAGAAATGAAAGGGAGTCTTCCAAACTCGTTTTATGAGGCCAGCATTACCTTGACCCCCAAACCAGACAAAGACCCCATCAAAAAGGAGAATTACAGACCAATATCCCTGATGAACATGGATGCAAAAATTCTCACCAAAATACTAGCCAATAGGATACAACAGTACATTAAAAGGATTATTCAGCATAACCACGTGGGATTTATCCCTGGGCTGCAAGGTGGGTTCAACATCTGCAAATCAATCAATGTGATATAATACATCAATAAAAGAAAGAACAAGAAACATATAATCCTCTCAATAGATGCAGAACAAAAATTTGACAAAGTACAGCATCCTTTCTTGATCAAAACTCTCCAGAGCATAGGGATAGAGGGTACATACCTCAATATCATAAAAGCCATCTATGAAAATCCCACAGCGAATATCATTCTCAATGGGGAAAAACTGAGAGCTTTCCCCCTAAGGTTAGGAACAAGGCAGGGATGTCCACTATCACCACTGCTATTCAACATAGTATTAGAAGTCCTAGCCACAGCAATCAGACAACAAAAAGAAATAAAAGGCATCCAAATCGGCAAAGAAGAAGTCAAACTCTCACTCTTTGCAGATGATACTTTATGTGGAAAACCCAAAGACTTCACCCCAAAAGCCCTAGAACTCATACAGGAATTCAGTAAAGTGGCAGGATATAAAATCAATGTATAGAAATCAGTGGCATTCCTATACACCAACAGAAGACAGAAGAAAGAGAAATTAAGGAGTCGATCCCATTTATAATTGCACCCAAAACCATAAGATACCTAGGGATAAATCTAACCAAAGAGGCAAAGAATCTGTACTAAGAAAACTATACAATACTCATGAAAGAAATTGAGGAAGACATAAAGAAATGGAAAAACGTTCCATGCTCATGGATGGGAAGAACAAATATTGTGAAGATCTCAATGCTACTAGATAATCTACACATTCAAAGCAAATCCCTATCAAAATACCATCCACTTTTTTCAAAGAAATGGAGCAAATAATTCTAAAATTTGTACGGAACCAGAAAAGACCCCGAATAGTCAGAGGAATGTTGAAAAAGAAAAGCAAGTCTGGTGGCATCACAATTCCAGACTTCAAGCTCTGTTACAAAGCTGTCATCATCAAGACAGTATGGTACTGGCACAAAAACAGACACATAGATCAATGGAACAGAATAGAGAGCCCAGAAATGGACCCTCAACTCTATGGCCAACTCATCTTCAACAAAGCAGGAAAGAATGTCCAATGGAAAAAAGACAGTCTCTTCAACAAATGGTGTTGGGAAAATTGGACAGCCACATGCAGAAGAATGAAACTTGACCCTTTCCTTACACCACACACAAAAATAGACTCCAAATGGTTGAAAGACCTCAATGTGAGACAGGAGTCCATCAAAATCCTAAAGGAGAACACAGGCAGCAACCTCTTTGACCTCAGCCGCAGCAACCTCTTCCTAGAAACATCGCCAAAGGCAAGGGAAGCAAGGGCAAAAATGAACTATTGGGACTTCATGAAGATAAAAAGCTTTTGCACAGCAAAGGAAACAGTCAACAAAACCAAAAGATAACCGACAGAATGGGAGAAGATATTTGCAAATGACATATCAGATAAAGGGCTAGTATCCAAAATCTATAAAGAACTTATCAAACTCAACACCCAAAGAACAAATGATCCAATCAAGAAATGGGCAGAAGACATGAACAGACATTTTTCCAAAGAAGACATCCAAATGGCCAACAGACACATGAAAAAGTGCTCAACATTGCTCGGCATCAGGGAAATCCAAATCAAAACCTCGGTGAGATACCACCTCACACCAGTCAGAATGGCTAAAATTAACAAGTCAGGAAACGACAGATGTTGGCGGGGATGCAGAGAAAGGGGAACCCTCCTATGCTGTTGGTGGGAATGCAAGCTGGTGCAGCCACTCTGGTAAACAGTATGGAGGTTCCTCAAAAAGTTGAAAATAGAGCTACCCTATGACTCAGAAATTGCACTACTGGGTATAAACCCCATAGATAACAATGTAGGGATCCGAAGGGGTACGTGCACCCCGATGTTTATAGCAGCAATGTCCACAATAGCCAAACTGTGGAAAGAGCCAAGATGTCCATTGACAAATGAATGGATAAAGAAGATGTCGTATATAGATACAATGGAATATTATGCAGTCATGAAAAGGAATGAAATCTTGCCATTTGCAATGACATGGATGGAACTGGACAGTATTATGCTTAGCGAAATAAGTCAATCAGAGAAAGACATGTATCATATGACCTCATTGATATGAGGAATTCTTAATCTCAGGAAACAAACTAAGGGAGTGGTGGGGGGTGGGAGGGATGGGGTGGCTGAGTGATAGACATTGGGGAGGGTATGTGCTATGGTGACCGCTGTGAATTGTGTAAGACTGTTGAATCACAGATCTGTACCTCTGAAACAAATAATACATTATATGTTAAAAAAAAAAAAGAAGATAGCAGGAAGGGGAAATGAAGGGGGGAAATTGGAGGGGGAGACGAATCAGGACAGACTACTGACTCTGAGAAACAAACTGAGGGTTCTAGAGGGGAGGGGGTTGGGGGGATGGGTTAGCCTGGTGATGGGTATTAAAGAGGGCACATACTGCGTGGAGCTCTGGGTGTTATATGCAAACAATGAATCATGGAACACTACATCAAAAACTAATGTAATGTATGGTGGTTAACATAACATAATAAAAAAAATTTTAAAAAGAGCAGTGTACAGGGTTTTAGAGGGGAGGGGCTGGGGGGATGGGTTAGCCCAGTGATGGCTATAAAGGAGGGCACATACTGCATGGAGCAATGGGTGTTATACGAAAACAATGGATTGTGGATCACCACATCAAAAACTAATGATGTATTGTATGGTGACTAACATAACATAATAAAATAAAAATAATAAATAAATAAATAAATAAATAAATAAATAATAAATAAATAAATAAAAGAGCAGTTGTACAATAGGTTTTTCGGTCATTCAGTCAGAGTTTTGAATGTTCATGTTAGCAACATGCTCTAGTGTTAGGAGGAAAATCAATTTAACCTACAGGTTTCACAAGATAATTGGAGAACTAGGCTTAGGAATACAGATAGTGCTGTATCTAATAAACACTCCTGTCTTTAGCTGGACATACAAATGCTGATACGAACAGCACTGTTCTCCCCACTCCATCATCACCAAGATTCTAGTTTCACTTTTCCTTGATCTTGAGTCATGTGTTGAAGACTCAAATCCTTGGTGGATTGGGAGAATCTAGCTAATTATGTTCTCATACTTGGTGCTAAAGGAAAGATGGAGTCTGTTCCCGCAAACTTCTTTCTGAAGAAAAATATTTTTCTCTGTCCAAGAATCACACAAATATGGATTTCTCAAAACTGTGAAGATGATTCGGATAGTGGGCATTCTGACTTAAAAGCATCTAGTATTAAAGTCCAGAGGGCTAGCCTGTCATCAACTTTCATAAATCTTATATTCCAAGCAGAGATGGGAAACATGGATTAGTAAATCTGGACTTAAACTTAATGTGTAGTCCCATCTCCTACGGTGTTTATAAAAAATAAATCACATATATAAGTCATATAAATCATCCATATGACATGCTGTAAAATCATGAAAGAGTCTAAGAGTTTGGCTAACTTTTAAAGAGTGCCAAGCTAGTAGCTATCAGAATGGAGTTCCATGTTAGTTTTTTTCATTCATTAGACTAGTAAGCAAATCATAATTCTTCATACTATTTCCTGTACTTTTATTTCAACTATAAAGAAAGATAAAGCTCATTGTAACTAAAGAATGTCTTTCATTTTTCAGTTTTTGTATTTAGCAATAGACAATTCAGAAAAACCTGGAAAATATTTTCCAACATCATTTTTGGCTGTATTCTCAACTTATTAAATTTGATACATTGCAAATTATGATACATTTTACCAACTTTATCACAGTTGAAAAACTTATTGCAAGACTGAGATTACAATGTCCAGTCTTACGTATTAGAAGAATATACCAGGGCGCCTGGGTGGCTCAGTTGGTTAAGCGACTGCCTTCGGCTCAGGTCATGATCCTGTAGTCCCTGGATCGAGTCCCGCATCAGGCTCCCTGCTCGGCAGGGAGTCTGCTTCTCCCTCTGACCCTCCCCTCTCTCATGTGCTCTCTCTCTCATTCTCTCTCTCTCAAATAAATAAAAAAAATAAAAATAAAAAAAAATAGAAGAATATACCATGGGAAATTATTAGATGTTTACTTGAAATTGCTATTGATATTTTAACTTCTGGATAATAAATGTGGTATTTTTTTGGATGGATTGTCTAGCTAGCTTTATGCAAGAGAAATCAATTATCACTAAAAATCAAAACAGATTCCAATATTATTTTTTCTTAGTTGTACTCTAACACCAGTGTATAATAATGGCTTTCCACTGTCAGTGAAGGCAAACTTCAGGGCATTAACTATGGAAAATTTTGAAGATAATTGTCAGTTTCAAGAGCTAAGTTGTTTACTAAACTGTATAGAAACACTGCCAAATATAAATAGTTTATGGCATGAGAATGCAGAACTTAGTTTAAACTAACAGAGAACATCTTTATGTTTAATTAAAAGAGAATGCAACAGAAGGAAGAGCAAAACACTCAAATCAGATTCTTTGAATTAGAACTGGCTCTGTCACACATGAGCATAATAGGCAGTGGCAAATTATCTAACAATTCTAAGTTTCAGTTCTCATTTACTTAAAAGAAAGGTAATTGTACTATTTAAATTATTGGGTTACTGTGAGGAGTTAAGTTGTGTGTGAAGCATCTAGCATAGATCCTAACAAATAGTCAGTACTTAGTATCATAATATAATTCTGCTGTCATGAAATCTGCAGTTTTCATTGAAAAGTGGACCATAAATGTCTACTATAGTAACCCAAGAAAGGTATATCCCCGGGTACACTGAGCCTGAGTCAGTTATCAACTCTATCATGTCATATCCTTAGCTCTAATCTGTACAGTGATGTCCTCGCAGTGTCCAACTGCTAGAGAAACACAACTTTATTCAGACATAAACACAAGAATATGGAAGTCATGACTCCTAGAAGGTGACTTTGCTTATATAAAAATATCAAGCTGCATTCTAGATAATGTGTTGCATGTTTATTTGAGAGACAGGGAGAAAGAGAGAGGTCTGTATTTTAGGGCAAAATATTTTTATTGGAATCTTTGATATAGGATCTTTCAACCATGTCTCTTTCTAGTTCCAAGTTTGTATTAACTGTTTGTACTGAGGTAAAATTCATATACAATGAAATGAACAGATCTCAAGAGTACAATTTGATATATTTGACAAATACAAAGGCCCCTTTTATGAACATATAAATCAAGATATAGAAACTTTCTGTCAGGTTATCACCCCAGAAATTTCTCTCTTATTCCTTTTCAATCAATTCTCCCTACCAGGAGGAAACCACCTCTTTCTACCACCTTTTTACCATCAGAGATTATTTATTCAGAGTCACATAAATAAAACCAGACACTATTTATTTTTGTGTGTGTGTTTAGCTTGTTTTGTCCTACATAATGTTTTGGAGATTCTTTCATGTTTTTGTGTTACATTTTATTGCTGATTATTATATCCTATTATATAAATATACATAATTAAATCACTCTTGTTGGGACACGTAGATTTAGTTTGAGGGTTTTACAAATAGAGATTCCAGCAATATTCTTGTACAAGATTTTTCATGGTTTTAAGTTTTCATTTATCTTGGACTAACAGTCCATTTATCTTGGACTGATAGGACACAGGAATGGAAATCCGGTGTCATAGAATAGTTGCATGTTTAACTTTATAGGAAACTGCCAAACACACATATTTCCAAATTGGTTATGCCATTTTATACCTCCACTATCAACATTTGGTAATGGCTGGTCTTTTTAATTTGACCACTTGAGTGCATGTGAAGGGGTTTGTCCTCATGATTTCAGTTTGCATTTCCCTGTGAGCTAATGGTGTGAAATACTTTTTTGTGTACTTATTGGTTGTTTATTTTTTTATTTTAAGATGTATTTATTTATTTGAGAGGGAGAGAGAGAGAGCAAGCAGGGGGAGGGTCAGAGGGAGAGAATCTCAACCAGATATTCTACTGAGCACAGAGCTCAACTGGGGCTAGATCTCACAAACCTGAGACCATGGCCTAAGCCAAAATCAAAAGTCAGATGATTAATCGACTAAGCCCAGGTGCCCCTTATTGTCATTTCTATGCAATTTTTATTGAAAACAAAACAAAAACAAAAACACAGCTTAAAGTTTCTTGCAAAATTCTACTGACTTATCAGTATTTTTTTTTATTTGTATGAGTTTAATATATTCTTGATATAAGTCCTTTGTCAGAGGTATGGGTTGTTAATATTTTCACCCAGTTTGTGGCTTATTTTTTTCATTTAGTTTAGCAGGATCTCTTAATCAGAAGACATTTAATTTTGATGAAGATCAAGTTTCTATTTGTTCCTCCTAGAAAGTGCTTTTGAAGTCCACTTTCAGAAACAATTGGTGCAAAGATTTTTCTCCCATACTTTTGTCCAGAAGTGTTACAGTTTTAGCTTTTACAGGTATGTCCATGGCCCATCTCAAACTAATTCTGGTATTGCATGGTATAGGCGTTGAGGGTCATATTTTTCCATATATTTATTCAATTTTTTTCAAGTTTACTTGATGAAGAGATTTTTCCTTTTGTATGCAGAAAGATCAATTTATTTGTGGGTCAATTTTTCATTTATTGATTTGTCTATTCATATGAAATACCATATACTGTTGATTGCTGTGTTTTATATTGACCTTAAAATCAGGTTGTATATGTCCTCAAATTTTGTTTTTCATTTTCCAGACTGTGTTTGCTGGGGCACCTGGGTGGCTCAGTCGTTAAGCGTCTGCCTTCGGCTCAGGTCATGATCCCGTAGTCCTAGGATCGAGCCCCGCATGGGGCTCCCTGCTCAGCGGGAAGCTTGCTCCTCCCTCTCCCACTCGCCCTGCTTGTGTTCCCTCTCTCGCTGTGTCTCTCTCTATCAAATAAATAAAATCTTAAAAAAAAAAAAGACTGTGTTTGCTATCATAGACCCCACAAATTTCCATAATGGGGAAATCAACTTTAGAATCTACTTTTTAACTTCTATTAAAACAACGTCCTAAAAGTTTTATTAATATTACATTAAAACTACAGAATAATTTGGGAAAAACTGATAACTTTAAAAAATTGTAACTTCCAAACTATGATTATCATACAGTTTTCTATTTATTTTGCTTCCTTTATATTCTCTCTGTAATGTCTTATAATTTTCAGCAAAGAGCAAAGTTTTTACTCTAATGTGGTTAATTTTATTTCTAATTTATTTTTATGTTTTTATGCAAGTGTAAATGGCATTTTAAATGTAATGTTCTATGGTTTACACTGTCAGTATATTAAAAAATGCATTTACTTCTGTAGTACAAACTTGTATTCTACAATGTTGCTAAATTCATGTATTAATTTTTACAGCTTTTTAATTTTTGATTATTCTAGATAAGCAATTATTTGCTTTGTAAATATATTTTTACTTCTTCAATTACAGACTTTGTCTTACACTGATTGAATGATTGTCATTTTTGCATTGACTAGGACTTTGAGGACAAGGTTGAATGGAAATGGAGAGTGGACAACTTGCTCTGGTCTTAGTAGAAATAAATTCGATATTTCATATTATATATATGTTAGCTAAATGTATGATGATAGCTAAAGAGATTTCTCAGATTAAATAAATTCCTTTCAATTCCTGTTTGTTGAGAGTTTTAACCATTAAGCATTGGGTTTCATCATAAATTTTTCTGCATTTCTTGAAATAATGTCTTTGTAAGAATGACAAACATTTTCAAATTTAACCAATATTATACTGTGAATAAACTTCATGTAGTATATTACTTAGTTATATAGTTATATATAAAATATATAATAGTTATATATAATATGTATTTATATATTATATATAAAATTATATAATATATGAATACATATATAAAATATATATAACTTAGTTATATTATCTATTTTATAAACTATTAATCTGTTATTATTGTGTTAGGGATTTTTATGTCTATGTTTATGAGTGTTGTTTGATAGAAACCATGCATGAAACAATTTGGGTATAAACTTCTGAGGAAGTTTTTGGTTATAGACTCAATTTCTTCAGTATACATAGGCTATTCAAATTTCCCCTTTTTTTTGCAAGTTTCGTAACTTGCAATTTGTCTCTTTCATCTGTCTTAAAATTTATAATTTTTAATTTCAAATAATTTGTCTATTTCATCTGAGTCCTAAATTTTATTAGCACAAATTAATAATATTCTATTATTTTAATATTCACATAATCTATATTGATATCCCTTTTCATTGCTGATATTTGTTATTTGCTTTCTCTTTTCTTGATCACACTTGCTAGGAGTTTACCAATATTATTAATTTTTCAAATAGTTAACTTCTCTTTTTAATATTTTCAATTCTATTTCATCAATTTGTATGCTTTTTAAAATTTTTATTCTCTTTAGAGAAAGATAAAACAATATTTTAAAGTACTTTTAGTATTTATTACCATACATACAATTTATAATTCTTTTCAGTCTTTGTACAATTGAGCTTCCATTTAGTATCATTTCTTTTCCATGTGAAGGATGCTGCTTTAGCAGTTCTTCTCGTGTAATTCTGCTGGCTACTCAGCTTTCATTACTATGTTTTGTTTTCATCTGTAAAAGCCTATTCATTTCAATTTTTAAACAATATTTCACTGGATACTGTATTCTGGATTAATTGATTTGTTAGATTTTAGCAGATTAGGAATATCATTCAATTATCTTCAACTTTCTATTATTTTTGATGAGAATGGAGTTTGTTTTCTCTGCATTTGGGTGTCAGAGAAGCAGATTCCAAGAAGGAATAGACATTTAAGAGAGTCTTTGAGAGAAATGTCTATGAAAAATACTGGGAGATACTTCTCATCATAGGTGAGAAGAGGCTACAGACTATAATGAACGTTTGACATCTGTGAAAGGAGAAAGAATTGGGTAAGAAGAACGTTACCAGGAGATTTCTGAGAAAGTCTTGACCAGACTAATCAGCAGTTTCTGAGCAAAGTTTGCCAATTAGAGAAGTCTCACAATAGTCAAGAGTGGTCGAGCACTATCACCCCATCTGTATCGGGGGGAAGAACCTGAAGGAAGTAAAGCCTTAGAGTCCATGGAGTTGCGGATCTACAAGTATAGTGGCTAAGAGCTGTTAGTCACCCACTCACGGCAGTAGGATCCCTTTATGGAGATCTGAGGGTGTGTTTAAATGGTGGATAGAGCCTAGGCACAATGTGTCCTTAACTCTGGATGAATTTAATACTTTTAATTCAACTATGATACTTAGCAATTTTACCATGTCTAGGTTTTGTTTGTGATTTTCTTTGTTTTTTAAATGTATTACTTGAATTAACTACTTTTCTGATATCTGTAGGTTGATGCCTTACCACATTTGGTAAGTCTATTTTTTCAAAGAGAACACAGTACCATTCTCTCTTCTTTCTTCTTTTGTAAAATCAATTACATATATATGAGAAATGCTTTATATTGACGCACATGTCATGGAAGCTACCCCCTTTCTCTTTTTAAATTTTTAAATTCAAATTATTTCTCTTGGCTCTTCAGATTTGAAAATTTCTATTAGTCTGACTTCAAATGTATTAATCTTTTCCTCTATTAACTTCAAACTGTTAAGTCCATCTTAAAATAATATCCATCTCAGATAATACGATTTATATTTTAAAATTTCCATTCTTTTTAAGTTTCACTTTCTCTGCTGAGATTAAAATTTCCATTATGGCAATGCATTCTTCCTATCTTTTCTGTTAAGTCTTTGAACATTCTCTATTGACCGTAACATAATTTTGCCGGTTAATTTCAACCTCTAGATCATGTTTGTTCATATATTGGCTTTTTTTTAATCCTGATTGTGGCTTGTATTTTTTTGCTTCTTCATGTGACTAATAATATTTTTATTGTATGCTGAACACACGGGTCATTCATTGTAAGGAGTCAGGATGACTTTTGTTTGGCAGGCCCCTAATTAATCACAGAATTACTTGATCCTCCACTAATGATGGTTTTATTCTTTGTTAGAGTTTGTCTTTTTTGGTTTGGTCTTAATCTTCTATGTCTGATCAGTTCTAAGGTCCCTAGCGCTTTCCAGATTTTATGGAATCTCACCGTGTACTTGCAGTCAAGTTCCTAGCCAAGGACCCACAGCCAAACCAGTCTGCACAGCTTCTTTGTATCCATACCCACCTTCAAATTTTCAGATGCTTCAGTAGCCTCAAATTTTGATCCTTCCCTTCCCAGTTTAAAAAGATTGCTGTACTCTGTCTCAGCTCCACCTTCCTGTGCATGGTGCAGAAAATGCCCCAGGTAGAAAGTCAGATCAAATGGGAAACTTAGCTTTGTATGCTCTCTTCTTTGAAAAAAAATGTCTTGTACTGTTAATTGTCCAAAAAACAACTGCCTGTTATTTTTTTTCTAGTTTCATAATTGTTTTCTGTGGAATGGCAAGTCTGGTATAAGTTATTTCATCATGATGGAAAATGTCAATTTGCTTCTATCATTACTGTGGAATGGAAATATTCTTTTCTTTTAAAGAAGCAAATTAAAATCCTCAGGGCATTTTCCATAAAATGTGATCAATTTATGGTTCTTAAGTGCTTTACTTCTTCGATTATTTAACTAAAATTGAGAAATACTTTAAACTCATTGAATTTCATATTTATAGTTTGGCACAATTATTCTAGTTTATGACGCATCTTTTTGATACCTGATCTGTTCAGTTGATGTACGAATTTTTGTTCTAAGCTTTGGGTCATACTATTTTTTTTATTATTGTTCCTTTTTATCTTTATCCATGCACGATAATATGTGAAAAGGACAGAGCCAAAGACAAAGTTCAATAGAAAACTTTTCCAAAATACCAGCCCTCTAGGTGGTCTATCAATCACCACTCTTTCTAAGTAAATCTTAACCAATTTTGCTATAATTCCTCTTTTTTAAAAAAATATTTTATTTATTCATCTGAGACACAGAGATACAGAGAGAGACAGCTCGAGCAGGGAGAGAGGCAGAGGGAGAGGGAGAAGCAGGCTCCTTGCTGAGCCAGGAGCCCGATATGGGGCTCGATCCCAGGACCCTGGGATCATGACCTGAGTCGAAGGCAGACACTTAATCATCTGAGCCACCCAGGCACTCCTAATTCCTCTAATATGTATATCATCTATTTTTAAAAGGACACTATACTATGCCTGATCAAATAATTTAATAAATTCAAAAGACTTTTTATTTGCCACTTGTCTACTCTTACTAACCTTATATAGCCATCTTAAAAAAAATAAGGGCCTGGTTGTACTTTTATGCCAACTGCATGATGAAAACCATCAAGTGATTATTTGTATTTATCTTCTTTCTCTAACACAACCCTGTTTAATGATAGACACATAAAATGTCATAGGCACAAAGAAAATAGGAAAGGTGGCCATAATGGATGAGAAAATGTCCTTTTTTTTTTTTAGAAGAAAGTGGATGAAAGATTAATACTTACTTTAGTAGAAAATAAATACATAATTTAAGTGACTACAGAAAAGCATTCCTAGCCACCTTCAGTCAGGTTGGTCAAAGATTTCTGAGGCCATGATTGTCTTCCCATACCATTTCCATAGGAGATTCAAATATTTATTATTGGAAAAATTGTACAGGTCTAAAAGAAAAAAAAAAGGTCCAGATACTGTCATTTGTATTTCTATCATGAATAGTCAGTCAAACCACCATCAGATCATCTATCAGTGTCCATCAGCTAATAAGCTTCCTCGATGCATACAGGACGTCTTACTAGCTACATAAAAATCTCACTATTAATTAATAATAGTATGTTATAGATCCTCAAACCTCATCTCACCTCTAACATGAAAATGGAAAACTGAAGTGAACAATCAAAAAATTGCATGATTTGTGAAAACATGAGTTTTCTGTTGGAAAGGGCTCACTGAGTGCTCAGAAGTCTAAAATACTACTAGTATTACTACTCCTACTAATAATAATACTATGAAGATGATGATGATGATTTAAACCAAGGCAGATCATTATAGAACTTTAGAGTACCCTGGTAAAAATCAGGTCTTAAATCTTTCCTAAAGAAAGAGGGAGAAATACATATTTAGAATCACAATAGATCACCCACATGGAAATGCAACTAAAAACGGTACCAATTTTTCAATAGCAACATTTGATGACAGAGTACAACACTTTCAAATTCTAAGGATATATATCAACTAAGAATACAGGGGAAGAATGAAGGTGTTTTGAATCAAACAGCAACTCAATATTTTATTTCTCAAATATGTTTTTTTTTTCTTTCTTCAGAAACTACCGAAAGGTCTTCTCCAGAATATTAAGGGAATAATCCAAGAGAGAGGAAGACAAGTAATCTTATACAGTGTCAAAAAAAAGGACCAACACATGAGCTACTTTATCCAATGCAGAGAGAACCTAGTGTAACAGCAGGAGGAATAGCAGTCCCAGGAGGGAAATCACAATATAAAAAGGAAATATCTGATATATCTGATGTTTGTTAGCATTTGGACAAGACCTGTCTACGGAAGTATGCAAAATGTATCTATTAATAGGTACAAAGAAGGTAATGTGATGGAAAAATTAGCCAATTATTATATTTAAGAAATTTAACAGTAAGTTTGTAATGTGATAATTACCCATTATTTGATTCTAAGATTACCAATTTTACATATTCACATTTGCTATGGATTTAATAAAAAATTTGTGAATAATTATATTGGCAGGATAAGATTAGGAGAGGATAAAGCAATATTGTCAACATATATAATCTAGGGGTGCCTGGGTGGCTCAGTCGGTCAGGCGGCTGCCTTTGGCTCAGGTCATGATCCTGGCGTCTTGGGATCAAGCCCCATATCCGGCTCCCTGCCCAGCGGAGAGCCTGCTTCTTCCTCTCCATCTGCCTGCCACTCTGCCTACTTGTGCTCTCTCTCTCTCTCTCTGTCTGTCAAATAAATAAATAAAATCTTTAAAAAAAAACAAAAAAATATATATAATCTAAAATTGGTGGATCAAGAAATGCAGAAACATACCTTTGTTGGATCTTTTATATTTGATTATTGGCACAGGAGAGCAGTTTTATTTTTATTTTACAGTTTTATCTCTTCTATGACAAATGCCAATCTTGAATTATTTTGTTTTCCCTCTTTTTTTGGGGGGGTCATATTCAATAACAAATGCAATTTATAAATTAATTACATCAATTTGTTGTAATCCTGCATTTATGTTTGACTTGTATTTGTCTATTTGATTAAGTACATTTTCTAATAATTACTTTTGTGAGGGTTTTGTGATGGTAAATTTATAAAGCCTTTTTCTAAAAACGTGTTTTTTTTAGCTGGTTTCAGTCTCTAAAAATATTTTATTAGCTTATAAAATACCAAAGCGATAGTATTCCTTTGCATTATAAAGATACAATTCTATTGTTTTCTAGCTTCTATGGATGCAAATTGTGTGCTATTAGCCCAATCACCTGATTTTTAGATAAGCAGTCTTTTCCTCATTATTTGTAAGTTTCATTACGCTGTATCTGGCTATAAATTTACCTTTCTTTTTCTTTTAGGCTCACAGTGCAATTTCAATCTAAGAAGTCATATCTTTCCTCAATCTTAGAAAATTCTCAGCTAATGATTCTTCAAATACTGTCTATGACACATAATATTAAAATTTATTTTATTGAAAAACAGTATCTGTAGATCCACATGTACACAGATAGATGCAGATATAGACACAGATACATTTATACATATTTAGAGAGTGAGAAATTTAATATTAGTATCTCATAAAAAGCCTTATAATTAAAATAGCCTATCTACTTACACTATGATATGTTGAAAAATCATTACGTTAATTTCCCAGGAGGGGCGCCTGGGTGGCTCAGTTGGTTAAGCGACTGCCTTCGGCTCAGGTCATGATCCTGGAGTCCCGGGATGGAGTCCCACATCGGGCTCCCTGCTCAGCAGGGAGTCTGCTTCTCCCTCTGACCCTCCCCCCTCTCATGCTCTCTCTCTCTATCTCATTCTCTCTCTCAAATAAATAAATAAAATCTTTAAAAAAAATTTCCCAGAAAAACGAGATTTAGAATTAATCACTGTATTATAATTTACAATGTTATTCCCCAAGTTGATTAGGTTCTAGTACTTCTATACCAATAATTTAAAAACTTGAGTTGTTAAGTATTGCAAAATGTCACTATCAGTACAATGATCAGGAATTCCCAAACAATGAGGTTACAGAAATTTGTACTGGAAAAGAAGGGTATTGTTTCAAATCACCATATCACCAATATTTGAAATTTTGTAAGCCATAAGAATTATATTTAATAAATGTATTGAATGTCATATGAATAATGTGATTTTATTCCATTTTCAACCATAATTTACTATAGATGAATAATGAATAAGTATAATAATTACTGACTGCCCTATCTCCTGATCCATATTTTCTTTCCTTTCTTGTATATAAATGTGTATGTCTGTGTACACATAGGTATATACATATATACTTACAGAAATATATGCATATGTGCATGTATGTTTATGTGTATAGCTGTGTATAGTTTTGTGTGTGCACGGGCATGCTTCTTAATCAATGACTGAAAAAAGTAAGTATTTAAATGTTAACTCTGTTTTATGAACCACATAGTAATGTGTTGTATTTGGGGGTCACAAAATGCATTAAAGCTATTTTGAACCATCGCTTAGTTTGAGGCTAATTCACATATACTTAAATTAATATCAGCATAAGAAATCATGTTCAATTATGTAAATAGTAACCTTGAACTTTAATAAATTGTGAAACTGATGTTAAGGTTCTTTTAAAATATTATCTGCATCTTTGGTTTTATTTCTGCTTCTATCCCAACATGAATAATAATAGGTATCATTCATTAAGGCTTCTCTATATGTATGACCCATTAAAGCCCTGGAAAAATGCGTCATATCAGTCTAGCCACCCTCCTCTCTAGTTGCTCTTTTTTTTTTTTTTGAGATTTCATTTATTTATTTGAGAGAGAGAGAATGAGAGACAGAGAGCATGAGAGGGAGGAGGGTCAGAGGGAGAAGCAGACTCCCTGCCGAGCAGGGAGCCCGATGCGGGACTTGATTCCGGGACTCCAGGATCATGACCTGAGCCGAAGGCAGTCGCTTAACCAACTGAGCCACCCAGGTGCCCCTCTAGTTGCTCTTAACAGACTGCTTATTGTTAATTAAGTTATCTTCTTTTATTGAGTGCCTGATGTAAGCATACACATGAGCTAATAAATTCTTAGGTACAGAGATGAATAAGGTAAAGTCTCTAGGCTCAAAATGCTGAGAGATTAATAGAAGATAGATAATTATATACAAATACTTGCAATATAATAAATAGTTGAGGTCTTATCAAAGGTTTGGGAGTCTAGAGTACAACATGTCTCATATGGACCATTGCTATGGGTTGAATTTTGTCCCCCCAAATTCATGTTGAAACTCTAACTCCTAATGTGGTCGTATTTAGAGATGGAGCCTCTGAGAGGTAATTAGGATTAGATGAGGTCATGAGCATGGTGTTCTCGTGAGAGGACTAGTGCTCTTTTAAGAAGAGAAGCCAGAGAGCTAGCTCTCTCTCTCCTCTTGCACACATGAAGAACAGGTCATGTAAACACAGAAGGAGATGGAGGCAGTCTTCAAATCAGTAAGAGAGCCTTCACCAACACCCAACCATGTACTCTGATCTTGGACTTCCAGCCTCCAGAACTGTGAGAAAATAAATTTCTGCTGTTCAAGTCATCCAGTCTATAATATTTTGTTATGGCAGCTCTAGCTGCTTAAGACAACCATTAACAAAAGTCGTATCACAAACATTATTGTTGAAGTTCATAGATGAAAACCTGGATATTTAAAAATCCTTAAATAGCCTCTCTCTCACTTATAGGTACATTAATTACAAGTCTATTTCTTACAGATCTAATTACTTATCAGTCAAGAAAAATATTTCCCAGAATCCGAGACCTAAAAAATACTTAAATAATCCTCTGCTTCTTTTATCTCTAACATTTATCAAGCCTGTGACTCTTGTTCTCTGCTCTTCCCTGGAGCATTGCTTCTAGGTTTCTACTAATTGATGCCTCACTTCAGTTACCCAGGACCCAGTAGCTCCATCCCAGCACACACTTAGGATAAAGAAAATCTCCTAGTTACTTCTTGTGGTTGCGGCTATCTCCTACTTTATTATTATTATTATTATTATTTTAAGAAGGGCATTGCTCTCTGAAATAAAGATCCAAATTATTTCCTCCATCTATTATATTCAGCTCTATAACCAGTGCAACATTCCTCCTATGCTGTATTTGGTCGTATTATCAATGCAAACCACTAAAATGTAAAGGTCACAATCTCTCTGTTATCAACATTTGGCTGTCCAGGCAAATAAAGAGAGTAAAAAAGCATGGTATATATCATGTAGCAAATAGTTCAGCAAGGCACACTATTATAAGATAAATAAAAGCAGAAACAACATATTTTTACTGTCACAATTTCCTATAACTTAAATCAAGAGAAATGGACAATGGAAGATTTTTCTCCACATCTGAGATAATTAGAGCCTCTGGATTTTGAAGTAGGAACCTAATATTCAAAGACCCATAACTACAAATATCTCTGGGAGAAAAACGAGCCTGTGGGTAAGAGGACATCTGCATACTACAATTTTAAATGTTATATTGCAGTGGGGCAGTATTCTACTTGGGAGTACAAATTATAAGTAATTGTACTTAGTGAGATGATTAGCTGTCTTGATTTTTTAACACCTACGGTTTGCTGGTTCCTAGAGTTGATTTTTATTATCTGTGTTATTATTCTATTTAGATCAATGCCCTTCTTTGGTTATTACTATGTTATGCCCAAAGAATCCCTAAACATTTTACTGCAATTCTTCCTAACCTATCTTGTTTGGGTCACTATCTTTACATGTGGTTCAATATTTAGTTACATTATTTTCCTACTAATTGTAAAATATGTATTTCTAATAACTTTCCTGTTTTAACATAAAAAGCTGCCTTATCAATATTAGGATGCAAACTGAGAAGCCTAAAGTAATATGCTTTCCCCCCCCTAAATTAAAAAAGGTCATTGGAATCTGAAAAATATATAAATGCAAATTATTTCCATACAATTTTTATTGGTTGATTGAGACATTCAATTTATATTTCTTTTTTTTTAAAGATTTTATTTATTTATTTGAGAGAGAGAGAGAGAATGAGAGAGAGCACGAGAGGGAAGAGGGCAGAAGGGGAAGCAGACCCCCCGCTGAGCAGGGAGCCCGATGTGGGACTCGATCCTGGGACTCCAGGATCATGACCTGAGCCGAAGGCAGTCGCTTAACCAACTGAGCCACCCAGGCGCCCTCAATTTATATTTCTAAGAAAATATAGGGCATCACCATTCACTCAACAAAAATTTATTGTGTATCAACTATGTGCTAGGCATTATCCTAGTAATTGGAAATATAGGAGTGAACCAAAGAAAACACATGCCTCCATCAACTTTACATCCTCATGAGGAGTAACAGACAATAAATAAAATGTTTACACCTGTCCCATTTTGCTGCAAACACACTTTCTTGTTCATCCTCCAGATGTCTGGCTCCATCAAATCTTCAAGTCATTTCTCAAATAATACCCTTGCCACTTAGGCCTTCCCTGATGACCCTATTTAAAATCCCACCCCACTTCCACTATTAGCATTTCCAATTCACTTTCCTTACTTTTTTTTTTCAACATGGTGCTGTTGTAATCTTGCATAACAGTGTTCATGATTTCTCCCACTTAAAATGTGAGTCCATAAGGAATTTTGTTGTTGTTTTTGTTCATTGCTATAACCTCAGTGCTTTGAATTTGCCTGGCACACAATAGGTGCTCACAAATATTTGGTGTATTATTAACAGACCAGGTAGTCCCAAAGAATTGGATTCAGGCATTCTGGATCAGGAGCTACAAATGGTCAAAAACTGTCTTTTACTCCTATCTCTAGCTCTATCCCCTCCCTATCCCTATCTTTGTTAATTCTCATGGGAACTCTCCCCATATGCATCAAACTTCCTTCAGGCAGAGTCCAGTCTAAATCATCCTTTAGAGATTGAATTCCCACTGAAAAGACAAGTTCTATGCATTCCAGTATCATTATCCATTCTTTAAAAGACCCAGAGACCCACTTCAGTGGTAGAGGAGAAAGGGGCAGTTCTGAAAAGAAAAAGCAGTTCAGAAAAGCAAAAAGGAACAGACTGTTACATCTAGGATGCCAGACCAGTTGACAAAGTTAAAAAACAGCTTAGTTGATTTTTATTATTTGCTTCTTTCTGGTAGAAAATAATGCCTAAGTTTGTTCTCTAAATTACAATGGACATTGAGTAGAATTATCAAACCAGAATATGATGTACTTCTTTTGTAAAAAAATATTTTATTTATTTGAGAGAGAGAAAAAATGATCGGGGGAGGGGTAGAGGAACAAGCAGACTCCCTTCTGAATGTGGAGCCCAAAGCAGGCTCGATAGTAGGACCCTGAGATCATGACCTGAGTTGAAGTCAGACACTTAACCGAGGGAGCCACCCAGGCACCCCTGATGTACTTCCTAACTAAAACAGTTAAAATGTTTAGATGGGGCACTCACATTGTCATCATTAATGCCATTTAGAAATCTTTCATAACAGAGATCAGAATGCTATGATAAGCTCATTGAATTAGACTTCAAAACAAGTTACTACATATTGGGGGAGCTGGTTTCTTTAATTTTAGAACTGAGATTTGACCACAGGAACTGTAAAGCCATTTTCTGCTTTGCCAATCGTTTATTCTAATTTAGGTATTTGTGGAGTTAAGAAGTTTGTTGTAATTTTGAAAAGGTGCCTACAAATAAGGAATATTTGGGTAGATATGAAAATGGACATATACTAAGTATTAACTAATGTCTATTAGTTTGTTTTCTACCAGGGGATCTCTGCCAATGAAACCTTTGTCAGGTTCTTCACAAACTCAAGGAATTTTATTGCTGTGGCCACTGTTTTATTTCTTTTTGTTTTTGTATTTAAAAAATAAGAACACATTTTAAATGTTTTGATCTATATGCATAAGTAATAAACCTAGGTCAATATATAAATTAGATGATCTGTCCCATGTAACCAACACACTTTAATGTAACATCTCTCCCTAGTTAAAATTGAAATTAACCATTATTATATTTACTAAAATGATATATTTTAAAAACAAAAAAGGTCACATAGGTTATTTTACTATCTGACTGTAAGTTTACTGACTAAAATCTAGTCAATAATCATTGTTACGGGATTCTGAACAAGTGCACATAAACACTCTCAATGTGCTTCTCTTTTACTAGGCAGTCTGTCCCATCAATGCTTTGAAGATATCCTGGAACCAGTGCTCACCTGGCCTGTTAAATGATTCACCAAAACAAAGACATGCTGTTTAGCAAAACGTACGGTATTACCCTAGTTACTTTCTCGTTACTGTTATCCGCATACTGCAGAAGACTTCTCTAATATTGAACTTCATTCGCCACTCTCAACTTTATTATTCTCCCTTGCACAATTTGGACTATTTTTCTGCTAACCCACTGCTGATCCTCTATCTGAACTGCTCCCACAATGTCTCAACTCTTAAAACATAGACATGTTATAGATTCTCTCATATCACATTTAACGTCCCATGCCCCGAGCTGACTTTAATTACACAGGCTCTTGAAATCAATGTTCCACTGATTTTTAAATTTTTAACTTGGTAAACTTTTAATATGGAAATCAATGGAAAAATAAGTTTTGTTATACATAGAAAATTTTCTCAATGCATTTGCCATTTTCTTCTATAGCATTACAGACACTGCTAAGCATTTGTTATGCAAGAAGTGAACAATTTCATTTTATAAAATCAAAGAACATAAATCTTAGATTTCATAGTTTCACACTTGCTATAGATAAATGTTAGATGCTGACAACCTGCTCCAGGGAAGTTTAAAAAAATTGAAATGCTGGCAAAAACTAGTGACAGTTCAAACCCAAAAAACAAAAGGTGTGTATGAATATGCACTGTGTATGTATATATATGTCATATATTATATATGTTCTTATATAATTAGGTATTATCCTCACTTCAAATTTACCTATTTCTTTTTTAAAGGATTTATTTATTTTAGAGAGAGAGAGAGAGAGCACACGTGAGTCGGGGGAGGAGCAGAGGGAGAGAAGCTTGAAGCCTACTCCCCACTGAGTGTGGAGCCTGACCTGCAGCTGGATCTCAAGACCCATGATATCATGACATGAGCCGAAACCAAGAGTCATACAGTTAACTGACTGAGCCACCCAGGCACCCCAGATTTACCTGCTATTTCTGAAAGACAATTAAAATATGATTAACAGAATTGGAGATGCAAAAGATACAGGCTGATGTCTGAAAAGAAGAAATTGATGAAAAAGTAGCAGAAAAAAATCCTACTTTATAAACATAATATCAAAGAAACAAGTGGAGCAGAACTTTCACCTTCATTTGATAACTAGACATAATGTTTAATATATGGAAGAAAAAAGTCATTCTTTGACAGTATAATATAGTGGGTAAATCTGTAGGCTCTAAAAGCAGACTGCAAAGTTCGAATACCATAATCAACACTTATGGACTCTGTGATTTTGGAAATGCATCACTATCTTCATGTGGAAACTGAGAATATTACCTGTCTCTTACTAGTGTGATGAAGATTCAGTGAGAAAATTACTGTAATAATTGTTTACTTAGCTCAGAATATAGTAAACATCAATAATTTAGGTTACTATTTATAATAAACATTGTATTTGCTCTTTAGAAGGTTCCCAAAACTAGGGTAGTACTTTGAGATTATATGCTCCTTAGATTTTTTTTAGGACAAACTGAATTTTTTTTTAATTCTACACATATATCAGTAATTTTCTAATCCCACTGTATTTTGTAATATAAAAAAACTCTGTTAAATGCATAAGTTTTCCATCCAGCAGTCTGTTAGCAGTGAAAATAAGTTATAACTGTGACTCATAACCATGTAGTCTTCTAATGTTCATTCTTAAACCGAACTGTCCTAAAGAACTAATTGACTTAATTTAATTAATAATTTAAACCCTGAATTAGAAATCTGTCACTTGATATAATTTAAACATTTAGAAACAACTAAAACATGCACAAGTACAGTGAGCAGCAGAGGTAAAACTAATACTCATCAAAAGTATGATAATTAAAATTAATAAAATTATTTACATTTAATATTTTATAGCTTACAAATCTCGATAAATCATTTAACAAAAATATCTGTTCTTCTATGCACTTTCCAAATTGAGATGCAACAGCAATAACCGTATTCATAAACATAAAATAAACATCTTATGCTAATTACTGATACACTGTTTACAAATAATATACAGAAATGCCTACAAATTGGTTCAAATATATTATTTGCTACTTCAGGGGTCCTTTTGATTATTGGAGTATATACAAGAAAGTTACACATTGTTAAGAGCATGCAATTTCACTAAGAAATCTGTAAAATACAATTATTTTATACATTTTTTTTTTATTTCCAGAATTTGGTTCTAACATCGGGGAGATTAAATGGCCAAGTTAAAACACAAACTATATGGAAATTTGTGACTATCTCACCTCAGAGAATAAATGCCATGGGAAAAAAATGCTCTTTCCAGGCAAAGTACTGAAAAGAGTAGCCAATTAAAAACTCATTGGTGATATAGAACTATATAAGCATTATCATGCTCTCTTAAAACGCTATTTTCTTTTTTTTTTTTTAAAGATTTTATTTATTTATTTGAGAGTGAGAATGAGAGAGAGAGAGCATGAGAGGGGGGAGGGTCAGAGGGAGAAGCAGACTCCCTGCCGAGCAGGGAGCCTGATGCGGGACTCAATCCTGGGACTCCAGGATCATGACCTGAGCCGAAGGCAGTCGCTTAACCAACTGAGCCACCCAGGCACCCTAAAAGCACTATTTTCAAGCACTGTTTTCCTAATTTCCAATGCAGAAGTCTCAACTTGTTTAAAAATAATCTAATCCTATTAATGAATGTTCATTTTGTCTGCCTGCACCCCTGGTCCCAGTAAGAACGCTTGCAGGTTACTATATACTGTAACTTTGAACAGGATTGCAAATATAAAAGTGTACAGTTTCTTAATATGATGGATAATTAAGAAAACACTTGGCTGATTCTTTCCCTCTAGAAGGTAATAATATAAATAGGTTGGCAAATATTACTTCTTTTCAATGCTCTGATGTCTTCAAGGTTACATCATATTCTCTGTAAAACATTACAACCCATAATCTTTGCCTCCAAACATAAAGATAGGAAACAAGTTATCCTAATATTACAGAAAGTAATGAGAACAACATAAAAATCTTATGCATTTCCAAAAATCCCATTTATAGATATTAGTTTGATATTTTACATTCCACTTCATTTTGTTCAAAATAGATTCTGTTGTAATTTGGGTTGGTTTCTCATTCTTATTGTTTGAAATCTTACTTAGCTAAAAGCCAGCACACACATACCAAAAAAAACCCAAAAAACAAATAGCTATGCAAAGAATTCATGCATAATTTGAAAAGGATCATCTTATTTATATTCATGAATTTTTATTCAGAAAGCTGTCAAAGTGAAACTATTTAAGAAAATGGAAGACAACATATTTTTTCTATTAGGGAACTTAATCTACACGGATGTAAAGGAAGGAATCCAGAGTAGTCATATTTCTATCAAGTGATGTCGATATATATGGCATAAGTGAACACTACCTGAAAAATTTTATTTGAATATGTTCATTTACTTTAGCAGTTGTTTTTATTAGATTGGAAAATTGAGGTCTATCAGCTGCACCCAACCCCATATTTGTGTGAGTTTGATTATTTTGGGTTCATATACAGTTGATTTTTAAAATAAATAATAATAACCATCTCTACTATTTCTTATCACTTCACAGTTGGCCTGAGTCACATATTAACTGTATACCTGGCCTTTACATAAACAAGCTGAATAAATTTAAAATAAATCTTTCCAGTACTGAATATAGGTAAGAGTTTGTGCATTAGTATTTTCTCTTACCATGTACTTCAGGTGATTATTAATTTTTTAAATCAGTATTCCCTTTAGTAGATAGGCTACATCCTCATAAACATCGGCTTTTTAGCCCACAGCAATCTTGAATCCTTTCCTATTAGTTATAAGGAAAAAGTGTCTTCTGCTCCCCAGCTGACTTTCTTTTTATGCTATCAAACTATCCTTGTATCCTCTGCTCTCCCTCTTCTCTAGGGCTTTCTCTCTTCATGATTGCACTTTCTCCCCATATATTTAGCATTCTCTCTCCATTGACTCTTTGTTTTCAGAATATAAACATAATTATATGTCTACCATCTTATAAAACTCCTTAGGCTCTGGATTTCACTTTATTCTATTTTTTTTCCCTGTCCTCACTTGACAGCTAATCTTTAAATAATATTTCCTAATTTCTATAAAAATGCATGTGTATTATTTAAAAAAATGCAGAAAGGCTTAAAGAAGGAAACTGAATACTCATAGCTCTACTAAGAATGGTCATTCTTCACATTTACATATAAAAATCATATATCACTATTTGCATAAATATTTTCATAGAAATGAGACCATACCACACATGCTGTTTGAAACAGTTAACACATCATAGAACATTAAGTATTATTTGACAACAGCAGAAATTTTCTACTGTATGTACTGTAATACGGGTTCTATCAGCAACATGCCAGTGAACTAATTCCACAATGTCACCACTGCTTGTTGAATTTCCCAGTTGAAGGGACACTTTAAAGAATTCCTCTCAGGGGCTAATTTTGATCACTCATTTTCCTGGGGTTCCTCTTTGCTACTATATCAGCTCTCTCTTCTGGATTCTGTACACCCCCCTGGCTATTATGTACCCTCCTGCATACCTAGATGATCCCATTCACATTCATGGTTCCAGTAACCATTTTGAGATGATTACTTCCAGAATGGTTCTCTGATTCAGCCTCCCTGGACCATTGAACATCTCACCTTGTGTGTGTGTGGATGTCTAACAAACCAAGCAACTGAGATTCAGTCTAACAAAAACCAGATTTACCATTTTACTCATAAAATGCTTTCTTGGGAGGGTTAGGCCAAATTGCTGGGTGCTGCTCCCAACTCAGTTCACTCCCATCTCACTACAGGGTATTTGGATTAGATTCTGTTTCATAAATATATGTATTCTCTCCTCTCACTGTGTTGTTTAGTACAGGTCAGCAACCATATTGCACTGGGGTCATTGCAAAATTTACACAGGTTGTCTACTTACCTCTTGCCTTTTCACATCCACATCCACTCTAGGTACCCTGCCATTTCCTAAAAGGCAAATTAAATCACTAAATTAAATCATTACATTTAAATAAGTTGTCCTGCTTAAACTCTTTAATCATCCCTTGCAGAACTGCAGAATTTTTATGTCTTCCTGTACTTATTTTCATTTTTCTCCTGCCCCATCTCAGTCCACTTCCTTTCCAGTAAAACCTATCCTTTAGCTGCTCTTGATTACACTCAGTTACATCATAAAACCTTACATATTCTGTTCCTCCTGCCTGGAATACCCTTCCCTTCTGTTCACCCAGTGACTTTCAAGTGTTCAAGCTTCATCTGAAATCTTCCCAGGCCTTACAATAAAGGAAGTTTATTTTTTATTTCCCAACATTCTTTCCATGTATATATACATATATATAAATCATAGACATCTATATATCATTGTTATATATACCATTGATATCTATATCCTCTCTATGTATCCATATAAATCACAATAAATTAAGATTGATTCCACTTATCCCCTCTAACTCCATGATTTGCATCTCTTTGCATTCTCCTCGAACACCAAATATTTGTCATTTCCATTTTTGGCATGTAGATAAACTACTAATGGTGACTAGTATTTACTGAGTAATAATTCTTTGTATGCATTAAAAATATATTCTTACAACATATTTTGAGAGTTAGAAGACCTATGATTTAGAAGTCTCACCCTCTACAAAGAATTTAACTTGCACCAGTTTATAAACGGCTAGTAAGTGGCAAATATAGAATTTGAACCCTAGCATTCCAATTCTATTTTTAAAGATTTTATTTATTTTTTTATTTTGAGAGAGCGAGTGAGCAAGAGAGCACAAGCAGGGGGGAGGGGCAGAGGGAGAAAGAGAGCGGA
The DNA here is from genome assembly GCF_011800145.1 of Mirounga leonina. Lineage (NCBI taxonomy): Eukaryota > Metazoa > Chordata > Mammalia > Carnivora > Phocidae > Mirounga > Mirounga leonina. The sequence goes on along the minus strand of NW_023270415.1, from coordinate 58,051,228 downwards.
AGAAGCAGACTCCCTGCAGGGCAGGAAGCCCAAAGTGGGCCTTGATCCCAGGATCCCAAGATCATGACCTGAGCTGAAGGCAGACACTTAACCGACTGAGCCACCCAGGCACCCCTCTAGAGCCACTTTCTTAACACTCAATATGTATTTGTGTAATGAACAAATGAGTGAATAAGAATGTAAGTTTTACACAAATGCATCAGGTTTTTGTTTTAACTATCTCATCCAGGGCTATTCAATGAGTTGTGATTTACTATATGCTATGTGATTCCCTGCATCTCTAACAAAGGTAGTTATATATTTAAATCCTAAATCCCTACCTGAAATCAGAGTACTTTGTGCAATTTTCATCTAAGAACATAAAATAGAATTCTGTGAGAGTAGAAAGGCAATAAGGGTCTTATGTAGTGTAAGTCATGCCTATCTCCTGCCAGCACATTCTTCATTTCATTTTTTAAAAATTTTAAAAAGATTTTATTCATTTATTTGAAAGAGAGAGAGTGAGAGAGAGAGCACAAGAAGGGAGAGGGTCAGATGGAGAAGCAAACTCCCTGCTGAGGGAGCTCGATGAGGGACTCAATCCAGGGACTCCAGGATCAGTGACCTGAGCCGGAGGTAATTGCTTAACCAACTGAGCAGCCCAGGTGCCCCAACATTCTGCATTTCAAACAATCAATCTAAGTGGAACTCCTCAATGGGTTTAAACAGTGTAAGAATATGATCCTAATATTTCCAGCCCAAATTATTATCTGTTTTAATACAAATTTCTAACACCAAATTAAAAAAAAAAAGTGGACAAAATAGAGCAGCTATAAATGTACGAGAGTCTGGAGGAATTATCATTTCAGCTACCATACATAAATGAATTCTTTCCCCAAATAAAGCAGAGCACATCTTCTCCAGTACTAGAGCAAAGCCCAGAGTGAGTAATCATATTTTTACACTAAAGATGTGATATGGGACAAATGACAGAATCTTTATAATTGACACCTACTGATCTTTTTCCAAAATCTAGTCACCATAATTTCATAAGTAGCAAAAGCAACAATATAATCTAGTATTGCATTGACAATGTCATGTTGATGCAAACAAAATTTTAGAAAAAGCTGAAAGTATCATCTCTCTTCAAGTGAAGTGTATTATGCCATCATGATATCTTATGCTTACCACCTACGGCTGAAAGAAGTGTTTTTTCTAGAAGAAAAGTTTGTTATGCCCTGAGGTAGGTGATTTCCTCTTGGAAAAAGAAAGGCATAAAGAAAAGAATATGAAAAAGAGAATATTTCAGACTTTAAGCAATAATGGCCTGAATATCATATTTAATCTTCCTAACACAAAAGGAAAAAAAATTCCTACAAGACAGGGATGATAATAGGAGTAGTTAGAATAGAGAACATAATCTTGCAAAATTGGTTATCAGTGCCAGTTATACAGTTTAGAAAAGCAAAATATTATGCAGACATTAAAGGAAAAATATTAAATTAGTTGGAAAAAAGCTGTGCCCATATGTCTCATCAGCACATTTATTTTAGCAAGCACCTACGTGTTCAGTCACCAATATGCAATCAAGAAATGAATTTGGCTATGTAGAAGGCTGTGTGGGCAATAAAGAAAACTAAAACAACCAGAGAAAATTATTTACAATGTTATTAAAACAGAGGGAAATAAAGTAATGGTTTGGATTCCCTTAAATTCACATTTTCATTAAAAATATATGCAATATTCTACTTGAGAGCTGGAGCCAAACAAGCTGCACATACTGTTGATATTATCAACAATTAAGTAGTAGACAAGGCTGATATAAGAAATCTAGATATTCACAAAAATATGAGTTTTGTCTTCCTTAAAAAACTGCCTATAGCACTTGAGATAGGAACACAACCTTGTGTCCAGCAATATTAATTCAGTAGTTTGGCATCAGCAGTATATACCAAGGACAAGCAGCAAAACTACACAATTAGGTGAAATTTAACATAAATATCTCCCCTACTTCTTAATACCTCTCTTTTAACTGTACTGAAACTCTCCATATAAACATGTACTTCTCTTTGACTATAAAAACTATTCCCACACAGTTAACCTGCCTTTAGCTTCCTTCACAGCATCTCAAACTAAAAAATAATAAATAAATGACAATTTTCCCATTTCTCAATTAAGACTTACAATTAATTAATTAAGTCTGGCTATTCTGGAAAATAAAAAGCCTGATTTTATAATGTAATTTATAATAAAATGTGAATGACAGATGGATTACTTCCCTAGGTAACTTTCTGACGTGGGAGAACTTCAGATGGAGATAGAGATCCTGAAAAGCACATTTAAGTAGATGTGTATGAATATTTGTAAAATGTATGGGGCAGAGATTTTGAATCATAGCGTCATTTAAATTTCCTTGAAGTAATGTTAGTTTATTTTCTCCTCAGTCCATTGTTATGCTATAATTACTAGAATCAATGATTTTATAGGCACATACATAAAACAAAATATGAAAAGAAGGGATGAATCCAAAGTTGCAAAATCGGATATCTACAAGGACCAGAAAGATTAGGTAAATAAAAAGGAAGCAGATTTGTGAACACATGCCTCATCTAAGCAGTGAAAATTATTGCCAAATGGAAATATGGATCTTGTGTTGCAAATGTTCTAATTTTCAAGAGAAGTTGGTATTTAGACCCTTATGAGAAATATGTTAATGTTTAAACACTGGCAACTAATTTCTTTTAATTCTATGTGAGACAAACAGAAAACTTCAATGAGCCCCAATTCTGGAATGCCCACATAATGAAAGAGAAAATGTATAAAGTGGTGTATTCTGCAACTCACTCTTGCTGTGCACTAGGCAAACCTCTCTGGGTCTCAGGTTCCTCAATGGTAAAATGAGGATTGGGTTAGACCAAAATGTTCCTTTCCAAACCTTTAATTCTTTGCATTTTATTTCATAAGTGGCTTTAATCTGCATTTTGTTTGGTCATAGGGTATGTAGATTTTAGATCTACCACTGGATTAGAGAAATATTGTTTAATTATGTATTCATTTTTCATTCAATAACATGGACAAGCACTGTTCTAAGTACTGAGGATATGCTTGGGAACAAAACTTATGAGTCCCTCCCCCATGTAACTTACATCTTAGTGCATGTAAACAAATAACAAACAACTAGACAAGTAAAATACATAGGGAGAGTGTAGGATGATAAATAAAACTGAATAAAATTCAGGATGAATGGAGAATACCCACTGCTGGGGAAGTGGTGGGTATTTTAAATTTGAAGGACAAAGGGGGGGGAAATCGGAGGGGGAGAGGAACCATGAGAGACTATGGACTCTGAGAAACAAACTGAGGGTTCTAGAGGGGAGGGGGGTGGGAGGATGGGTTAGCCTGGTGATGGGCATTAAAGAGGGCACATTCTGCATGGAGCACTGGGTGTTATATACAAACAATGAATCATGGAACACTACATCAAAAACAAATGATGTAATGTATTGTGATTAACATAACATAATGAAATTTAAAAAAATGTGATGGACAGAGGAAGCCTCAATAAGAATATCACGTTTGAATAAAAACCTGAAAAAGATGAGATTACAAACCATGTACTACCTGGAGGAAGGTTGTTCTAGAAAGAGAAAATGAAAAATACTAAAACCCTAAACAGAAGCATGATGGGGGTTTTGTGATACAGCAAAAGGCACAGGGTCTCTGAAGTCTTTTCAAAGAAAGGGAAAGTTAGAGGGCGTGTAATGAGAGGGGATGCTATAGGGTTTTGCAGACACAGTAAAGATTTTAGCTTTTATTCTGAATGAGATGTTAAAGTTGGAGGGATTTGAGACATTGAGTAAATATTCTGATTTAGATTTTTAAAATACTAGGAAAAGAGAATTAAATTTTTACAAGAATTGTAGGCTTATCTAATTCTCCTTTTACTTCTGTTAGTTTTTGTTTTATATATTTTTAAGACTGTTAATATGCTAATTAGCTCAGACATAATAAAAGTCCCTCTTTGTCTCTGGTATTATTTCTTGCTTTGCAGCCTGCAGCTTTCCTATGATGACTAGTTGCATAATACATACTTTTAGCATCCTTTTTAGACAGCATATGGTTCAGTCTTGACTTTCTTATTGTTACATACTTTTGAAATTTAATCCATCTTCATTTAATTGGTAATAAGATGTTTTTCTGTCTCCTCCCCAGCTATTCATGTTTGATTTGTCCTTTCTGTTTTCTATCTAATTGTTACCTTTTCCTATTGTTCTTTTGGTTAAAATGTATATATTTTAATTATATCTTGATATCTCTTTTACAGATTTTCAGCTCTATCTCTGTATACGTTTAGTGTTTGCTCTAGAGATGAAAATATGTGTCTTTAATTAATCACTGTTTACTTTGAATTAGTATTTTATTTTGAGAGAGAGAGTGGGAGAGAGAGTGCACACAAGTTGGCGGGGGGGAGCGGTGAGAGGGAGAGAATCCCAAGCAGGCTCCATACCCAGCACGGAGCCCTGCACAGGGCTAGATCTCATAACCCTGAGATCATGACCTGAGCCGAAACTAAGACTTTGACACTTTACTGATTGAGCCACCCAGGCACCCCAGAATTAGTATATTATTTTACCTACAATAACAATGTGAATGTGTATACATATAAAACAACATAATTCCAAAAACATCCGTACCATTTTTTGTGAAATATATTTTCCACATATGCTATATACTGCAAACTATATTATTATTTTCACCTTTAGCAAGCAAGGTGAGCCACGATTTGGGGCTCAATCCCAGGACCCCAGGATCATGACCTGAGCCAAAGGCAGATGCTTAAATAACTGAGCCACCCAGGCACCCTATTTTTCTTTTAAATTAAAAAAAAAAAAGAATGTTTTATGTTTATTCATTCATTTCTTGTGTTTCACCTGGAGATCTGAAATTTCATCTCTACTCATATCCTTTTCATTCCCTTTTTTAAAGTTTTTAATTCCAGTTAATTATATAGTGTTATACTAGTTTCAGATGTACAATATAGCGATTCAACAATTCCATATATCACTTAGTGCTCATCACAACAAGTGCACTTTTTAATCCCCATCACCTATTTAATCCACCCCCTCAACCTCCTCCCCTCTGGTAATCCTCAGTTTGTTCTCTATAATTTGAGACTGTTTCTTTCTCTCTCTTTTTTCCCTTTGCTATTTTTGTTTGTTTGTTTCTTAGATTCTACATACGAGTGAAATTATGTGTTATCTTTGACTGCCTTATTTAGCTTAGCATTATACTCTCTAGCTCCATCCATGTCATTACAAATGGCAAAATTTCATTCTGTTTTATGGCTGAATAATATTCCATTGTGTGTGGGGGGGTGGGTTGTATTACATCTTCTTTATCCATTCATCTATCAATGGACACAGGCTGCTTCCATATCTTGGCTGTTGTAAATAATGCTGCTATAAACATGGCAGTGCACGTATCCCTTTGAATTAGTTTTCACATTCTTTGGGCAAATACCCAGGAGTGCAATTGCTGGATCATAGGGTAATTCTATTTTTAACCTTTTGAGGACCCTCCATACTGTCTTCCACAGTGGCTGCATCAGTTTGTATTCCCACCAACAGCGCTAGAGGGTTCCTTTATCTCCATATCCTCAGCAATACCTGTTGTTTCTTGTGTTGTTGATTTTAGCCATTCTGATAGGTATGAGGTATATCTCATTGTAGTTTTGATTTGCATTTCCCTGATGGTAAGTGATGATAAACAGCTTTTCACGTGTCTGTTGGATATCTATATGTCTTCTTTGGAAAAAATGTCTGTTATGTCTTCTCCCATTTTTTTTTTTTTAAGATTTTGTTTATTTATTTGACAGAGACATAGCGAGAGCAGGAACACAAGCAGGGGGAGTGGGAGAGAGAGAAGCAGGCTTCCCGCAGATCAGAGAGCCCCATGTGGGACTAGATCCCAGGACCCTGGGATCATGACCTGAGCCGAAGGCAGACGCTTAACAACTGAGCCACCCAGGCGCCCTGTCTTCTCCCATTTTTTAATTGGACCATTTGTTTTTCTAGTGTTGAGTTTTGTAAGTTTTTTATGTATTTTTGGATACTAGTCCTTTATCAGATATATCATTTATAAATATCTTCTCACATTCTATACGTTGCCTTTTTAGTTTTGTTGATTGTTTCATTCCTTTCCATTCTGAAGATTTATCTTCAGTATTTCTTTTGATTCAGGTCTGCTGGAGACAAATTCATATTCTTTCATCTGAAGTATTTCATTACACTTTCATTTATGAAAGACATTTTCGCTGGATATAGAATTTTAAGTTGACAATATGTTTTCTTTTTAAAAAAAATGCCTCTTTGATGATTATAATTCACTATATTCTTGCCTCTGTCGTTTCTGCTTAGCCAGCTGTCATTTCTGTTGTTTTCCCCATGTATGTATTAAAGGTTTTTTTTTTTTTTCCTCCCTAGTTGCTTTTAAGACTATATTAGCTTTTGTTTTTTTGTATTTGAATTTTGAAAGGGTTACATTCATATTTTGGTTCTCCTCTCTCTGGCTTTCTTCTCCAAAGTTTTTTCTTCCTTTAATTTTCAGATGTTCTGGCATTCCTAATCCTTTTGTCTGACTTCCTCGTAATATGACTGGATCTTTCTGTTTGTTTTCTAATCTCTTTTACTATGGGTTGGGGCATGACATCAGGAAATAAGTCTTATAAATGTAGGCTTCACCCAGTGATACCCTATTTCAAAGGTCAAGTCACCTACATTTCCTTGTTGATAACACAGTTGTTTTGTTATTCATTGGTGGTTTTCTTTTATTTGATTCCAAGGTAATTGTTTCCTGTGTGACAGTTAGTTTGATACAGTTATCTTGTCATTACTAGAAACTGAAATCAGTTTCTAGATACACTGATGAAGCCAATGGGTCCAGTGGCTACAAATCTCAAAGAGGATTGCTCCTTTCCATGTGATAGTTAAAATGGTTCTATTTCTTTGTTTTATGTTTCTAGTATACTGGCACTCTTGATTGTGCCAACAATCAGTGGTGATTCTATGCTACAATTTGCTTAGAAGATCCAGGGTGAATATCATAGCATATGACATAGAGGAAGTTTTCTCTCTCAGAACCAATATACAGGCTTCATACTTTATCAAACAAATACTCCTCATCAGTGAGTACAGAATGGTATTCAAACCTTAAAATGGTATTTCTGTAATGGAAAGTCATGAGTTTAAAGAGATTTAGGGACTGATCAAGAAAAAGGTCTGACCACAAGATGGCAATAGCACACAAAAAGCTCTAGTTGCATGGTGCTTTGACAGAACTGCAGATGGGAAATCCCTCACAGCTTGAGACCCTTCAGAGGAAATGACCAGCCAGTGTGGCCACTATCCAGAAAGGAAAGAGGGCAAAGGAGAGAAGGGAATTCGGGGAAAAGGCTGTAGTATCTAGATGATGTCACCCAGCAGTATTATGAGGAGTCTGAGTCAGAGAGCTCCAAAGGACAGCAGAGGCTTGGAGTAATTTATAGCCCAAAGATTTATTGCATTTATGGCTCGCAAATGTTAGGTGCATTTTTGTGAGGTATGCAAAGCCATTAGCCTCTAAATTGCTAAAATCAACTTATTGGAACTATAATTAAAACAACTACATGTGTAAAAATTTGAGTTTGGCTGAGCTAATGGGTATAAGTCTACTCTGAAGAAGTAAAAGACATGATACCAATATACAGGAGCCAATTGTAACCCATTTATATAACATGGATAAATAAAAGTAGAAAGTCTAGTTATATAAAGTATTCCATAGTACTGAACAGGGGGAAACTTATGAATATACAAGCTTTTGCAAAGATGACACATATGTTAATGCTCCCTACTTTCCTGACCTATCTCTGATCCTTGTTCTTGCTATCCCTGTGTAGCATCCTCTGTAAACCACCCAGTCCAGTAACCCTACCTCTACCTCAAAAAACTGCCATTCTCAACACATTCTCGCAAACTGCTGATTCTCTATCTTGTTATATCAAGAAACACTTCAGGATTTAGCTGAATGACAGAAAAACACTAATTTATAGTTCACAGGAACCATGGAAGTAACAGAGCTCTACTTTATGAAGCAAAAGTAGACAAGTGTTCACACAAGTTAAGTGAATACTTCCTAAGGTCATTTGTTTTTATTTCTGAAGTAAAATTTGTAAATTATGTTTTATTTTAGAACTGTGCATTTTCCCCTAGACTGCATGTAGTATCCCCACAAATTTGTATGTTGAAACCTAGTCCCCAATGTGAGGGTAGATGGAGGTGGGTCTTCTGAAAGGGTGATTAGCACCCTCATAAATGAGATAGGTGCCCTAATAAAAGGGACCCCAAGGAGATCCTTCACCTCTTCCACCATAGGAGCACACAGAGAAAAGATGGCTGAGTATGAACTAGGAAAATAGGTCCTCACCAGACACTGAATCTGCCCAGACCTTAATCATGGACTTTTTAGCCTCCAGAACTGTGAGAAATAAATTTCTGTTGTTTGTAAGCCACCTAGTCTAAGGTATGTTGTTGCAGTAGCCTGAATGGACTAAGACACATTTTAATAAAGTATTACTAACCAAATAGAAATTGGTGTGAAAAAACTTTTGTCATTTTTAAAGAAAAACTGAATTGAATGCTTTTTAAAAATCATGTTACATTCATATCACTAAAAAGAGTCCACTGAATTGGGTAAAAAGTCGATCTCAATTAAACTGAGAAAAATATTTACCTTTACAAGGATTCTGTATAGATTATTCTGCATAGACTGGAAATATCTTTACATGCTTCCTCCATTTCAAATAAAAGTCAATGAATTATAGGTGTGGTTTATTCTGTAAAGATGGCACAGCTACACATTAAAAGCAGGTTAGTTGAGTACTGAGCAACAGATTCATGAATAAATATGATTGCATGTTTAAAGTTGAAATAAATTTTCATTTAATTTGTCTATTGTTTTTTTTTTTTAATTTATCTTTTTTAACCCAAGTCTACTTTGAATGACCTATTACAGGTCCTGATCATATTAACTAAGAGAACTTCTGTTTCCTGCTGAAAAAAATTTGTTTCTTGTTCTATTATGGTTTGGTTGCATAATTAGAGAAACTGCATTTTTTTTTTTTTTTTACCAAAGGTTACTAATGTTCCTATTTCAAAAGGATGCAGCTAACCTTTAGGAGTCAGTTCCTAAAATATCAATTTGATTCTAAGTCTCTTTTTCACAACAGCGATGTAAGGATGGTGGAGAGTCAGATGAAATAGCCAGTTTTTTACATCACAGTTACTTCTATTATTACTTTTGCCCATGGTAGTATTGTCAAATTGCCATAAGTTCAACTTTTCATCCTTTTTTTTTCTGCGAAGTTAACTCTAATTTTATTTTATTTTTTATTATTATTTGGCCCTCACCAAAAGACTTTCAGAAGGAAGAATTTAGTTTGTTTCAAAAACATAACTAATTTGATAAAGCAACAGCAGAATTCAAAATTACCTAACTAAATTGGGTAGCCATATAAATTATCCTGAATAAATTATTTTATTGGAGAAATCATAAACAGAAACTAAAAGGACATTTATGTTAGGAGCAATGATTTATACAACTGAGTTTACAAGGAGTGACTTGTTTATACAGAGTTAACCTGGTTAGCAAAAAATTGGTACAGATTACTATTTCATAATTTGGAATTACAACGGTTAATTTAATAATTTTAGAGTCTCTTTCTATAGTTATAGTTTTCCCTGTGTACATGGTGTTAATGACATATTGCTGTAGAAAGAACCAGTGGCTGTTACATCTTGCAGTTTGTCAGATCTCTGACCTGAAAGAAAATGATGCCTTAAAAATATTTAAGAAAGGCATATTCCTTTTTGTAAGGTAGGGATAGGCCTAGTACAAGCCTCAGCTTACTCTTCCAGCTAAGATGGAGTAACTGAGACCAATTTTAGAAATCTGGCTTGAAAATGTCATAGAGACTAAGGAAGCCAAGATTTTAGGGGCTAAGGTCAGAGAGAGAAAGTAAGACTTCATTCAAACAACCTTTCCCTTTAGGGTGTTAGCTGATTTTTGACACAGGGCAAGAAGACAAGAATCAATAAAAATGACCATGGCTAAACAAAGAAAATCTTCCATTGCTTTTGGTAGACTCATGGGACTGGCAAGAAAAAAATATTGGATTTGAACTCCTAAGGCTATCAAGAGAAAAGAGAGCCACAAAGAAGTGATTCTTCTGCTTTATGGTTTCTCCTCTTGGCATTTTAAAAATTGTTAAATTGCACAGAGCAAGAAGCTAAAAAGCTAAACAAACGCTTCTTTTTTTTTTTTAAGATTTATTTATTTATTTATTCATGAGAGACAGAGAGAGAGAGAGAGAAAGGCAGAGGGAGAAGCAGGCTCCCTGCTCAGCAGGGAGCCCGACGTGGGACTCGATCCCAGGACCCCGGGATCATGACCTGAGCTGAAGGCAGACGCTTAACTATCTGAGCCACCCAGGCGCCCTAAACAAAAGCTTCTTAAAAGCACAGTGGAATCTAAGGTAGACTCATAGGACTAAGAAGGTTGTCTTATTAATTACAAAACATTCTCATTTGTGATGCCTGGAGAGCTATATCCTAGCAGAGTACGTGAAAGAGAAGTAGATACAGCCCTAACAAAATGCAAACCAGCCTTGACTGAGGTTAAATCTTTATTGAACTAAAGTAATGTTTTCCTACTCCTTCTACCTGTGAGGGGATAGGCTGAAATCCTACTAGATGAAGATTAATGACAACATCTGATACTGTAAAATTTTCACTTAAGATATCAAAAAAATCAGTTAAAAAAATGAGGCTAACCAAGAAATAGGGAGAAGAATGAAACAGACAACAGAAATAGGGGACCACAGATGACCTTATTAAAATTGACAGAGAAAGAATATGAATAATATGCTGAGGAAAATAGACCAAAAATGCAGAATTTTCTCATATAACTCAACTCCCTGAAAAAAAAAAAAAAAAACTCCATTGAAATTTCTTAAACCACAAAATATAATAATAAAAATTCAGAACTCTTTGAAAGACTAACAGCAGAATGGACACTGTAAAGAATAGTTTCTGTAAATGGGGAACTAGTTTATTAGAAAATAGTAGTGCTAAATAGAAGAAAAAAAAATAGAAAATTCAAGAGGCCATAAGAAAAATATGAAACTAGATGTAAAATTCTAATATATGTGAAATTAAAGTCCCAAAAATGGAGAAAAGAGAGAATGGTGGTCAGAGGATTGGGAAGGAAACAATATTTGAGAATGTGCCAAAACTGATATATCAGCCAAGTTACATATTAAAGAAGTTACTATGAAAGCTAAAAGAAAAATAGTAAAAAACACCTATACACTTTATGATTTTTGAAAATCAAAGTTGGATATGATCTTAAAGGCGGTCAGAAGAAAGCAGACACATTACTTTAAAACAGCAACAAGACTGACTATGTGATGACATCTTTCAAGTTCTGAAATGAACTAAGTGCCAAAAAAATAATTCACAAATTAAGGGGAAAAATTAGACAAAACTGGGAGAATTTGTTACCACTATACATCAGCAATTTTAATAAATCTTCCTCACCAAGGTTTACTGGTCTATCTGTCCTCAAGTGAGTAATTTCCTGTAAGTTATTGCAACATATTAGTTTCTCTGGTAATATTAAGTAGCCCTGCTAAGAACATAAGAGGTTATTCTTATGAAATTCTGCACCCGGATTTCTCCCAGAACCCTTTTTTCCTACTCAGTTGCTGGCATTATCAAATAACCTCACTGAAAGTCTCCAAAGATTTGGTCTTTTTGAGTTTCATAAGTTCTAGGACCTACTTAAAGAATCCTTTTTTTATTTTTTCCTTAAGATTTATCTATTTATTTGAAAGTGAGAGAGAGAGCAGGAGCATGCAGGGGGAGGGGCAAAGGGAGAGAATCCCAGCAGACTCCCTGCTTAGCAGGGAGCCCAATGCCAATGCTAGGCTTGATCTCCTGACCCAGGAGATCATGACCTGAACTGCAACCAAGAGTCGGACACTCAATTGACTAAGCCACCCAGGTGTCCCAACTAGGACCTACTTGAAGGGAAATCTGCCTGTCTAGTGTAATTTTTGGTCCAGAAATTGTTTTTAGATTCCACTTTATCCCACTTTACATGCATTCCTAACTTTACAATTTTCATTACCTTAAGAATTAGAGAATTTGAACATTCTTTACTTTGCTAACCATCCTTAATTGGAGTTCTTGCTGAGGCAAAGAACTCCTCATTGTCTCCAAAGCATTCTAAAAGCATAGACTACCCCAAAACATATCTACAATCAGTGTATATATATTAACTCTCTTGTGACTATCTAATTGACAAGTTTTGGTCAGTGTAATGATTTCCATTATTTGAGCAGAGTTTGCTACAACAATAGATCATATTCTATCAGTGATCCTTTCTGATATTTTCCTGTTTCACAATTTTAAGATCTGAGCCATTAACTAAAGAATAATTCAATTTTTCTCAAGAAGAGTCTAATAAATCTTTCTGAGGTATATGAAGCTTGCGAATAGAAGTTAGAGTGTCATGAGTTCTCCCATCTTCAAGTAATGGAAAAGAAGTACCAGTATTACAATAATAAATGGACATGCAAGAGGGAGGAGGTAATATTTTATAGGAGGCAAGGCTTACAAAAGAAAGTTACTTACAAAGAAACATGTATTTTCAGGGAACAAAACAGATTTTACAAAAAGAAGACTACCATGTTTGAAAAGGACACTAAACCAAGACGGCAGAGGCCTCCACTAGTTTAGCTGCCTACTTCTAGGTAAGATGCACACTCTTTTGCCACTGCATACCATTATTGGTATATGTAATTCACATCTACTGAGTCAGACTTTAAGTGCGTGTTCAGACCCATGATGAATAAAATGGTAGAAAGTTTATAATAATCAATTAGGCTACACTATGAGATTGCTGAAGAGCTAGTTTTAAATCATAAAGGTCTGTATTAATATCATGGCATCCAAGGAAGAGATTAGGTTATAGAGTACTTAGCTTAAGTTATATAGTGAGTGGCTTGGGGATTTCAGAAATGTTGAGAACCTATTGCCTGCTGTAGCCACAGAGACTCAGAAGTACTCTGAATTACCCTCAGTTACTGTCCTTGCAAAATTTTGAACTGATTTTAGCATGTCTGGAGTAAGGGATTTAACTCCTCTGTATAAATCATGTCCTAGGTAAGATAATTTACTTTGACAAAATTGTTCCTTTTCTTTGGCAGACTTATGTGCTTTTTGACTAAAAGTACCAGTAGATAAATGGAATCAATTTTAGTTAACCCTCCTCTTCAAAAAAAAAAGAAAAAAGTCATCCATATCCACATGCGTAAAAGTAGAATCATGGGAAAATTTAAGGTTCTTGAGGACTTGTTAAGGACATGAATAGTACACTGCCCTAGTCAACCCTAGGATAATAATGACCAAGGCATATTGCTGATTTTCCCAGGATAACACAAGAAAGTGTTAGCTATTTTGATCTAAAGGGACACTGAAGAAAATATGTAACCTCTGGGGGATTCCAATATAAGATTGTATTTGGGTTTGGTACAGCTAGAGCTGACAGATAGACATGAGCAGGAAGGGAGAAAGAAGGAAGGCTGATAGGAAATTGCCAGGGACCACCCCTTCTCCCTTACACCAACCCCTTTTGCTGTTCAGCACAGCCTGATAAGCACAAGACATGTGCTGCAGGGGATGGTCCTAACTTTGGAGCATGTGCACTTAAGGAAAACCTTGTCTACCAATAACCCCAAGGCTGTTGTAATATCATTATAATATCATTTGCACTTCTATTTTGGCCCTCTATGGGTTTCCTTTAGGCACTTATGGGAAGATGGTGGACACAAGCATGCACAAAATGTTGGACGCAGAGAAAACCAGGGCAGATCCAGAGGGTGGTGTGATATTGACAAGATGGGAAGGAGACCAAATAGACCCCCCATAAAAAACACAACACAGGGGTGCCTGGGTGTGCAGTCATTAAGCATACGACTCTTGGTTTTGGCTCAGGTCATGATCTAATGGATGGTGATTTCATGGGTTATGAGATCGAGCCCCACCTCAGGTTTGGCCCTGAGCATGGAGTCTGCTTAAGATTCTCTCCCCCCTCGCCCTCTGCCCCTCCCACTCACGCTCTCTCTCTCAAATAAATAGATCTTTAAAAATAAGTACACAATGCGGAACCCAGTGGGCTGCTACCCACCGTCTGGTCAGCCCTCTCCTGTATCTTTGGAGTGTATTTTCACTTGGCTAAATAAAATCTTTGCTGCTTTAACTCTCTATCCAGTCTCTCTACTGAATTGTTTCCTCGGAGAAGACAAGAACAGAGGAATTTTACAATCCCATACCCAGTATCAATACCATAGAGAAACTGGGAAACTGGAAATGATTATTCTAACTATGGTTCTGAAACTGAACAAATCTATGTCCTGACTGGGAAAGTAAGAGTGTTACAAGGACTAGTACAAAGTATGGTGAGTCCTTTGTTCAACTTTTTGTCCTTTAGCTTTCAGTTTTAGAGAATATCATATAAATTTGAGTATGAGTTAGATAGGCTCAACTCTAATAATTCTCCCTACATAAGAAGAAGTTGTTTTTCACAAGAGATCTGACACTTCTGTGATCTTCAATTTGGGCTTGATTTAGACTAGTTTGGTAAACTAAGGTCTGTGGGTCAAATCCAGTAGGTTGCCTCTTTCTGTAAATAGTTTTATTAGAACACAGCCACACTCATTCATTTACATATTGTTTTTGGCTGCTTTCACACTACAAAGGTAGAATTAAATAGCTTTTAGAGACCTTATGGCCCACAAAATTAAAATGTTTTACTACCTGGCCCTTCACAGAAAAAAGTTTGCTGATATGTACCTAGAGAAATGGAAGAAAGACTTTGTTAACTCAGGTTAATTAGTAACTCATTAAAGTATAGTCAAGTTTTAAAATGTTTTGTACTCAAATATTTTCAAGTTAGAAAAACAATGAAAAAGCAAAAAGTAATTCTGGCCTTTATAATTACCAGGAAGTTTGTAGCTGAACCTCCCAGACAGGAAGAAGGGATTTGAAGAAAACCTGTCATTTTTTGAAAACTGAATTTAAGAGTTCAGGCTTAAATTCAACTTAACTCTTAAATTCAAATTTAAGAGCTCAGCTCATCTATTCAAAATACAAACAATTTATTCTCCTTACAGAAAGACTGACACAGAAAATATGATTAAATGTGGTGGCAATTCTTCTACGTGTTGCTGGATGCATTGTTTTTGTGGCCCCAAAGTACTATGAACTACTTTTAGTACCTTTGCAAAATATTTTTTTAAGATTTTATTTATTTATTTGACAGAGAGAGACAGCGTGAGAGGGAACACAAGCAGGGGGAGTGGGAGAGGGAGAAGCAGGCTTCCCACTGAACAGGGAGCCTGATGCGGGGTTCGATTCCAGGGCCCCGGGATCATGACCTGAGCTGAAGGCAGATGCTTAACAATGGTGCCACCCAGGTGCCCCCTTTTGCAAAATATTTAATAAATCTCACAATTTAAAAGATCAATATTATCTTAGGAAGCGTGCATCACCTAGTGACTTACTGTTAACATGGTTTTGTTCTCTAATGACTTATGCAATTACTTAAAATTACATATATATTTTTAATGTAAAGATTTATTAGGCCTTGTTAGTCAAATAGATAGCAATCATTGTATACTCATAATTTAAAACTCCTCATGTTTAAAAAAGATTCAATTTTCTCTCCACTAAGACGAATAAATAACAAATAGACAAGTTAAAAAATATCCATGTGTCTAAAAATTATTGAGGACTTTCCATGTGCCAGGGACTATCATAATACTGAACATGTAAAAATATGTTTATTAATTAAGCATCTGATCTAGTTGATGTAGATTTTCACAGATGAATAAGCTGAGATTTGAGGAGATTATAGAATGTAGCCAAAGTTACCAATAGATCTTGTAACCAGTAGATCTCACATTGAAACCCATACAACCAGTATACAACCCATGTAACCAATAGATTTCACATAGAAAGCCATACAACTCAACTCTAAAATCTAGGCACTTAACTCTCAGTTCTACTGTCTCCGAAGTAAAACGAGGATAAGAGAATCTCATTTAGGCAAAGACATATTGAAATATTTAAAAAAGAATCCAGAGGTGCCCACAGACAATTGTGAAAGAAAGAGGCTGATTTTATTGAGAAAATGGGAAGGATGGGAATGTAAAGCAAGGTAACCAGTTCATGCATTTGTAATATAATTAGCAATCTTATCACAAGCCCTTCTACTCTATTAGTAATATTGGATCAGTGAGAGACAGTGGGTGGAATCTCACTGTTTGAGGAATCACCAGCTGAAACATAAATCTACTCATTAAGGCCTATGCCAAATAAGTAGTTCTAGACCAGTGACAGTCAAGGAGATGGGACTGATTTAAGATCAATCCTTTCCATCACATGTCTTCTAACAAAATGATGCAACAATATTGAAAATCATTCCATCTCTAGGCTGTGTGTGTGTGTTTGTAGGACACAGGAAATGAAGGAAAGGACTATAAGAGATTTCCTATTTTCACTCATGCATCCTAGAAATAGGGGTCAAGGGTTCACACTCAACGACCTTAACAGAGGTTAAATATAAGATGTAAACCAGATTCTAATTATATCCTAAGATTCTATTTTAAAGATGCAGTTAGAGTTTAGGGACTACATGTACCTGGACCACCATGATTAATTTTTGATAAATAAAGCAAATATAAAATTTCCAATAACAATACCATTTTTACTAAAAAGACATAGGGATTTGGTCTCATTGGCCTTCTGGTTAACTAGCAGGTCAATTTGTCAGTACCCTAAAAATCACTTTTTTCCTGAAATAAAAGCCTAAACTTTAGAAAAAGTCTAGAGGACAGAATAAAATCAATTCTATTCTTCCTTGGCTCCAGTCTGTCTCCCTGATTGTCAAAAGCAAAGAAAAAGTAGTATACAAACACAAATGATGCTCCCAAACTAAAAGGCACGCACTTATGCATGTACGGTTATAGGCAGTTACTGTTTTGTGCTTCATTCTTTTCAACAAAAAATCTTGACCCCAAAATAATTGCAACCCTAGCCAGAACACTTTTGGAGTATTGAATTTGTGTCTGCATAGCTTGATATTAGAAGGATGTGGATTAGAGTTGTGTGCCAAGGCATACCAGACAAGGATAGTGAGGTGACAAGAAGTCAGATCTAATGTAGAAGGGAAAACAGATGTGGAGGAGAAAAAAAAATAGAATGGGAATTGTTTTCAATTGTTGAAGATTTGCCACAAAAAAAGAAGAGATAATCTTGTCTATTATGCTGGAAGATGGAGTTTTAAAAGATGAATATTGTATAGTAATACATTTTAAAATTACAAGGAAAATTTTTAAACTTCAATATGCTACATTAGGGGTTAGTAAATGCCTTTTCATCAAACACATTTATAGAATTCTAAGTTGTGTAATAACTTGTCTTGAGCTCTTGGGTTTGGTATTTGTAGTCCAGGAGTTTATTATTCCTTCCAAATTTAAGTATCTCAGTAGATTAGGGTAACATACTGTCCCTATGAACATAAAGTTAATAAGAACATGACATGATAACTTGGAAAAAATTCGATCTTTCTTTTGAAAGACTGGGTAGTCATTCTGTTCTAATACCTGAAGCAGTATAAGACATTAAGAAGACAAATTTTGTAGTCAAACTCATCAGTGATTAAATAACTCAAACATAAGCTAGGTGATTTTTAAAACATTACAGAATTTTCCTGAACCCATGTTGCCTACCATATAAATAGGAATAACACCCTTACAGGATTTGGAGAGAATTAAAAAAAAAAAAAAATGGTGAATCAAAACCATGAGACAGAATAAAAACACAGTAAATGCAGATGTTGTTATTACTTGGCCATATGCATTTTATATGCATGCTGTTAGTTCCTATACTGCTAATTCAGTAGCTAGGGCACTGAGGAGACAGAGTAACTGATATTCTGCCATATATAAACATAAAAATGAGTCCACAGTCTCATCATTTTTTCAACACATGAAAAGTTATAGGGTTCATATCCATAATAACCTCATGGCAAGCATATCTGACCAAACTGGAGTAGTCTGGCCTGAATAGATCTATTTTTTAAAAAGAGTTTATTTATTTATTTGACAGAGAGAGAGCACAAGCAGGGCAAGCAGCCAGCAGAGGGAGAGGGAGAAGCAGGCTCCCCATTGAGCAGACAGCCGGACTTGGTGCTCAATCCCAGGACCCTGGGATCATGACCCGAGCCAAAGGCAGATGCTTAACTGACTGAGCCACCCAGGCACCCCTGAATAAATATATCTATTTTTATAAGACAAATCTCAAACCCTACTTCAGTCTTTCACAAATTATTTCACATAGTCTACATTCTACAGATATCTGCTTAGAGACCATTATCTATACTTGAAAATCAGTACATAAAATAAATTAGTTAAGGCACTGCACTTAAAATACAGTGGACATTCCTTTTACTAAGGTGAGTTATAAGTCCCAAATATGATTTGCTTCAGTTTTACCCTTCTTAAATTCTCAGTGCAGTTTTCCAAATGTGACACCAATTTTTAATTTAATTTTTTTTTTTTTTACTTTTTAAAGAACTGTCAAATCACATATCCTAATTTTTAACAGTAACAAATATAGGTGTGGAAGCACATAGGTGGTGGTATGAAATGAGTCTCTAAAGAAGAGAAGTGCATGTATAATTACTAAGGAAATATAAATCAAGAGAATTTCACAAGAATGATCTTTATATCAGGAATTATTTAGGGTAGTGTGGTCTTCATAAAACCTGTATGAGAAACATCGTACGTGGTTGTTAAATAGATTTTTATGGCCAACTCTTACCCCCAAATCAGAATATCTTGTATATTTATAGGAATTTATACTTAAAAGGAGAAATTGGAGAAGTTCTTATATACTAATTCTGGAGTATTAATATTTTATGGTAAGCGAGAAAAAAAGTTCTCAGCCTAACTTCAATTTCTTAGTCTCATTCAAACAGAGGATGAATTTAGAGCCATCACTACAGGCACCTATTTCAACAGATTTTATTATGGTTATTGTAATTTTTAATTATAAATTTCCATCTCATTCCTCTTTACATCTTCTGTTTCTTCATAGACACCATCTTCCTGATTATTTCAAGTGTGTTCATAATTGCTTGTTGGAGTATTTAAATTCTTTGTCAAATAATTTCAACATCTGTGCCATCTCAATGTTGGGCATCAGTTGATTGTGTTTTCCTATGTGAATTGAGATTTTCCTGGATCTTCCTATGTTGAATTTTTTAAGATTTATTTCTTTATTTGAGAGAGAAACTCCAGCAGACTCCCTGCTGAGCTCAGAGCCTGCCCTGGGGCTCAATCAGACCCTGAGATCATGACCTGAGCCAAAACCAAGAGTCCAATGCTTAAATGACTGTACCACCCAGGGCCCCCATATGATGAATATTTTGAATTGTGTTCTGGAAGTTTTCAATATCGTATTATGAGGATTAAGAATGTTGACCTTTAAAGCCTGTGAAGAATGTTGATGTTTTTATATTTAGCAGATATTCAGCCTAGCTATATTCAGGCACTAAGTTACAGTGGTCTTTTGTGGGCTACAGTTCCAATGAGTTCAGATTTCAAAGCCATTGCAATGCCATTTGGATTTTATAATGATTTTACAATAGCTTTTAAAATATTAAAGATACAAACAACAAGTACAGACGTGCATTACCAGATACTTGAATATATATATTATAAGGTCACTGCAATCAAGTCACAGTGCAGAAACTGTTAACAACCTTGAAAAACAACAACTTGTATATAGGACCCTTTAGAGCAGGGTTTAACAATTTTTTTTTTCTGTAAAGGGTCAGATAATAAATATTTTAGTCTTTGTGGGCCAAGAATCAAAAGCGAGGATATTATATAGAGACTTACGTGACATGAGAAAGAGCAACTATCCAGAAATTTTATTGATTCAATTTAAAATATAATAATACAGGGTGCCTGCGTGGCTCAGTCATTAAGCGTCTGCCTTCGGCTCAGGTCAGGATCCCAGGGCCCTGGGATCGAGCCCCGTATCGGGCTCCCTGCTCTGCGGGAAGCCTGCTTCTCCCTCTCCCACTCCCCTGCTTGTGTTCCCTCTCTCACTGTGTTTCTCTCTGTCAAACAAATAAATAAAATCTTTAAAAATAATAATAATAATAGTAATTGTTTTCAAAAACACAAATGTATTAAATATCAGAATGGAATTCTTTTTTAAAGGAAAACATTTTCTCTAATTGGGGTTCAAAGCCTGGGTTTCACAGGCTCATCTACTGATGCTGATCTACAGACATACTTGATATATCTTTGGGAAAAAAAAATTTTTTTTCCACACAGACTGGTGATACATGTGGTACTCACAATGCTGTCATGTCATAACATTCTCACTATACAGTTTGTAGTGCCATGGGCAGCAGTGTAGAGAAAACACCATATACAGCCTCTGTCTCAACTACTCAATTCTGCTGTTACAATGGAGAAGAAGCCTTATACAAAACTAAAATGAATAAGTGTGTCTGGATTCCAATAAAACTATATTTATGGATACTGACCTTTTAATTTAATGTCATTTTCATGTATCCTAAAGTATTATTCTTACTTTATTGTCCAACATTATAATATAGATGAGCAGTTCATAGTCTTTAAACTACCAAAAACTGATGGGGAAGTGAAGAAGGATGGTGGATTTGGCCTGTAGGCAAGAGATTGCCAAGCTCTGCATTAGAGGAAATATTAAGCTAGACACTTGTTGAAAATCCAGGAGGGTCAGAAATGCCAGCAGGGGTTGAGTATCTGGTGCAAAGCTTATTAAACAGCCAGGTGTCAGTATGGTCCTGAAGGGAGCCACACCTGCAGAATATAAGAGGCTCAATGTATAAAAACACTGAATGAACCTCTACCAATGAAGTAGAGGTTAACTGAACCATACTAGAGGTGCAATCTAGCCTCAAATAAAACAGTTCTTAGAATAAATTGATCAATCTTTTTGATGGGAAAAATTTGTGATCAGTCAGTCCAATTATGCCTAATAGAAGAAAGTATAAACTCCTTGGAGGAAGATAATTTCATCTGAGTCTTCCATATATTTCATATACAATGTCTGTCATTAAGTAAAAATTATTAGGTAGGCTAAATCATGGCATATTACTGAACATCAAGGGAAAATGACAATGGAAACAAATACACATGTGGTTCAGATATTGGAATTAGTTGGCAAGGACTTTAAGTGACTATGATAAATATATTCTAAAATACAGAAAGAAAAAATAAAATAAACTACAGAAAGAAAAAAGTTCAAAAGCAGCTGAAAAGCTGGAGATTTTCTATAGTGAATTGAATTTGTATTAAGAACTGTATTAAGAACTGAATTGTGTTAAAATTACTGAAAATACAATACAGCAATAATAAGGCAAACGATGAGGAGTGATTTAAGTTTATTATGAATTAATGATTCAATATAATTCAAATCAAAATCCCAGATTCAATTCTGTATGTATGAAACTGACAAGATGTTGTAAAAATTCATGTGAAAATGCAAAAGGTAAATAAGAGCAAAGGAAATATTGAAAAAGAAAAAAAATAGGAAGACTTACATTTCAAGTAGTATGTCTTATTTTAATGTTCTAATAATTAAGATCATGTCATATTAGTACAAAGAAACAAGAAAAGTTCAGTTGAACAGAATAAAAACTTCAATAGACAAATACAGACATATAAAGTCACTTGATTTATGACAGGATGAAACTGCAGTGTAGTAAGGAAACGACAGACTCTTTAATAATATTAGATCACTTAGATAACATGGAGAAGAAGAAACTTTATCTAATGTTATTTCACACACACACACACACACACATATATACACACACACGCATATATTCTATGTATATAGAGATGTATATACATAGAATATATGCGTGTGTGTGTGTGTGTGTATTCTATGTTATTGTTGATTGAAATGTAAAAAGTAAAGCAAGAGTCATGCCTTTCTTTTTTATCCCTTAGGAGATAATAGGTTTGTATCTTCATGATCCCACTGATGCAAAGGTTTGTAGTTTAATATACAGAAATTAATGACAATGAAGGGAAAGAAAAAAAATGAAAACTGGACCACATTAAAATTAAGAACTTCTTTTCATTAAAAAAACATACTACAGAATTATGAGAATAAATAAACTAGGCATAGAACTTCCTTAACAGCATTAATTAAAGCTAACATTATACTCAGTGGTGAGAGACTGAAAGCTTCTTGCCCAAGATTAGGAATGACAGAAGGCTGCCTGTTTTTCACCATTGCCATTCAACATTATACTGGAAGTCCTAGCCAGAGCAATTAGGCAAGAAAAAAATATAAAAGACATTTAAGGGTTCTAGAGGGGAGGGGGGTGGGTTGATGTGTTAGCCTGGTGATGGGTATTAAAGAGGGCACGTACTGAATGGAGCACTGGGTGTTATACACAAACAATGAATCATGGAACACTACAACAAAAAACTAATGATGTATTGCATGGTGATTAACATAATAAAATTTTTAAAAAAGACATTTAAATTGGAAAGGAAAAAGGAGATTATCTCTATTTACAGATGACATGATTCAGTATAAGGTCAACATATAAAAATTCAAAAGGGAAATTAATAGAATAACTCCAACTGTGATAGCATCCAAAAATATCTTGGAATAGATTTTACCATGGAGATGAAAGACTTGTGCACCGAAAACTACAAAGCATTACTGAAAGAAACTACTTAAAAGACACAAGGTGTTTTTCTGAGATGATGAAAAAGTTTTAAAACTAGACTTATGTCCTTTAAAATGGTTCATGTATCCTAAAGTATTATTCTTACTTTATTGTCCCACATTATAATATAGATGAGCAGTTCATAGTCTTTAAACTTGGTTAATTGTATGTTATGTGAGTTTCACCTCAATTATAAGAACAAAAAAATCAGGCTAGTCTCTACATAGGGAGTGGGAAGCCAGATAGTAGAAAGAGTAACTAGTAGTGTTTTGTGGATTCTGCTAGTGTTTCATTTCTTGATTTGGGCACTGGTTTTAAATGTGGTTTCACTATGTGAAAACTGTTGGGCTGTATCTCTTTTAGCTTATACTTTTATATAAGCATTTTGGATTTCAATAAAATTAATAAAAATGTAACACAACTTAAAGTTTTAAATATGATTTTATATCATTCACAACTTCAATTCAAAACGACAAATATGTTACCCAAGGACAATTACTACACAAAATTGTTTAAGATCAAGTAAGAGAAAATAATATAATTAATTATATATAAGAATGAATACTTAAATGAAAGATTCATACGTCACATTTAGAGGGTAGGAGAATATGATATCATAAAAGGGTCAATTTATTCTATATGTACATATTAAATATAAATGTAATGAATACCATCAAAAGGTTTTTGTTAAATTTTATAAGACAATTTTAAAATTTCTATGAAAAACATGGATTATAAACAAACAAGGGACTCTTGAATTAGAACAATGTGATAGGCAGAATTCTAATATGGCCCTCAAGCCTCCTCCCCTTGATGTCCTATTAAATTAAAACATGCATGAAATATTTATGGGAAATGCATATATACTACAAGTACAGAGAAAATCAGAATAATTCTGAATATCAAATTAGACCAGTAGTTATTTGTATATGTGTGTGGAGGGTGGTAAGTGATAAGGATGGTGACAGGAAAGATACATATGGTTTTCATTATATTAAGTAAATTTTTATTTCTAAAGATGAATTATTGAAAGATAGATACTTTAGATTTTATAAAATGGTACCCTTTAATATTTTTATACCATAACATTCCATTATTTTAAGAGAATAACTTACATTGCTTTTATCCTTTATAGGTTTTGAAAAACTTTAAAATTTGTTACCTTATTCAGCCATCAAAATTTTTATGCTTTTGGTTAGTCAGGGATTTTTACTACCAAGTTTTTAGACAGAGAAAACACAGTTTAGAAAATGGCAGTATCCAGGGCGCCTGGGTGGCTCAGTTGGTTAAGCGACTGCCTTCGGCTCAGGTCATGATCCTGGAGTCCTGGGATCGAGTCCCACATCGGGCTCCCTGCTCGGCAGGGAGTCTGCTTCTCCCCCTGACCTTCCCCACTCTCATGCTCTCTCTATCTCATTCTCTCTCTCAAATAAATAAATAAAATCTTTAAAAAAAAAAAAAGAAAATGGCAGTATCCAGCAAAGTTTTCAGATATCACATTTAGCATACAATTCAATACACTGAGCTACTTCTTTTAAAGGAAAGGAAATAAATTTTTACTGAATATCTGCAAAGTGCCAGGACACTGACATATCTCAATAAATCCAGTGAAGTAGGTATCCTTACGTCATTATAAAAATAAGGAGCCTGAGGTTTAGAGAAACTGTCACTTGTCCAAAAATTCTCCCCTAGAGGCAAAGCTATATTTGATCCCTAGGATATTTGTATGACCAAACAGCCCTGTTTGTTTTATATTTTATTGACTCCCCAAGCACCTGGCTTCTCGGTTAGTAAGGATTTAGGCACTAATTGAAGAGTATATATCATAAAATAAAAAGATCCAATAATTTGCTTCCCAGCAAATAATTTCTAAATTCATATGAGCTGCTTTCAAAATTGTTCTCTGTGTGAAAACAAAAATTATCTAAAATCATAAAATATCTTAATACTTTTCTATCTTCAAAATTAATACTCTGGAGTTTTTTTGGGAGCTTTTCCTCTCTCAATTTTGCTTTGAAGTGGGCAACATGTAATGTTGAAAATTTCCACATTGAAAGTCATTTCCTCACAGATCATAAATCCACAGTACTGGAAAGTAATTCCATTTTCTTACTTATGCAACACCACATTCCATGCTGAGTGCTGGCTACTCTTTTGATTCCATAATGCTGCATATTGAATCCTAAGTTTAGTTTCCTTGAAAGTTAGACCTTTCATGTCTGACTTAGTAATTGATCCAAGTACTATAAAAAGAAGGTTTGTTAAGCATTTGCATATTGGTTAAATTAAGGGTGCCAAACACCTCCTGTCTATGACCTTCATTCTTCCTCACTGAGGAGCCCTCCCTTTGCTTTATAGAAGAGGTAGAACTATCAAAGTCATTATTTTCACTTCAGCTATTCAACCTTGAGTCTTAATCCTTATAAGCCTGCCATTCACAAGCTTCCTGGACATTTTAAAAATCTTTTGAACTTAAGAATTGAAGTTCTAACATCATAACATCCTTGAAAAACTGGAAAAAGAAGCAGAAAAGGGTCAATTTATCAAATCATTACCTACTCTTCTATATATTCTCAGATTGTAGTGAGAAGAAAAATAAATTTGAACAGTTGCCAAGGTTTCAAATTGGTGGTATTTTTCACAAGATGTTCTTTTATTCCTAGCATATTATCTATTTTCTTTTTGTTCCTCTTCATGGAGTATCTATTTAAGCTATAAGATTGAGTATGCCACTAATCAACACTGATTTCTGATTTCAAGCTGAATTATTTCTTAACGTTTTGAAATCTATTTTGAAGAAGCAATAACAATGTATATTGAGCAATGGTGTAATAATATTAAATCATGATCTATTTTTTAACATTTCTTTATGCATATAAGGGGAATAACCTGAAAATATTGTTTTCTCTAAATCTCTGTTAAGTCAAGGAGGTTTATTTACTTATAAGTATTTAACAACATCCCTGCAAATATATACTAAGAGAATGAACTGTATAATTTATTTAATCTCTCTGGAGTTATCTTAACATTATGTGAAAGGTAAAATTTCAGGTCCCAGTAGTGTGCTTTTACCACTGTTCCTCCACATAGAAAAGTTGAACACATATCTTAATACACTTTTACATATCCACTGCTATATAGACTTGTCTACGAAGGCATAATAAAGTTTTGTGAATACTTCAGCATTTTAAGTACAATAATTTTACATATAAACTACTGAGGATGAATAATTAGTTGCTTAGTAATGAGTTCCTGACAGAACAAGGCTGCTTCAATGGTTGGATTTTCTGAATACAGACTATAGTGACACCAAAGACCCAGGAGTAGATACAATTTATTGTTCTATTTTGAGAGCAGTTTCAGAGCCCCTGTCAGTCAGGATTTTAAAGATATAGCTTAGAAAATGAAGAGACATCATTAAATATTTAAAAGTATTTAGAGACCCTAAATGCAGCCAAATTGTTTTGGGATTTTGAGTAATATTGTTTAAAAAAAATAAACTCTGGGCATTTAAAATTAATAATAGAAATAATTATAAATTATTGCATTTAGAATTAACCTTACATAAGATCTTGTTCAATGTCATTCAATCTAGGATACATTTTCGGGGAGCCATTTCTTTTTTATGATTTTATGATAATTTGTTAACTGTCATTTATTCTCAATCCCCTGGATGGCAACTCCATAATTTTTCAGTCTTGTTCCATTTTGAATTAATTTTCATGAGTGGTGCAAGATTGGGGTTCAATTTCATTCTTTTGCATATGGATACCTACCTTTCCTAATACCATTTATTGAAGAAACTATCCTTTCCCCTTGTGTGTTCTTGGAACCCTTGACAAAGATTAGTTGACACTATATATATATATATATATACATACACACACACACACACACGTGGGTTTATTTCTGGGCTCTCTATTCTGTTCCAGTGGTTCATATGCCTGTTTTATGCCTTTACCACACTGTTTAATTATCATTGTGGTTTTTATTGGAATTTCCTTGATGACTAATGGTATTGAGGATCTTTTCCTGTGCTTATTTTCCAATTTACCCACCATGTGTTTTTAATGATAGTAACAGTTGTTCCACATCAGCCCCAGCAATTGGAATTATCAGTGTTTAATTTAACTATTCTAGTGGGTACGTAGTGGTATCTCATTGTCAATTTAATTTCCTTGATGACCAATGAGATTGACCAATATTTCATGCATTTATTGGCTTTCTGTAAAGCACTGTCTGTTCAAGCTTCTTCCTCATTTTTTAAATTTAATTATCTTTTTTTCTTATTGATATGAATGAGTTATTTTCATATCCTGGATGAAAGTCAGCTTATGTGTTGAAAATATCTTACCCCAGTCTGTGGCTTGACAGTTCCTAAATCAAAGGTGTCTTTAGATAAACCTTTTAATTTTTTTAACTTAGAACTTCGTATATCCTGTTTAAGAAGAATTGCCATATGTCAAGGGTTGCTTTTCTATATTTTTTCTATAAGCTATAATGTTAAATACTTCACATCTACAATTTATTATGAACTAGCTGTGGATGCTTTGAGAAAAGGTCAAGTTTCATTTCACCTTTCCTATGGCATAGCCAGTTGACTCAGGACCATATTTGGGAAAGACTAACTTTTTATCTTATTCCACAGTGGACCTTTAGTCAAACTCAAGGATGGCTCTGTTTTCATTGTCTGTTTATCACTTTACAAACACCCCACAGTTTACATTACCATAGCCAAAACTTCCAGAATGTAGTGGACAAAGAGGGAAGGAGCTTTGGTATTTCCAAATTAGCAGGTTCAATTCCATTTTTTCTGTTCTGAAAATATTCCAACAACTTGAAATTGACTGTACTACATACTTCTCTTTTTCTTTTCTTCTTTGTTCTATCATGTCCCTTTTTATATCTCCTTTTCCTCCAAAGGATCCCAAGAACAACCTTTCTAAATCAGCAGCAAATGGTAAGCATTTACCTTTTAATTTATATTTTTAATATGTCTGTGCGGGGGGGAGTCAGTGACATGATGGTAAAAAATAAAACTCTTAATCTCCCTACTGCCTGAGGAAGATTATAATGTTAAAAAAAATAAGAGACTAAAAACAGCATTTTGGGGATTCAGACAAACTGATTACTTACCTTCAAAACTATGGAACCTATATTCTAAGAGGAAAAACAGTAAATTGCTCAAAGCCATCTAATAATCTGATACCAACAAAAACAAATAAGGTGACAAATGTATGGGGTAATGGCAATAAATATTCTAAATGTTGATATTTTATGACTAAGCTATATATTCTGATTACCTTCTGCCCATTTTTGGACTTATGATTACTTGACATTTCAATTGAAAATAATAATGGCAAAGGTAGGTATGCTATGACAAAATTAATGGTATGTGAATAGTCCAACATTCATAAGGGTGAACTGTAGAGTTTTTACTGTATCAATATAGATCTAAGACTTAAACTCTCAATTTAGGATCATCCCCTAGTCCTGAATTTCAGCCACCTTTAGTGACCATTTGTTTTCTTTATTCACAGCAAGGAGTAATAAGGTTGCACAGAAACATGGAAATTGCATACCATACTGCACTTTACAACTCTATTGATTTTATGTAGGATGGTAGAAAAGAGAGACACATATCATAATAGCAGAACATGCTTTTGTAACCCAAAAAACAACATTGCCTTTTGTGACTAGTTGAAATGTTGGGAGAGTACAATGTGCCTTAGGTTTATTATGAAGTAGCTACAACCTTTTCAGTATTATCCCTACAGCAAAAACACTTTCAAAAGTATAAAAGAACACAACTGAATGGAGGCAATATTGGCTTTGGGTGTTATCACAGTTTAAATAATGCTAGAACCTCAACAATACTATTTAAATTTTAGCTACTGGGCTATGTTAATTGTGAATAATTTCAGAAAGATAAACTTTGCTACTAGCTCTTCTGTCCACAAATCACTATGCATATCACAGATGCCCATCATGATCAATGACCAGTTATATTACTTCTTTTGAAGTCTGTCCATGATTGGCTGCTGTCCTGTTGCTCAGTTCATGCACAGACAGCAAAAGTTGTAGTTGTACTACCCCCTTATCTCCTGTTATAAACCCACATGCCAGTTTACCAAAATTAAGAACTAAAAGAGGAATTTGACCAAAAAACAAAAATAAAGCTGGATATGAAATTTGTATGGAATTTAAATGCAGTTATAGAAGAAAGAGCAGATGATGGGAATGTTGGCATTGCTACAGTTTGAGAGACTCTAGTCTTCACCAAAGGAATTTAGTGAAGGTGAACTTATCAACCTAAACGAGAAAAGTTTCTGCGACAAAAATGATGAAGCTGTCTCAAAGGTTGTGACACCAGCAAAATAAATAAATAAATAAATAAATAAAAAATAAAAAAAATAACACTAATGGAACTCTTGGAGATATTTCATGACATTTAAAGCTCTAAGGATAAAATTTTGAAAGCTGATCTGAACTTAGAAATTATCATGACAATTCTCCAATGCATATAAAGGATAGACTGTACTGTAAGGTATAAAATGAAAAGACAAGCATTGTTCAAACTCTTCTTGGTAAATTTTTACAAAGAAAAAAACATTTTAATTTTAAATGCTTCTAATGTTTTAAGTTACAGTAAACTATATATTAATTTTACTTTTTCACTTCTCTATAAATGTGTACAAATAAGAGTGTTTTAATGTTCTAATAATTTTTTAAAAGATTTTATTTACTTGAGAGAGAGAGAGAGAGACAGAGCACAAGCAGGAGGAGGGGCAGAGGGAGAGGGAGAAGCAGACACCCGCTGATCAGGGAGCCAGATGTGGGGCTTGATCCTGGGACTCCAGGATCATGACCTGAGCCGAAGGCAGACACTTAACCGACGGAGCCACCCAGACGTCCCGGTAATATATATATTTTTTTACTTCATGGACAATTGTGTGTTTTCCCATTGATTATTATGATCACTTTGCATAGCTTTAGTTTGCATTTTTATTGTTCTGCGCTACTGTGCGAAGTAAGGGTGATCTGTATCATCCTCAGGTGATTTATCTGTTGTTAGAATTTGTGTCCACAGTAAAAAATGTTGTCAGAAATGAAAAATCCTTACATTCAACTAAGAGGGAATTGTTCAAGAAGACTAATGTACACTATCCCCCTTCTACTTCAGGCTAAATACCATACTGGGAGCCTTTCTAGAAGTAAGGGCATGAAAGTCTGGAAAATTGTGTTTCCTTTTCCAAAGATTAGTTGCTCTGTGAAAAGAGAGTAGAAGGAATGGGGGATAAGTGATAAAATTATGTTCATAATTATGAACAAAATAGAGGTATGCTCCTGGGAACCATTAATTAAGTCATTCACTCACTTAACAAGTATTTTCATGGAGTATATAGAAATTATTTAAATATGGGAGACATTACATATCCAGTAAGAAAGGTTTAGCCAGTGTCAAAATTTGAAGATACAAGGAATAATCTGGGGAGCAAATACCTTGAATAGGTGAGAAGAAATGGAATTCATGATACAGGTGGGAGGTTTAGCCTTAGTTAAGAGCAGAGGTGGTTCATTCACAGTAATAAGGAGAGAAAAGGGAACAGAAGGCTATAGACAGAGCCAGTCTGTCCATTTGGAAGTTGGAAGTTAAGGTAGTTCTCTTTTTCTCCAGTGAAATAATAAGGATGGTCATTAGTGAAGATGAAGAGAGTAGGGACTGCTTATAATTGAAGGAGTAAAAAGTTATGAAACAGCCATCACAGACTGGTAAATTAGATTGACTCTGAAAATATGGAAGAATTGTTGGGAAATTGCAAGGGGTCTTTTGAGGTCATAAATTGATCCAAATTTAATGAAGGCATATATTGTCACTTTGGGCTAAGGTAATAGCCAAAAAAATCAGTAACTATTAAAATAATGAATACATCTCTTAGAAATACTGTGAATACATTTAAAATTTATATTAAGTACATTAAAATTTTAAAAATTTTTAAAGTTTAGATTTCTGTAAATTTTGCTATATGTTTTTTTAAGTTTTTATTTAAATTCCAGTAACATACAATGTAATATTAGTTTCAGGTGTAAAATACAGTGATTCAACACTTTCATAAAATACCCAGTCAGTGCTCATCACAAGTGCACTCCTTAATCCCTATCACCTATTTAACACATCCCCCGACTCACATCCCCTCTCCTCTGGTAACCATTAGTTTGTTCTCTATGGTTAAGACTCTGTTTTATGGTAGGCCTCTCTCTTTTCTTTCCCCTATGTTCCTCTGTTTCGTTTCTTAAATTCCACATATGAGTGAAATCATATGGTATTTGTCTTTCTCTGACTTATTTCACTTAGCATAATACTCTCTAGCTTCATCAATGTCATTGCAAATGGCAAGATTTCATTCCTTTTTCTGGCTGAGTAATATTCCTTTGTGTGTGTGTGTGTGTGTGTATTCTTCTTTATCCATTCATCAGTTGATGGACATTTGAGCTCTTTCTATAATTTGTTTATTGTTAATAATGGGCTAAAATTAATAAGTCAGGAAACAACAGATGTTGGCGAGGATGCGGATAAAGGGGAACCCTCCTACACTGTTGGTGGAATGTAAGCTAGTGCAGCCATTCTGGAAAACAGTATGGGAGTTCCTCAAAAAGTTGAAAATAGAGCTACCCTATGACCCAGCAATTGCACTATTGGGTATTTACCCCAAAGATACAAATGTAGTGATCTGAAAGGGTACATGCACCCCAATGTTTATAGCAGCAATGTCCACAATAGCCAAACTATGGAAAGAGCCAAGATGTCCATCAATAGATGAATGGATAAAGAAGATGTGGTATATATATATACAGTGGAATATTATGCAGCCATCAAAAGGAATGAAATCTTGCCATTTGCAATGATGTGGATGGAACTGGAGGGTATTATGCTGAGCGAAATAAGTCAGAGAAAGACACGTATCATATGCTCTCACTCATATGAGGAATTCTTTTTTTTTTTTTTTAAAGATTTTATTTAT
This sequence comes from Mirounga leonina, assembly GCF_011800145.1. Classification (NCBI taxonomy): domain Eukaryota; kingdom Metazoa; phylum Chordata; class Mammalia; order Carnivora; family Phocidae; genus Mirounga; species Mirounga leonina. The sequence continues at coordinate 58,019,318 of NW_023270415.1, read as the reverse complement.
TTATTTGAGAGAGAGAATGAGAGAGAGCACATGAGAGTGGGGGAGGGTCAGAGGGAGAAGCAGACTCCCTGCCGAGCAGGGAGCCCGATGCGGGACTCGATCCCGGGACTCCAGGATCATGACCTGAGCTGAAGGTAGTCGCTTAACCAACTGAGCCACCCAGGCGCCCCCATATGAGGAATTCTTAATCTCAGGAAACAAACTGAGGGTTGCTGGAGTGGTGGGTGGTGGGAGGGATGGGGAGGCTGGGTGACAGACATTGGGGAGGGTATGTGCTATGGTGAGTGCTGTGAATTGTGTAAGACTGTTGAATCACAGACCTGTACCTCTGAAACAAATAATACATTATATGTTCAAAAAAAGGAAGATAGTAGGAAGGGAAAAATGAAGGGGGGGGAAATCGGAGGGGGAGACAAACCATGAGAGACTATGGACTCTGAGAAACAAACTGAGGGTTCTAGAGGGGAGGGAGGTGGGGGGATGGGTTAGCCTGGTGATGGGTATTAATGAGGGCATGTATTGAATGGGGCACTGGGTGTTATATGCAAACAATGAATCATGGAACACTACATCAAAAACTAATGATGTAATGTATGGTGATTAACATAATAAAATAAAAAAAATAATGGTGCTATAAACATCAAGGTGCATGTATCCCTTTGAATTAGCATTTTTGTATTCTTTGGGTAAACACCTAGTAGTGCAATTGCTGGATCATAGGGTAGTTCTATTTTTAACTTTTTGAGCAACCTCCAACTGTTTTCCAAAGTGGCTGCATCAGCTTGCATTGCCACCAAGTGTGCAAGAAGAGGGTTCCTCTTTCTCCACATCCTTACCAACACCTATTTTTTCTTGTGTTGTTGATTTTAGCCATTCTGACAGGTGTGAAGTGATATATCATTGTGGTTTGGTTTGTATTTCCTTGATGATCACTGGTGTTGAGCATCTTTTTATATGTCTGTTGGCCATCTGTATGTCTTCTTTGGAAAAATGTCTATTCATGGCTTCTGCCCATTTTAATTGGATTATTAATTTTTTGGGTGTTGATGTTATGAATATGTTTCAAATGAGCAAGGGATTCGTAAAGTTGATTTTCCTAGTATGTGAATGTAGAGTCACTAATAAAATGTTTTCATAGGTTCAGCATAATATGAACTAACATATTAAGACCAAAATAAAGCAAATTAGGGCAGTATTATACAAGTGTTGTTTAATAATGATAATGATACTACTACACATTGTTTGACTTTTATTGAGTGGTTTCATACTTAGTCATACTGGGATTTGTGTTTCACACAGATTTTTAAATTCGGTATTAATAACAATCATACATTGTAGTCATTCTTATCGACATTTTGTAAATGAAGAAAATAAGGCCTAGTTAACTAATCTGAGCAAGATAACCTAGTTAATAAATGATAAGCCAATGTTTTATTCAGACTATCTGAATTTTAAGCTTTACTACTTTCCTTACTGGCTCCAAGTAAATGTCATGTTGCTTACTTATCCTGGTAATTCTGAGATGGTCTGGTAACATCTCCTTATATAGGATAACAATAAAAAAGCATTATTTCCTAATCAAAGAGATAATAAATACTCATTTTAGAAGCATTAAAATACAAAAATATAGAAATGAGAAAAATCATCCATATTAGCCAATCTAACTTTGAACACTGTTGAAATTTTGGGGGACAATCCTCAGATATTTGTCTCTGGTGGTATTTGTAATATTTATACATGTGACCACTGATCATATTTGTCTGTAGAGCTGCATTAGTTTGATAGGACTGCCATACCAAAGTACCACAAACTAAATAGCTTAAAGAATAGATATTTATCATGTTGCAGTTCTGGAGGATAAGTCTGAGATTAAGGTGTTAGCAGGGCCATGCTCCCTCTGAAGGTACTAGGGAAAGATATGTTCAGATCTGCTACCTCTGGTAGTCTTTTGGTTTATTATTACATCATAACTCCAATATTCTCATGGCATTTTTGTGTGCATGTCTATGTGTGTGTATGTGTGCCAAAATTTCTCTCTTTAAAAGGGCACTAGTCATATTACATTAGGGGCCCAACCTACTCCAGTATGACTTCATCTTAACTAATTGCAATGACCCTATTTCCAAATAAGGCCACAGTCCACATTTAGTCTTTCTAGAATTAATTTCAATATTTTTTCTCTTGGTGACTATTTTTTGTTTCTCAAGCAAGTTATGGATTTCATACTATGTATGTCATATATATATTTATATGTAGTGTATATATGTAATTGTAACATATAAAGAAGAGTTTTGTGTGTATATGCATATTCATGTGCATATGACATATATGCACATGCCATTTTTAGGAATTTGAGATAGAAGGAAAATAAACCATGTCTGCTCCCATTGTCTTACTGATCTGTTCTCTCTTATCAGTATTTTGAATTCCCTCACATATGCCTCATTATATCTATTTAACAAATAAGATAACAGGTAAACAAAATGAAATCATTCATGTAGTTATACACCAATGCTAACTACAGAATACAGAAATTCAATAACTTTCAAATGGTTCTTAAATATTCAGAGTTATCAAAATGATTGACAAACAGAGGACATTTGCAGGTGGTTTTTGAAACATATTCAATCACTTAATCACGTAATTCTAAATTGGTCCACTATAGTTTAATAAGCATTGAATTGATCTCTACAGCGGAAATCTTAATTTCTTATAGTGAAGGGTCATGGCTTAATTCTCAAACACAGACTACTATAGTCCTATAGTAGTCTGGATTTGCATCCAGCAAATCTCAATGTTGATATGGGACAGTTCCATTGACATTAACTGATCAATTAAAGCATTTGAGGAAACAATAGCTTACTCCAAATATACTTTAAAACAATTAGGCACATTTTGCATCTTATAAACTGTAATTTCCTTGTTAAATTATGAATATTGCATATAGTAAGCTTATTTTAATAAACATAAAAACAGTGTTAAGGTGTTACTCCTGTATAATTATTCAATATTAGATTCAGAATATTTTAGCTTTTGCTTGATCCACATATTTAAGGCTGCTTAGAAAAAAGGTAAGGCATCAATTAGCAGAAAGCTACACAGCCTGTAAAATATTTTTAAAAGATACTGGGAGCTCCAACCTCCATAAAGAAAGCTGATTCAATGTAAATGGAGCCATTCCTAAGAAAGGCTTAGGGAATGTAAGAGGAAAAAAAGCATAGAAAGAAAGAACAAGAATTGCCACATTAGAGACTTAATCACTTGAGTAGGCAACTAATCACTCACTGAACCAGAAATACCATGGGGTGGGACAAACCTCAGGTAGAAATAACTTTCTGCAATCTTTTTACTTTCTCCTTAGATGAAAGACAACCAAAGTAAAAGCTTAATAGGAATTCATCTAAGATACTTTATCATCCTCCATGCTGCATTTAATAGCAAATGCTGTCTGTAAAAGCTCTAGGCTGTATCATTAGGGTATACATCTATGTCAAGTCTTGATGCCCAAAGGAAACAACTGAGGCAAATTCAGAGGCTTTTTAGCAAACACAGCTAACCCAGAATAATGCCATGGATCTGAGTCCAAAGAGATGATGCCAGAAATCATCTTAACTAGTTTAAATTTTATATATGATTTTGGAAGGAGTGCAGTGCCTGTTTTCAGACCACAGAGGAAAGAGACAGATTAAAATGATAAAAAGATTGGCAATAATTATGCCCATTATAGTAACAGATTTGAAACACTGATATCAGTTCATGCTTAATATTTCTTCTGTCTTGCTTTGAAAAGATAACTTGCCATCTGCTTTCTCAAGGTAGTGGTTTTCTATCTGTGCTCCTTTAAGCACTGTTGGGCCACCTACACAAGAAGTAAGATGCTAATGCGGTATCAGTCCCCCACTCCCAATCCACCCCTATTCTACAAGAATTACTTTAAGATTTTAGTTTTACCTATCAAGTGTTTAGGCACTTCAGCTGAAGATACAGAGTTGAGGCTTAAAGAAGTTTGGAAGTTAGCTAGTATATACTCTTATTAATAACCATGATTTATTGAGCAAACACTATGTTTTAGGCCATGGGTTAAGTATTTTCTATGCACTATATATTTTAGTCTTTCGAGTAAAATAGCTTCCAAATTGGGTACATAAAGACAAGAGGAAACTGTGGAAAGTGGAGATATTGAAAATAGGGAAGGAAAATCAAAAATATAATCACAAAACATATACATTATTTTTCTCAATATTTAACATATAACAACTTTTGCAAATAAAAGTTATTTCCTACAATAACATGATAAAAGCTAGATTCTCAACTTACAACTATATTTTACTTTTAACTTATAAAATAACATATACTACTTTACATATAGAATTATACAGGTATAGGAGTACATGGGTGGCTCAATTGGTTGAGGGTCTGACTCTTGGTTTGGGCTCAGGTCATGATCCCAGGATTGTGAGAATGAGCCCCAGTCAGGCTCCATGCTCCATGGAGTCTGCTTGAGATTCTTTCTCTCCCTCTTCCTCTGCCCCTCCCCCTGTTCATGCTCTCTCACTCTTTCTCTCAATATATTTTTTAAAAAAGAATATATATGTATAGATATATAGATTTAAATAGGTCTTTGTTCTTTCCTTGAGACAAAATAAATTTTATATATTTAATACTTTTCTATTTTCACGATAGGATTTAAATCCTAAATTTATGTCAAATTTAGCAAAATAAAAATTATCTGTTTAAATAGATACAAAATCAGTCTAAAAGTTATTTATTAGCTGGAATCCCACCACTGAATGCTTCATTTCCCACTTTTCCCCTTTTCTTTTTATTTAACTTGTTTTGTTTTCCACTTCAGTTGTTTATATTAATTTTAGCATCATTCTTACTTCAGATATTTTATAATTCCATAGTTCATCAACAATGCACAAATTCTGGAGGATACCAATAAAATACTTAAGAAGAAAAGGGCACACTACTATGATATGCGTCTGAGCACATGATTCAGCTCTTAGATTTCAGCTTGAATATAAAATTATGCTCAATTTATCTTTTCCTACATAACCTGAAAAAGTAATTTTCCATTGCTAATGGTCATGCATAGCCATGCATCAGTGATTGCCTCTTTATCCTAGAGTAAAGGTAGGCTACTCACTTCTCTTATTTTTTATGGCACAATACTCATAGCTAACACCTTAAACTTAGAATTCCAGAATCATTTTTCATATTGTTGTCAGAATAGGTCTCCCTTCTTTTGTGTCCAAATCTCCAATTTATTCTAAAATAAGCTTGTCCCACCAATTATATGGGTTATATCATGGAAATAACACTTATAGAGAACTATACAGTATGTGGTTGATAATTTCATCAGCTAGCATAGTTTTTGAACTGTTCTAAAGAAATTTTTGGTACTTATTCTACATCCATTTGTAGTCAAATACATTAAAGATCAAAAACTGGAATGGGGATCATAAGTTTTCCTAAAATTGTACAAGGAAGTAGGAAATCAGAAAAGCCACCTTTGTTGGTTTCTGTGTAAGCTAAAAATCTAGGTGGCACTAATTCATTTATCCTATAATGAAACTGCAAAGTGATGGGATTTACAGATAGATACTAAAGCAGACTACAGATAATTCTATATATATATATATTTTTTTTTAATTCCTCTGTGGTAGTTTTGAACAGATCAAATTGAAATCCCACATTTTTAAAGGGTCTCATTTACTCAAATTCCTGGAAGTCTATCCAGTGATGATAAAACTCACAGGTACATTTGTTTGGGTTTAAGAATTGCCTTTTAGAGCCCCCTGTTAAGTTTTAATCAACTCCTGGAGAGTTATTATTAGATCATACTTCAGAGTTCTGAGGGATGACATGCAGGAGACCCCAGATGATGGGCTAGATCCAAACTACCCCACCAGCTGAGGATAGGGTATCCCAGAGGAATCAGGCAGGCCACCAGGAGACAGGGGCATATGGTTTCTATTGCTTGGCATATACCTGAACACATGATTCACCTGTAGATTTCAGCTTAAATATAAACTTAAGCTTGATATTTTGAGGACAAACATGTGGCCGAGTGCCAAAAAAGTATATGTGCCTAATAATTCTACTTAGAGGTGGCTCAGCAAGATGCATTCCCACAACTGAGGATGGATGGTAAACAGATTAGAAGCTTAAAAAAAAAAAAAAACTGTGGTTTTAAACATGTACACATCTTTCTAATGTTATCACATTTGAGGCAGTATAATATAAGGCTATGTTATAAGGGAGAATTTTGTGTAATACAGACCTATATGTTAACACTCTAGTATGAATCTATTATATATGTAATCTTTGCTAAATTACCTTTACTTCTTCCATACACAGTTTCTTAATTGGTAAAAATGAGAATAATAACAACATTGGTTTGTCAAATAAAAATAAACCTGGACTAAATATTTTTGCATGCCAAACAATAAAAATAAAAAAAATAAACCTGGACTTTAGTAAGAAGAAACTTTTTTGAAAAGAATATCATAAGAGGGAGAATGCTCTGATACAAGATCTGCAAGCACCTCAAAATTAATCAGAAAAAGCCTTTTTTTAAAAATAGGGAGAGGTAAGCAGGTTTAGGAGAAACTTTGTTCTGGAGAGAGCAACTAGTGGGGATGAACAGAAAGGATGATTAGATGTTTAAGAAAATGTTTCTGTGGTCAGCGAATTCTTGGAAAAAGTTGTTAAGGACAGGATGCTATATATCTTACTGCTTATTTAAGCTTAGAAACAAACCAAAGATCAAGGCTCTGTGGGGAGGAAATAAGCCTGACTAATATCTGGTAAGGTAAGTAAGTGGGTAAGTAATGGGCAATTGTTAAGTACTTGGTCAAGTAGTTAGGAAGACTAAATGAGGTATTTTGCTACATAACACTGTTTGGCTATTGTTAACTGATACTTACGGATATCATGGGAGTATAGAACTATCATTGACCCATTTTTAAAAAGTAAAAACTTTAAAATAGGTTTGAAACTCTATAATTTTTATTATTTATGCCTTTTCTGATACTGGTGTGCATAGAATCAAAGTTCCTCTTTTTTTTCTTATGGCACAACTTATGAGATTCAGTTGAGCTAATTATAGGATTAGATTTGATAACTTTTTTCCTTTAGGTTATAGTTGAGCTAACTATAATCCAAAGGAAAAAAGTTATCAAAATTATTTTAAGTACTTGGTTTAACTGTAGCACAAACTCTGCTTAAGAATGAATTTCTACTAGGGGCACCTGGGTGGCTCTGTCGTTAAGCGTCTGCCTTCGGCTCAGGTCATGATCCCAGGGTCCTGGGATCGAGCCCCTCATCGGGCTCCCGGCTAGTGGGAGGCCTGCTTCTCCCTCTCCCACTCCCTCTGCTTGTGTTCCCTCTCTCACTGTCTCTTTCTCTGTCAAATAAATAAATAAAATCTTTAAAAAAAAAAAAAGAATGAATTCTACTAGTCTTTTGAAAGCTAGTCCATGTTATTTAGTCCATGACAATATCATCCCTTGCTAGTGCAACATCTGAGACATGATTTTAAGTGTGTCCTCTTCAAAACATGTTTTTCTTAACTTTCAGTTATAAACTCTCCATATTTAAAATGAAGCTATTACAACAATTTCCTAATTTGGAGGAAAGTTTGACATTTCCTCTTTTGTATAAATGCTATCCTTCTATACATGCATTCTGCCTCCCTGGTACCTTAAAGAGAAAGCAATTATTGTCTTCTAAATAGAAAATCCTCTGACTACTGTGTTTATGTAATTATAGCCTTCTAAATGAAACATAACAGATGATAGAAGACATCATTTATTTGAAATTTCAAGAACAATAATGAAGGAGAACACAAATATATATGCCAAATATAGTAGAAGAAATGTAGTAGTAAAAAATAAAACAACTTGAAAAATTTTATAGAACCACAAAATATGGTTCTAAAATAATACATAAGCATAATAAGGCACATCCAATATTTTGACAAAAAGAGTTCATCTCAAAATGAGTGCCATCATTTCAGCACTACTACTGTTCAAAATATATTCACTATGAACTTATGAGATTATCGAGATTTTATGAATTATGAGATTTATGAAAAGCTTATGAACTCTCCTGGTATCAGAACAAGTCCCTACTATGTGAAGAGACACCTTTGAGAAGTTATATCTATAGAAGTGTTAAGATGGGATTGTAGAATGTTGAAACTCCAGCTGCTAAGGTAGAGGAGCTCATTTAACTTGCTACTTGTAAAGTTTCATGGATTCCATGGTTCTATCAGATACAAGAGCAATTTTTAGCAAAAGGCATTCTAGAGGTCACCATTTTATCCAAAATTAGTGAAGGAAAAAATGCATATTGTTGTAGAATCATCAGGAAAACATCAAGGAGGAAAAACTAAAAAAGACACACCATACAAGATTCTACTAATAGGAAAAGACGTCATTAAAGTAGATAATTTGTGGAAAACAATTTGCTTTGAAGTGGGAGAAGGCAAATATTCCCTGGAGATATTTTGATGAAGATACTGTTACTTAAAATCTAATTTTTGGGCTATTACAGATTGATACCGCAAGTATCTCCTTTTAGTAGTAGTTTGTTCCCTTAAAATTTTAAACAATTCTCTGGTTAATTTAGTCAGGCATAGAAGACTGAAATCACAAATGGAGTGAAAAGTAGGAAAGGAAATGTAACACTATTATATAAAAATACAAAATCATTACAGATCACAAAATTAATATTGTTATTCTTGTAAGCTTATATTAAAGGTAAGGTTGAGATGCCAAGATGTTTAATACTATGCTACTAAATAATTCTAAAGCATCTAAACAACTTAATATCCAACCTAGCTGATTGGTTAAGTAAAATATCTCTGGCATAGTTTACAACTTTCAAATTCTTCTCATAGACTTTGAGAGGTATAATTATAACCAATTACTATGATACCTGTAATTTACTTTTAAATAAACAGTGTCATATTAGATATGTCTTATTTTAGGTTACTTTATGGGGCACTTATACTAATTATTCATATGGATTTTACTAATCCATATGAATAATTAATGCATATTCCAAGAATGGTCATTTAGCATTAATTTGGAAAAGTAATACTCCAGAAGTGCTCATTACAAATTGATTCAGGATCCTTCACCTTCCAAAAATATACAATTACAGTTATAATAGAAACTGTGTCACTTTGGTGAAAGTTAGACACAAAAGGTATATTAGAAACACATTCTCATTGGCGAAATCACTTATATTCAAGATACGTGCCATGGTTAAAATCTTTAAGATATACTCCTTTTTCTTGATAAACGGTGTAAAACTGGTGAGTCTTCCACTATTCCCTTTTTAGAATGTGCCTGAGGCATGATATTATGTCTAGATAAAATTTCAAAATATTTGTTTTTCCCGATGTGGAACATAAAGTTGATTGAATGCTTTATATCAGTGGTTCTTAACCTTGGGTAATTTTGCCTCCCAGGAGATATTTGGCAATAACAGGAGATTTGTGGTTGTCAAGCTTGGAGGCAAGGAGAAGGCAAGTATTACTGGCATCTAGTAGTAGAGGTCAAGGATGCTGCTAAACACCCTACAATGCCCAGTTCAGCCCCCCACAATGAATAATTATCTATTATAAACTTTATAATAAAAGGTATTACCAGAGTACATACAAGGACAATGACTTGGAACTTATTTTCTGCCTTTAACCATGGATTTTATCTTTCTTTAAGAGTGTTAATAAATACTTTTCAGTACCATTTTACAACCAACAAAATGCCTATAATTAAATGATTCACAATAACTAATATTAGAATGTTTAGGAACTAGAATTCATATACTAATGTGGGAATATGAACATGTGCTCAGAAGACTTTAAGAAGTTCAAAGAATAACTGATTAGCCACACATCAGAAACACCCATATATCCATTAATAGAACACCCAAATAAATTGATATATTCATGTAAAGAACACCATACAGCAATGAAAAGGAATGAACTTTTGCTATATGCACATGAATGGTAGAATCCTGTGGACAAAATATTTAACAAAACTAGATAAAAGAAGATATGATATTTTATCACTGCATAATATCCAACCTAGATGATTGGTTAAGTAAAATACCCCTGGTATAGTTTACAACTTTTAAATTCATCTCATAAACTTTGAAAGGTATAATTGTGAGCAATTACTATGATATCTATAATTTCCTTTAAGTAAACATACATATATATACCTGTGCTTGTATATATACACAAGCAGGTAATAGAAGTCAGACAGACTGTCACTCTTTGGGGGTAATGACTGAGAAGGAACATAAAGGTAGATTCTGTATGTTCATAACAATGTGTATCTTGATCTCAAATGTAGTTATGAAAGTGAAGTCATTTTTCTACCTTTACATGTTTTGAACTTCATATTGATGGTATGTACCAATGAAATACAGTTTGAAAACACACCTAATTCTTCTTAGTTGCAAAGCTGTCCTAAGAACTCAACTCCATTGACTTTGTTATGTTATAAAAGTTTTTTGTTGATGTTTTATTTTTACAGTGTTTTATCTCCTATATTCATGATGAACTCAATGATACTGTGTGGGAAAACACAGGTATCAATTACTGATTTAAAAAGTGATCAGATGAGTTATACTCTAAACACAAAAACAATTTTAGAAATAAATCAACTAGGGGCACCTGGGTGGCTCAGTCATTAAGCGTCTGCCTTCGGCTCAGGTCATGATCCCAGGGTGCTGGGATCAAGCCCCGCATCGGGCACCCTGCTCAGCAGCGAGCCTGCTTCTCCTTCTCCCTCTGTCTACCACTCTGCCTACTTGTGCTCTCTCTCTGTCAAATAAATAAATAAAATCTTTAAAAAAAAAAAAAAGAAAGAAATCAACTAATTTGTTTTCTTTATATTTTTATTTTTTGTATGACAAGTATAATATAAGTTAAATATTTTCATTAATGTAATAAATATTAAAAAGGAATACAATAAATAGGGATTAAATCATTGTTGGCAATTTTTTTTTCTTAATAGTACACACAGTAGCTGTTCACTAGGCAGCTATTTAGGTCAGTATGCCTCTAGAGGCCAAATCTGTAAAATGTCCTCATTGAATATCTAGAAAAGATGGAACGTTAGATATGATAAAACTCTACCTTTAGGAAAGGGAGAGAGCTATGAATGTACCTTTCCTCTATGGCAAGTTAGCTTACATAGAGTTGGAAAACTTGTACATGGATGAACTTATGTCCCAGTTTACTTAGAACAGCATTGGTTCACACTTACTGTCTTCATCTAATTATCAAAAGCACTCTTAAGTCTCAACAGTGGCTCAGCTTAGACAAAAATTATGTAGTCACCCTATCAGGTATGACTTTGAACTAGATGTTCAGGGCATCTTTCTTTGAGTAAGCATAGGAATAACTAAATTCATTGTGAATAGGGAATAGTGCAATAAAATCTCCTCTGAGAAGGAGAAAGGGAAAGAAGACAAGAATTCTACAAGCAAAACTTTAATGTAGAGACAGAAACCTAAATGTATAAACCTAATGTATATATGAAAGATTGTAATCTTAAAGATATGATATGCATTATATCTAGATTTAAATGCATGTTACTGTGTTATACAATCTTTGGAAGAAAATAAAAACCTCCAGGTAAAGAATATCATGCTAAATTTAATGGTAATTTACTATGTTTAAAAACTGAATCACAAACATTTTAATAAAATATTGTACTTATATTTTATAGAGCAAGTTTTAAATTCTCTCATTGTTATTACCTAAAAGGAAGTACTACTATAGTACTTCTAGACTACACTTTAGTAGCATCCAGGCAAAAGGTATTCTTTTTTATTTTTAATTTTTTAAAGTATTCTTTTTTAATTCAAGAAGAATATTATGCTTAAATAGTATTACTGCATTTTACAGCCCAGCAGGGTCCTCTCTGAATAAAATGTATTTGTCTCTATAGAGGAAAATCCTCAGAAGATACTCATAATTAGTCTTAGAAATATGCTATTATACACACACACACACACACACACAAATCAACACTTCAGATAAAAACAGAAAAGGTGAAAAAACAGCACAAAAAGATTTGAACATATTCAAGTATGTATATATATATAGATTTCTAGCTCTGCATTGTGAAACCCTGGAGAAGAGGTATTGTATTTGTATTTTTCATATAAATGTATTTATACAGTCATTGATTTTAATAAATGTAAGCATTTTTTCCACAAATCATTTAAAAGAGACAGTTGTTACCTGACTACAATGTGCTAGTAGATATTTCATAATATTGTGGTTAAGAGCATGGACTTTAAATCCAGATACTGGAATTGAAGTCAGGTTTTATAAGAGATACCACCTCATGTGATAGTTATGAGTGTTGTTCATGCTTGTAAATGCTTCAACAAATGCATGCAACATAGTGTTTATAAGTACTGTTATTATTATTGTTTTTGTTATTATTATTGGCATGAAAGACCTAGGTTTTAATTTGTTCTTTGGATAGCGGAGGCAATAGACAAACAGATAAATCTATTAGGATGAATTAGAAGAATTTCAGAGCTATAAATATGTCTATGTAGAATTTAGCAATAAATGCAGTGACAGTTGCTCAGTAGATGTTACACTGCTAACAATATAAATGACTTAAATCCATGAGTGTGTTTTTCTATTGTTTTCCACATCCAAGTAATTCTATTAAGTAAAACATTTCTTATTAGAACCTCAAGATTTGGAGTTTCATTGGCACTTTGACTTTTTTTTTAACCTCCTGCTAATAAAAAGAGGTCTTTTAGCTCATTATTTTTATGACCATAGTTTGATGGAAATTTCTAAAGTAGTGGACATCGTGAATTACTCAATTCTTAATAGCATCAAGGAGGCCTGGAGACTTTGCCTACTTATATATTTTGTGGCATACATTTAAGAAGAATTACCTTTAAGAAGTTGGTAGATACCACTCCTCTTTTTAAGGGACAATTCTGAATTGGCTCTCAGGTATATTAACTTACTAGTAAATAGCTCTTCTCAACAAATGGTAGCCCCTAATTTTTTACCTATTTCTAAATGTACACTCTCAAATCTTGTAACTTTCTGTCTTCTAATGGAACAAGTATAAATATTATTTTTTAATAGAGTGGCAAAACTTCACACAAAGCTTTCTGAAGAAGAAGAAGAAAAAAAAAAGGAGGAGGAGGAGGAAAGGGAGGAGGAGATGGAGGAGATGGAGGAGGGGAAAGCAATTTATGAAGATGCTTTGCTTAGTATGAATCTTCAGCACCTAGGACAACTCCTGGCACATATAAGTAAGCAATTGCCACTAGCTGGAATTTTTTTTCCTTGTTCCTTTTAACTTAGAAACTAATTTCATAGGACATTGTCTCACTATTCAGGGATGACAAACTTCTAATTCAGACTGGGTGATAGTAGTCAACCTCATTCATTCATTTACTCAAATTGAAAAATACTTACTGAGCAATAATAGTGTACTTATTATGTACCATGCATGGTATTAGGCAGTGAAAATACAGGAAGAGAATTACTGGAGACTTGGTTACTACATTCATTGGCCTTTGAGTGTAGCATGGATGAGATCACCATGAGTCTTGATCATAAAAGTGGTTTCTACATCAAGTTCTCTAAGATCCAAGCAATACTGCATTACTGCAAAGTTTGAGGAGAGGGGAGAGAGGGAAAGTCTATTTACATTTTTTATATTTTTAGAAAACAACTATTTTGATTAGGGTCTCTTCGTCCATAGTACATCAAAAAGTCAGAAGTCTAGTTAAATATTATGAAAGTTATATAGTGTTTAAAACTTATTTCTTTAACTTCTGTCTTCTGAGACATTCATTTTGGTAACACATTTCTGTTTGTGATTCTATAGAATGTTATATAGCCAAAACACTGATAACATTTGCTAACCTCAAACCCAAGGATGTTCTGTGAATTCTATTACTTGGGTTATTTAGCCTCAGTAAGTTGCATTTTAGTGCTTAAAATAATGCTGATCTCACTACTACAAAGTGCTTCCCATTCCTATAAGTACTTGTCCTGATAGAATTATACCACAGGAAGACTCATAATTGTTTGTCTCTTTCATGTAATTGCCATAAGAACTGCCGTGCCTGGAACAATGAGAGAATAGCTTCAGAACATGTTGGCCTCAATGGGTAAAGGGTCTGGATAGTTAGTTATTTAGATACTCTTCACCATCTATATTTTCACTCAGGATTGAAAATATGGAGAGGCTAGTAGAAGATGGGTAAAAATTGCTGGGCAAGCGTTAGGGGAAAAAAAAACTAGTTCAAGATATTAACATCAATTAAGTGTGTATATAAGATAAATTTAGTAAATGACACTAAGAGAGGGTACTATAAAATGACACAAGATGAAATCCACAGTGAGGATTAGAAATGCTATAATCCTTAAAAACTCACCTACTAATATAAAATATAGGAAATACAAAAACAAAGCCTGCAGAAAAACAACAGAAATAAAAAATTAACTTGCCCTGAAAAAACAAACTCCCTATCAAATCCTTATAAACATTTTAAAATGTTGGTTGTTTTATTATTCTGCAGAGAAAATCTCAATAAAATTTCAAAAAGTACCAAATAATATAGGTCATGTACTTTGACCAATACAAATAAATGTAGCAACAATAATGAAAGAAAAAGAAACAAAAATACAAAAAACTAGAAAATCTATTAAAATAATGTTGGTGTCAACTATAGAAGATATAACTAAAATTGCTAAATACCTAAAAAAATGTTTTAATATAATGAATACATATCTAAGCTTATGGTTATTTAAATTTGTCTTTAGGGAAAAATAATCAGTTTTACTCTATTTTAGTGCTACATGAGAGAATAAAATTGAATTAATCATCTATTTAGATGTAAAAGAAAAAAGTGGATTAGGAAATGGAAAATGAGTAAAATAATAAATATATATATAAGAAATAATCCCATTTAAAAAGAAGAGAGGCAGAAGCCACACATGTACTGAAATAAGAATGATAAAAATCATAATAAATGCAGAGTAAGTTGAAAGAGTCAGAGACTACTTTGGAAAACTCATGAAAATAATTTGAAGCATCAGAAAAAATATAAAGTATAAATTTTAAAAATATCACTGTGTGATGACAAACCTAAATGGTTAAATACCTCAAAACAATTGGTAAAAAGTCAAAGTCCTATCAATAAAACTAACATTTATAGAATGCCAAACAATGCTAAACTCTGACTAAAGAGATTTATAAAGCTTATGGAATTAACTTCTGATAGAGTTTCTATGAGGAATTTGCATGAATTTTTCAAGTTGTAATGAAGGAAATAATATACAATATAATTTTTAAGATGAGAAAAAAAGAAAACTTCTCCATTCATCTTGTTTTTAGCCAATCTAGCATTGATAACAAATCTGAGATAGAACAAAGTGTGAAAATTGCCAATTAATTAATTTAGCTGAAAAGTGCCAATACAAAAAACTGAAAGTATTAGCTCCTTAAATTTAGTGTACTAATATATCTGTATATTTGATTATATATGAGGTTTCTCTTTAGATTGCAGTCTTATCTCAAAAGTTGACTGGGGAAGGATCTTACTGAAAATCACTCGGTGTTGGCAGAATTCAGTTCTTTTGAGGCTGATGGACTAAGTGTTCGGTTTCTTGCTGTCTGTCAGTCAGAGGTTACATTCAGTTCCTTCCATATGGGACTCTACATAGAGTATTGCACGTAACAATCTGTTTTATCAAAACCAACAAGAACGAGGGTCTTCCAACAAGATGGAAATTACAATCTTAAGAAGCATAATCATGAGGGCGCCTGGGTGGCTCAGTTGGTTAAGCGACTGCCTTCAGCTCAGGTCATGATCCTGGAGTCCCGGGATCGAGTCCTGCATCGGGCTCCCTGCTCGGCAGGGAGTCTGCTTCTCCCTCTGACCCTCCTCCCTCTCATGCTCTCTGTCTCTCATTCTCTCTCTCAAAATAAATAAATAAATAAAATCTTAAAAAAAAAAAAGAAGCATAATCATGAAAGTGACATTCTATCACTTATGAAACTTTCTACTGGTCAGAAGCAAGTGGTAGGTCCTACCCATGCTAAAGAAGAGGGAATTGGAGAAGAATATAAATATGAGAAGATGGAGATCATGGGAGGGACATCTTAATGCCTCCAATTAAATACTGGGTTAAAATACGAATATATGTGCATCAATTCTCCACAAATTACAAATATTTTAGACTTAATCCCAATTAAAATAACCTTTTCTTTTTTTCCTGGAAATTGACAAAAATATACTAAATTTTGTCTGGAAATTAAGCATGTAAGAAGAATCAGGATATAATCAAAATAAAGAAAAATAGAGTAATAAAGGACATGCTAGTTACTAAATCATTATTGCTGATAAAAAGTTTGTCACTAGAGAGAAAATAGAGAGTTTATAATCAATCTCAAATATATTATAGATTTTACTACCTAATTAAGATAACATTTAAATTAAATTCCAGTAACCAAAAGATTTATGTTGGAAATATGACAGAGAAATGAATTGTTAGAAGAAAGTCTGGTTAAATAAGTTTATAAATTTGAAGTATAGAAACACTTTTAAGTTGATCTAAAACAAGAAGACCTAGAGTAAAAGACTGAAAAAATAGATTCTATTAATTTTATAAAAATAAATATTTTTTTAAAAAATTCCATTAACAAAGCAAAATACTTAACAAACGGGCAAATGTTGGTAAGGCAGATGATAAATGAAGTACTCATTTCTCTAAGTATCAATAGTTTCATTAAGAAAAACATGGAACGAACATAACAAGAGAGAACAAAAATTTAAAACGTCTCTTTGAAAGATTCTAAAACTCAAACCTAATTCAAGACATGCAAACTAACCAACCCCCCCCAAAACAGCTGTATTTGAATAAGCCATTAAAATAAGCTGACATCCACTATATGCAAAGCAAAAGTAAAAACCTTACATTATTCAAAATATACAATTTGCTATTCCTAACTTATAATTGGATGATTTTTCCACTGTTCCATACTTATCTCTGTGTAGGGTCCAGAAAGTACCCAGGGAGCTACAAATAGATGTGAAAGCCTATGCTTGGAAGCCAGATGGAATCAATAAAAGGCAGGTTCATGGAATCCTTAAACTTGTATAATCTCATAGGAAGAAGTCAACAAGGTTTCTGAAAGGAAAAGCATGCCTCAAGTACTTGAACTGATATGGAATGATGTGTAAAAATTTACAGATTTTTTTTTAAGATTTTATTTATTTATTTGACAGAGAAAGAGAGAGAGAGAGTTCACAAGCAGGGGGAGAGGCAGAGGAAGAGGGAGAAGCAGGATCCCGGCTGAGCAGGGAGCCGGATGCGGGGCTCGATCCCAGGACCCTGGGATCATGACCTGAGCCGAAGGCAACTGCTTAACTGACTGAGCCACCCAGGTGCCCCCCAAAATTTACAGATTTTTAAAAAAATATAAAAGGGTGTATTAAGGATATCATTTTACTTTTGGCAATTTAGATGCTTTGACATTTGAGGTGTTGCTGAAACTGGAGGAACTACTTCTCCTGGGGTTAGCTAATTCTTAAGAGTAGAAGACTGCCTGTGAATGTGACTTTCAGATGCCAACCAACCAATCCAGAACCTACACCCCAACCACCTATTCTACAGGACTCTCACACTCAGGGTCACAATCCCTCTGCCTTAATCACCCCACTTATTCAAACTAGCCAATCCTCAATCTGCTTACTTTACCCTACCCATTCCTTCCTATGGAAACTGTAACAAAGGTTGTTGTCCAAATTTTCCCCTTGACCCCCACTACTTCCTAACTGACCTTAGTGTTTCCCCCGTGTGGCTCCCTATTATGTGGGGTACCCCATTCTTTTGGAATCTGTGAGCATAGCTATTCTCTTCTCAATGGCAGTTGTCTTCTTATGTGATGGCCATGCCATACCTGAATAGCTATAAAACCTACAGTATATATTTTTTCAACTTTTTATTTAAATTCCAGTTAGTTAATATACAGTATAATATTAGTTTCAGGTGTAAGATTTAGTGATTCATCACTTACATACAACACCCAGTGCTTACCACAACTATTTATTTTTAATTGAGTATAGTTAACACACAATGTTAATTAGTTTCAGGTATACAACTTAGTGATTCAGCTTCTCTATACATTATGCTATGCTCACCACAAGTGTAACTACCATCTGTCACCACACAATGCTGTTAAAATCTACACTTTATTTATTTATTTTTATTTTTTTATTGAAATATGATGAACATACAGTATATTAGTTTCAGGTGTACAACATAAAGATTCAACCTTTCCACACATTACTCCATGCTCATAAGAAGAGTACTCTTAATCCTCCTTATTTCACCCATCCCCCTCTTTACCTCCCCTCTGGCAACCACCATTTTGTTCTCTGTATTTAAGAGTCAAAATCCTACATTTTAAAACAAAGTACTTCAGCAAAAAGTACCTAGACTAGAAAGCAAATCTCTGGGATTGGCATAAAAATTATATAGATAAGAAAGTGAGTTGGAGTCAAGTAAAAAAACTTAGGAAGGTGTGAAAGTGTGAATATAAAGAGGTCTCTTCAGGGAAAAGTATGATATTTCTCTTTAAAGACTTGAAAACAAATCACAGGGAGGAAGAATATTTAGTACATGCTTTCAGGAAGAAATGCCAACCCAATTGTATGAATACTAAGAAGACATTGAGGTGAATGAGCAGAAAATTGAAAGAAGAGGTCAGAAATATAATGTGTTTAAGAAATAATATGGTATATTTTAAGCATAACTGTTAAGAGTTTACATTAACAATGGACAAGAGTAATATTTTAAATAAGATTTTACCAGTGCAGGTTTGAAATATAAGAGTTATGAAGCAATACTTGTAATTGTTAATTGATTTAATCTCTAAATATATATTGAGTGCCCATTTCCTACATTACACCATTCCAAAACTAGGGATTCAAAATTTAGAAATTAAAATCTATCTTTAAGGTCCCAGATTCTAATGATAGTGACAAGCAAATAATATAAACATAAAAAATGCATGATAAAGAGGCTATAAAGTCCAGAAATGGGAGATTTTGATTTAATTGAAATTGTATCCAAAGACAGATATATATATTTTTTAAATATCTATTTATTTGAGAGAGAGAGAAAGTTCATGCAATAAGGGGGAGGGGCAGAGGAAGAGAATCTTCAAGCAGACTCCCCACTTAGCACAAAGCCCAACGCAAGGCTTGATCTCACCATCCATGAGATCATGACCTAAGCCAAAACCAAGAGTCAGATGCTTAACTGACTGAACCACCCAGGTGCCCCAAAGAAAGATATATTTTATGAAGCTATAGGCATACTTATAATAAATTTGATCTCAAGCTTATGTCATTGTTTTCAATGAAAACAAATACATATGTCTAAGTCATGTATTTAAATATTATGTTGGTATTTTAAGCATTTCTATATTTGAATTGGGATCTTTTAGTTTCATATCAACTATTTTTTTACTTATTATTTGTTCATCTTAATACAAAGGCAAATTCACTATTATATTAATTTCACCCATTCGTTCTTTCATTAATTTCACCCAATTCATTCTTTCATCCAAACAAAATTTATATACTGTCTACTTTGTGGTACTAGGCATTTATAATTAAAAATTATTTAAATAAGCATAGTTATTGGAAAGTGATCTGAAATATTACTAAGCCATACATATCATCATTCTAATCAGGTAAAAATCAGTTTTCTAACAAAGACATCAAAACTACAGTATAAAAAGAATGGAAGGACTACTGATGGAAAAAGAAATAATACACAACAAAGCAGGAAAGAATATCCACTGGTAAAAGCTGTAAGTATTGCCACAGTTTCTTCAACAAATGATGTTGAGAGAACTGGACAGCAACATGCAAAAGAATGAAACTGGACCACTTTCTTACTACACACACAAAAATAAATTCCAAATGATGAAAGACCTAGATGTGAGAGAGGAAACCATCAAAATCCTATAGGAGAACACAGATAGTAATAGGAACTTCTTACAGATATGTCTCCTGAGGCAAAGGAAACAAAAGCAAAAATGAACTTTTGGGACTTCATCAAGATAAAAAGTTTCTGCACATTGAAGGAAACAGTCAATGAAACTAAAAGGCAACCTCTGGAATGGGAGAAGACATTTGCAAATAACAAAACTGATAAAGGGTTAGTATCCAAAAGCTATAAAGAACTTAATCAAACTCAACACCCAAAAAATAAATAGTCCAGTTAAGAAATGGGCAGAAGACATGAGTAGACATTTTCCAAAGAAGACATACAGATGACTAACAGACACATGAAAGTTAACACCACTGATCATCAGGGAGATATAAATCAAAACTACAATGAGATATCACTTCACATCTGTCAGAATACCTAAAATCAACAACACATGAAACAACAGACTTTGACCAGGATATGGAGAAAGGGGAACCCTCTTACACTGTTGATGGGAATGCAAACTGGTGCAGCCACTATGGAAATCAGTATGGAGGTTCTTCAAAAAGTTAAAAATATAACTACACTATAATCAGCAATTACACCACTAGGTATTTAGCCAAAGGATACAAAAATACTGATTTGAAGGGATACATCCCCCTAATGTTCAAAGCAGCATTATCAATAATAGCCAAATTATGGAAAGAGCCCAAATGTCCATCAACTGATGAATGGATAAAGAAGTGGTATATATATACACAATGGAATAGTACTCAGCCATAAAAAAAGAATAAAATCTCACCATTTGCAACAACATGGATGGAGCCAGAGAGAAAGAGGCAAACCATCAAGCCGACTCTTAACTATAGAGAACAAACTAAGGGTTGCTGGAAGGGAGGTGGGCAGGGGGATGGTTTAAATAGGTGATGGGTATTAAAGAGGGCATTTGCTGTGATGAGCACTGGGTGTTGTATGTAAGTGATGAATCACTAAATCCTACACATAAAACTAATATTACACTGTATGTTAACTAACTGAAATTTAAATAAAAACTTGAAAAAGAAAATAAAAGGTAATAATATATTAGAACTGCCTTTATAAAATGTGTCACTTTAAAATTTATAGGTGAAATTTTTAAACGTGGGTGTGGAAATGGAATATTATTAATGACCAGAAGCCATTGTTATAAACAAAAATTCTGATCTGTGCCTTATGGCAAGGGGTCCAGACCAAACTTTGTAAATATATAAAATCAACTGAGTTTCAGAAATGTGATATAATTTTAATTTGAAAAGGAACACTAAAATGCAAGTTAATGCCAAAATTTATTTTGTGAATAGTAAAAAATTATTTTCAAAAGGACAATCACTGAACCAGAGAAACCATAATGTAATGTAAACAATAGGAAAATTATAAATCCCAAGGCAGCACGTTTTCTAAGCAATATTTTTAAATATTTTTTATTTCAGTATAGTTGACACAATGTTACATGAGTTTCAGGTGTACAAAACAGTGATTCAACTTCCCTATACCTTATGCTATGCCCACTGCAAGTGTAGCTACCATCTATAATCATACAATAAACACTATCACAATATTATTGACTATATTCTCTATGCTCTGCCTTTAATCCAATGACTCATTCATTCCATAACTGGAAACCTGTGTTTCCCAAACCCCTTCACCCATTTTTCCCATCACCCACCCCCTTTGGCAACCATCAGTTTGTTCTCTATATTTATAAATTCTTTGTATTTATAATCTGATTTTGTTTAATCACTTGTTTGTTTGTTTTTTTTGTTTTATTTTGTTTTGTTTTACATTCCACAAATGAGTAAAATAATATGGTATTTGTCTTTCAGGAATATTTTATTTATTTACTTTATTTATTGGAGAGAGGAGGGGAGGGGCAGAGGAAGAGTGAGAGAGAATCTCAAGCAGACTCCATGCTGAGTGCAGAGCCCAACATGGGGTTCAATCTCACTACCCTGAGATCATGTGCCCAGAGGAAACCAAGAGTTGGATGCTTAACCAACTGAGCCACCTAGACACCCCTCTCAGGAATATTTTAGATTTAATTGTATCATACTGTCTCAGATTTTTTTTTTAGATTTATTTATTTGAGAGAAAGAGTACACAAGTACAAGTGGGGGCAGAGGGAGAGAATCTTCAAACAGACTCCCGGCTGATCGTGGAACCTGATGCAGGGCTCAACCTCACCATCCATGGGATTCATGACTTGGGCGGAAACCAAGAGTCTGATGCTTAACCAACTGAGCCACCCAGATGCCCCATCCTATCTCAGTTTTGGAATGAAAACAAAAAATCAGTAGTGGTCAGGTATATGATATTGAAGGGATTATAGTTTTGGGGTTTTAATCAACAAAATACAATCCTGGCTGGCTCAGTGAGTAGAGCATGCAGCTCTTGATCTTGGGGTCATGAGTTTGAGCCCCACAACTGATGATAAAGATTACTTAAAAATAATAAATAAAAATTCAATCAAAATTAGGTTTATATGTTAAGAAAAATAAAAGAAGAAGAAGAAGGTAGCGGGAGGGGAAGAATGAAGCGGGGGAAATTGGAGGGGTGGACGAACCATGAGAGACGATGGACTCTGAAAAACAAACTGAGGGTTCTAGAGGGGGGTGGTGGGAGGATGGGTTAGCCTGGTGGTGGGTATTGAGGAGGGCACATTCTGCATGGAGCACTGGGTGTTATGCACAAACAATGAATCATGGAACACTTCATCTAGAACTAATGATGTAATGTATGGGGATTAACATAAGAATAAAAAAATAAAAATAAATAAATACAATTAAGAAAATATATTTATTATAAGAATATGAAGAATACAAGGTAGTCCCACTATAGAAGGATATAAGTAATAGGAACAAAATAATAATTTCTAAGGGACAACAGAGTATTAGCTCCATGATGAGTCACCTTCTGTAAATTCATATTTAAATTCTAGGAGGAGAAAATCACATTTGTCTAACTTGGGCCAAACATTCACCTCACACTCAAAAGATTGATATGGTAGTTCCGATCAAAACTGGTAAACCTGAAGGAGTGTTAAGAAATAGAATGTGGTTAATTCGCCTATCTCTTTGATCTTTTAGATAACAGTTGTACTGCATTTTTGCTGGTCCAGTAATAAACCAAATTGACGGCAATTTTAAACCAATTCTATTTGTCATTCTTTCTAGTCTTTGAAACTGGGACTACATATATGGTCTTTTGCAGATGGACATCAGGTTTAACAAACAAAACGAAACTATTTTTTAAGAGGAAATGAATAATTTCCCAACAAAAATTAACTTGCTATTACTAAAAGGGGGTGCTGAGTGAAAACTGGGAAAAAATGATAGAAATTCAGGAGAGATAACTGGTTTGATGAGAAACAAGTAGGGCATTTATGTCAATTCAGAAAGGATTTGCAGCATGCCTTTTCCACATGAAATAAACTAAATGGTACAATGTCTAGCATTCACAGACTGAATCATTCTCTATGAATCTCTCTAATCATTTGGAAGATTTTCTGTGTTCACCACCTGTCCAAACTTAATTCTGAATTCAACTGATATATGGAATCTCTCCAAGGCATCTTCTCTATAATAATGATTAAATTATTTTATAGAAATATCAAGCCCAATTGCTAACTAGGCCAATCCCAAAATATCTGAGTATCAATGTATTAATCTGCAAATCAGAATATATATATTACATAAATCACAATCCTAGTTTCCAAGGATTCCCTCCTTCAATACGTATTCCAACCAGATTGGTAGTACTCTTTCCTGACTGGGTCCTAGAGTCAAGTTTAAGACATTTCTTGAGAACTTAAAATGTAACTGTTAGATAATCTGTTTTCTAAGGACCCATTCCCTGTGACTGTGCATTACATAAATGGTAAAATAATCATGTTATGGCTTTAATTGTTTCTAATACAAATAGGTTACCTTACTGGGTATCTTGTTACATTTTAACCTTAGGAGAACTGTATGTGAGAAACAGTTCAAACAATTTAGTTCTTAATTAGTATTTTAGAAACCACTGAAGAAGGTAGATTCTTTGACAAAGTAGGACATGATGTAACCTTTCAAATCCCACCATGTTTATTTATGAATAAATGAGATAATAGTGATGAATCATAATAAAAAGATAGACATGGAGTCATTTTTTCCCAAAGAAGCTTTTATTTTCCAAAATGAGATAAAATGAGCAGGGGCTTTATATGGGCCAGTAATTTAAATTCCATGGTCTTCTAAGTCCAATTGTCCTGATAGTTGTATCTTAAGCTTGATTAGAAGGTAGGCAATGTTTTTTCTGGTTTTGTTTTTTTAGCTAGAGAGGAATTTCTTAAATTTATTAGACAATATGAGTTATGATCACTACCTTGGGCGTTCTGTAGAACTATGAAAATCCTACTCCAGAAACTACAAATTTCTTAGAAAGAAAAAGCACTTTAATCATCTACCTGCTGGTCAACTCAAAGAGGTCAATAAAGAGTCTAGCATGCAGTACTGCAAGTAAAATGCTGAGTGTTTTCTTAAGAATTGAGAAAGAAAAAAATATACTTCACCAACAATGTTTTCTTTGACTCTTTAAGAACCAAAATCAAGATTGTGAATACTAATCTTAATTGATCATCAGATTTCTCAAAATTTTACACACTTTGATGAAGTATTGGTAGGCACAGAGGTACCAATCAGTCAGACCTGGAATTAAATCTTCAACACTTTACTAGATTGAAAATAATCTTGTTTCATTATACATAACAGTGGTCAAAGAGCTACTGAGGGAACTCAATGAAACAATATAAGTAAAGTATCTATCACAGCTCCCAAAATGTAGTAAGTCTTTAAAAACATAGCCATTAACAATAAGATATTCATGACCATCATAGCAAGAACACAAGAATCTATACGAATTTCTAGTAATGCCAAACTAAAGCAAAACCAGTTTTAGATGATGCTCTTTTTTCTACTTTTGAAGACACTAAGGCTTGAGAATGAAAAGACTAGCAAGTATTAGAGGTAAAATCAACACCAAAGTATTAAAAATCACTTGAAAATAAGGCTTATAAATATGCATATCATGTTTTGGGGTATGGTAAAGGAAATGTCATATAATCCACTGGTAACTAACCTTGTTTCTACAACCACACAAGATATTGTGTGTATAAAAATTCTAGAACAAAAAGTTTATGTGATTCCAGCAGGCCCTGTCTCCATCTCGTAAAGCTGGCCTTGAATGTGCTTCTGTCTTATCTCTTCTAATGGCATTGTTGTCAGACTTTCCTTAATTGTTTTTATTGTTATGTAGATATTGTATAAATTATACTAGAAGATCCTATGTGATTTATATCACATGAGATTTAATACATTATATACTAAATTTCCATCGTGCAGGATATAGAACTTTAATGTATAGGCTTCCAAGTAATATGATACTCTGAAAAACCTGGGTTTACTTACAGATTCCCAATGAAGTGATTGAGAGAATTAAAATAGTGGGTGAATTTGGGATCCATCTCTAAAATACTGTGAATTAAATTCTATGTGACTTCTTTATTTTAGAAATTCTGCTACCTATAGTACACATACGAGCATACTGAAAGGAAGCTTAACTTGGCTCACATCTCTGTTTAGACTACATAAGAAATTAGTGGAATTGGTTTCATTAAATCACTAATAATAATACTCCCTAACTTACAGCAAGAGAGAATAAAGACAAATTTTAGGATGAGTCTTAGAGGCTACCTATTCTGACCTCTGACAACCACACCCTATCTAAATTTATCCTTCTGTTATTTATATTTCTTTCAGTATTTAACTTTATGTTATCATCATCATCTTCAAAATATGTTATCATCATTATCTTCTTCATCCTTTCAACATCACCACCACCTACATCAGCCATTTGGTAATTATTTTGTTGGAGCATATTTTTTAGGCAAGAAATCCTTATTCACTTTCGTACATCTGAAGACCAAAAACTACAGGCACTGAATAAACATTTGATATTATGTTCCTTATACCTGCCACCCCAAAAAGAGGAAGTTCTTGACAGCCTAAAAATTCATATTCAACTTAAACTTGTCAATACAAAACCACAAGACAACTTCATGGATCCCCTTGGAGAATCTCAAGTCCATTTTAACCAACTTTCCACTGGTCCATTTTATTTTAAATGCCAGCAAAGGGTAGGTGATCACATTTTAAATGTCTGGAGTGATTCTTCTACTAGCATTAAATTATTGGCTATTGCTAACCCACAGAGTTCACAACACACACACAGTCCACTTGGTGGGTAGACTAATAAGGATGTCCCCAGGGTTTGCATTACCAACAGCTCCTACTGAGTTCAGCTCTGTGGGATCCTCAAAGTAATGTGTTGTTTAAATGGATTTGTCTCTATGTGTTTCTGTCCAGGATCTTTCTTATAAGTAACTTCACTTTAAGTTAAAATGACAATTGTAATCTTCACAATTAGCTAATCAAAATGGGAATGAAGCTCATGCAAAATCAATTACTTAAATGATGATACTGCAGAAGCTATTGTGGACGATTCAGGAAAATGATAGAAGTTTGAAATTTTAGTCTAATATTTCCAAACATAGAATTTTAACCTAATGAGTATTTTTCTGATAAATCCCCAAATAATTTTTTAAATCAATGATTAAATTCTATATACCACAGTTATAGAATATTCTCATTAAATGCCATGAAACTTCAATAGCTCAATACTAATAGCAGTATCACTATAGAGTCATCTATAAAATTCAGCATGTGACTCAGTGAGCTAAATTTTGTGCATATTTGTGTAGGCACTGGTGGCATTTCAATAACAACCTAACAGTCAAATAAGAATGTGGCACTGGAGGGGCGCCTGGGTGGCTCAGTCGTTAAGCATCTGCCTTCAGCTCGGGTCATGATCCCAGGGTCCTGGGATCGAGCCCCACATCGGGCTCCCTGCTTGACGGGAAGCCTGCTTCTCCCTCTCCCACTCCCCCTGCTTGTGTTCCCTCTCTTGCTGTGTCTCTCTCTGTCAAATAAATAAAATCTTAAAAAAAAAAAAAAAAAAGAATGTGGTACTGGAAATTGCAGCCAAGTCAAAGAACAAAGTCAATGAGAATATCCAGTAAATCCTGATAGTTTTATTTCACAATTTAGCATCAGGAAATATGATTTTAACTATGGCTTAACGAATGACAAGGCCAATGTTGGATGTCAGGGGGAAATATCATTATTGTATATATTCATAATTATTATTTGTTCTCTATTAACAGTGTTTTTAAAAATATATATATTATCTTATTATGGGTTTTTTCTAATGTCCCCAAAGAAGCAGAAAGAGCATTATAAATCTACATGGATAATTTGAAGCAATCAATTTAAAGAACATACTTAGGATAGGAAAAAAACGTAAAAAATATTCTAAACGGTTTTACTAATTCTAACGGTTTTACTAATTCTAAAAAAAAAAAAAAAGACAACCTACTGCCTTCTTAAAAATAAATCTTGGCTTTCTCATCTCTTTTACAGAGAATAACTAATTGAATAACCACAAAATTAAGTGGATGAATTTCTGGATTATTTTTAGAGGAATCAAAAATACGGGTATATGAGACTTTTTAAAAAATGAGTTTCATATTTTATGATGCCTAACAATAGACTTCAAGTTCAATGCATTACCAGATCAACTGTACTTTGAGTAAAAATATCCCCAAAAGATTTGGAAGAACAGAGTATTGAAAAGATCATTGAACTTGGAATCAAGAGAGCTAGATCCCACTCCAAATTTTGGCATGGGAGATATTTAAAGCTATTCACAGTTTTGATAATTGTTAATAAGATATTTCAATCCCAAGACAATTAGAGATTTTTTTAAAGATTTTTTGAACTAACTTTAGACCTAGAGAATAGTTGATGAATTCTACAGTTCTACAGAGATTTTATGTATCTCGCCTCCAGCTTTCTCTAATATTTCTACTTTACCTAACCATAGCATAATTGTCAGAACCAGAAAATTAACACTAGTACAACACTATGAACTAACTTAAAAACTTTATACCAGTGCTACCAGTTTTTCCACTAAAGTTATTTTTATTCCAGGATCCCCTATCTATATATTTATATACATGCTATATCATGGAGGAAAGGTCTACCATCAATGAATTTCCTCAGTTTTTGTTTAACTGGTAAAGTCTTTTTATCTTTCATTTTTGAAAGATTATTTCACTGGATATAGAATTTGATGTTGAATTTATTTTCTTTCAACATTTAAATTTTTCTCTATATTCTCTTCTTCCTTGTATGGTTTCCAATGAGAATCTGCTTTAATTCTTATCATTGTTGCTTTATAGGTGCTCCTCCACCCCTGGCTTATTTTGAGATTTCTCTTTGTCTTTGCTTTTATGTAATTTGAACACAATACACATCAGGGTGTGTGTCTGTACGTGATGCATTCTCTGAGCTTCTTGGATCTGTGGTTTGCTGTCTTAGTTTTGAAATTCACATGAATTACTACTTCAAATATTTCTTCTGCTAAATTCTTTGCCTTCTGATATTCCAATTACACATATATTGCACCTTTTAAAATTGTACCAGTGTTCCTAGATGTTATCTTCTATATTTTTTTTTCTCTGCTTCAGTTTTGGAAGTTTCTGTTAACCTACTGTTGAGTCCATTAAAGGCAATATTTACTTTGTTAGGCCTTAACATGTCAATAAGCATAGTTATTTTAAATTCCCTGTC
Organism: Mirounga leonina; assembly: GCF_011800145.1. NCBI lineage: Eukaryota > Metazoa > Chordata > Mammalia > Carnivora > Phocidae > Mirounga > Mirounga leonina. The sequence continues at coordinate 57,990,527 of NW_023270415.1, read as the reverse complement.
TGATAATTCCAATAGCTGTAACATCAGAGACTGGTGCTGACATTTGATTTGTCTTTTCAGACTATGTTTTCTCTTGCCTTTTGACATGCCAAATAATTGTTGAAAGCCAGGTATGTATCAGGTAATAGTGACTAAGGTAAGTAGGCCTCAGGGTTAGGATTTGTTAATTTGGATAGGAGTTGGACTATGCTTAATGCTTGCTGCAGTTTTAAGTGCCATCAGATCAGATTCCTCTACCGTCATTGTTTTTATTACCACTCTTGACTTTGGGTTTCTATAAGAATTTCTCATGAGAAAGAATCTGCCTCTTATAGCTCTTTCTGTTGTAATCCACTATTTTCATAGTAGAGCCCTGCTGATGTAATAGTGTGGAGTAGAAGAAGAGAGTGTTCCATAATCTAATGTTTAAATCTCAGTCTTTGAGTCTTTGGGCTGTGACCCTCAGAAGTATTTCTCCAACAGCATAGCTACTCCCCGCCACACTGGCCCTCTACTCCCACTCCCTTTCCTGAATACAGTGTTCACAATCTTTTTTTTTTTTTTTTAACTACATTCTTTCTCCAAACTTTGTGTTTAGACAGGAAAGCCAGATGAGGCTAGATTGGGGGAAATTGCTTTCACCAAGCTGAAGTAAGGCTTTGGCAAAGCCTTTTCTCTTGGGTGTTGGGTCTTTGTTATGGAGAATGTTCGGGGTTTATTTCTCAAGGAGTAATATTCCCCTCTTCCTGCTGAGATATGAGAGCATCTTTCTCAGACTTCACCCTGAGAATCCGGGAGTGTTCCTCAAGGTAAGCCTAAAAAAGTGTGGGACCTCCCAAAGACTGTGGCCTCGGGAATTTCTCAGTCTCATACTAGTTCAGCAGTTCTTCAAAATTACCATTTAAGTAGTCCCACTAATTATGATTTCAGCACGCATTACTCTAGGTAATCGGATCTCAGATATAATTCTCTGGGTAGATCTGTCTCTTGACATATTGGGTTGGCAGTTTGCCCTGAAATCTTAGTTCTCTGATGGACTGAAGAAAAGCCACTGATTTTCAGGTTATCTAGCTTTTTTCCCCTGTAAGAACAGGTATAAAAACTTCTAAGCTCTTTACTTCATGGAACTGAACTCTAACCTATATATTTTTAATTAATGAGACTGTAAAAAAAGCATAAAAGTTTTTATGCAATTATTGACTTGCATAATTCCATGTATTATACATGTTTGATATGAAAGCTCAGAAACATCATAATTGATATCATTCCATATATGTTTTCAATAAATGTTGGTTTATATTATTTTTTATTAATTGTCATAGCTGTTATACTTTCCAGGCTTTTAAATTCATCAACAAACCTGTATCTGTCACATTCTCTTGCCCTGAGGACCTGTGTACTATTCCCTTACCTGTAACTTCATTATCATATTCATGAGTTGCCACAAAATTAATATAATTTGATAGATAATGCCAAATTGGCAGAGGGTGTTCACCAAAGCTATTCATCTACTTTTCAAATTAGTTTGCACATCAATTTAATAAGTCTTTAAACTTCTGCCATCTGCAGTCTAACACTTTCTCTGCTTTTGGATGATGAGGTATATATTCTTATTTTATTACATTTTCACCTCCGGGCCCACTTCCACTACAGAAAGAAGAGAATATAACTTTTGATCTAGATCCAGTTTGGCAAAAGCAGAAACTACATGGAACCATGGAAAAATAAAAATACGCCTTGTGATATTATGTTTATTGACCTTTTTGGGGCCTTTAGAAAGATTTTTTCCCCATCAAGCTTTATTTGAATATAAACAGAACAAGAAGGAGAGAGACTCAAAATAAACATTAGCAAAGCAATAAAAAAGTCCTTTTATAGGAAATGGCTTGCCCTAAAAGAAAGAACCACATCAAAACCAGCAAAAGGCCAAACTCCACCTTTCTCTTTGCTCCAGTGATTCCATCTGCAAGAGGCAGATAATTGGGGATTCTGAGATGATGGTGAGGAAAACAGATTAATGAGGCTAGGTCTTCTCTATAAATTGACCAAATGCTGTATTCTGATATGAAAAATTATATTAAATTCTTACTAGAAAAAATACATTATACTTATATAAAGAGAAAATTGAGACAGTCAAATAAGATTCTAAATATATATTTAATTGTACTAATAGTAACATCCATAATTACTAACTGGAAAATATTATGGATTAAGCCAAAAGGTACAGCCAAAAATGATTGTAGGTATGAATAGCCCAGCTGTCTGGTTTTAAAATTCTCAAGTGCCCCATGACTTCAGCACATTCATTTTATGTGAAAATAAGTTCTTCTGAATCTTTTATATATCTTTCAGAAGGACAAAGGAAAAGTTTAATTTTAATTACATACTTCTTTTTTTTAAGAAATAGCACTTTTTTACTTTTATGTTCTATATTATCCTTTAGCATTATGGAATTCTCATCATTCATTTCCATCTATTATAATTCATATGATTGAAAAGAGGAAAAGGATAACTGATCTACAAAGATTAGGATTTTTTTTTTAGTTTCTAAGAGTTTATTTCATAAATATAAAATTCTTAATAGGTCATTAAGCTAAAGGATTTTAACTTAGCATTTATAAAGAAAAATGAAAGAAAAATAGATATTTCTCAGCATTAAATAATTGATTTTCTGGGTAGGATTTAGTGGAGATAAGGATTCCAAAATCCTTAATTCACAGTTGAAGCCTCCACAACCTAAAGAGGGAAGATAATTTGCTTTGCTGTCACATTCAGTAAGACTCTCAAGTCCACATCTGTTGATTTTCAATCCAATGTTCCTGTTATCACACAACTGTGGTATGTTTTTCACCCATATTGGCAATCCTTTTTTCCTTTTTGCCTTTGATTATCTGTTCTTCAACTGAACGACAGGACATTGAACAATACATTGATCACTATTTTCCCTGCTTATTTTACATTGGTGTATCTGACATCAGTTCATTGAAAATTGTGAATTGTAACATTTTGTTCACATTATAAAATGGAAATTGCTAAAGTTTTCCAATTTTCCTCCAAAAGTTTACACACCCCAATACAAGAACATGATTGAGAACATGAAGTAGCAACTTTTCAGATTAAGTTACTCCTCTGTTCTCCACACTCTGCTGAGACTTCTCAGTGTTCCCTAAATCTGTGTATCAGAACACTCTCCTTGGAGTAAAGTATGCTTAGGTAGGGTAGCTGGGATGGCGATCTTGGGAGGCAATGAAATGTTCCGAAATTAAATTAGCCAATCTCTTTAAATACACTGCATGATACATTAAAGGAATATGCATTTGAAATGTCACTGCTCTGCACTACATATTGACTATGCCAAATTCTAGCTAGGTGATGACTTTTTTTTTTTTTTTTTTGACAGAGAGAAAGACAGCCAGAGAGGGAACACAAGCAGGGGGAGTGGGAGAGGGAGAGGCAGGCCTCCCACGGAGCAGGCAGCCCGATGCGGGGCTCAATCCCAGGACCCTGGGATCAGGACCTGAGCCGAAGGCAGACGCTTAATGACTGAGCCACCCATGCGCCCCTAGGTGATGATTTTTACAGCCAAGTCATAAACCTTTTGAAAAGAGAGTTTGCATTTAAAATGCCAACATTTAATTATTAAAAAAAAAAAAAAAAACCTCAGGTGTATGAATAGTAAAGAAGATATATATTTGCACAAATTATTCTTGTGGATTTTTTTCAGGAGTAGGGAACTTTAGTGATTGTTTTCATATGATACAGTAGACTTGGTTCATTTTCTTAAAAGAAGTTATCATAAAAAACTACTAAAATAAATGTAATAGCATCACAATTTGTGTATTACATTTTAACAAGAACAGTTGTTGGAAATCAATATCTTTTAGCTAGTTTCTGGGCTACCTGGCACCCATACATGAAAATCCCAAATGGCTTTTCACATCTTTCTTTTTCTCATGCTTTTTTTTTTTTTTCTTCTCATGCCTCCTAAAAAGAAATGGGACTAACTAGATTGTGTATACCATCCAAAATGCTTCCTATATCTAATTGGTTTGCACATACAAAGTGGCAGAACTTTTAAACAGCAGAATTGCCACATAGATTCAAGACAATACCTTGGATTATTTTTAGCTCTCCTCCTCTATTCTCTATAACAGCATATTCTACCCACAATAGCAAAGTTTCACAAAGTGAAATGTCCATTACAGTGAATTTCAAATTACACACCACTAGAGTCTCTGTATCTGTGTAACCTATCACAGGCAATCATTTCTATTTTCCCAGTTCTTTTGCTTTTCAATCCAGCCTGTTAACAAGCAAGAGAGCAAAACACAAGTGAGGAATGAATATCTATTTTACTGATCAAGAGATTGTAAGCTGCAATTTCCCTGTAGCATCTGGCTATAAATTAGTGGCTTAAAAAGTCTGGCATGTAAACAACAGACCACTGTCCAATGGAATGGAGACTGTTACTGCAGAGGAGTAAAAAAGTCCAGAGGATGGGGAAAACCATTTCATTTAGCAAAGAAATTAAACCTGAAAAGAGCAAAGGGATCCTAGTGGCTTGCTGATTCTTGAATACTATATGAAGTGTACTGGAAGAACAAATGCAGTGGGCAAGAACTATTCCTCTTTATCATTCATTGGTGGAAATTCAGTTTGGGCTGACAAGGCCAATAAAACAGACACAAGAAATCTATCATTTAGCAGTATTGAGATATGAAATCAAAAGAATAGGGACTTGTAATAAATAGCTAACATAGGAAAATTTTTAGCTATAAACAAATTATTAACCCTTGTATTTTTATGTTTTGTAACTTTGCATAATTTATAGTAATATTCATTCAAAACTTGCAATCCTGGTATGATTACAAGGTAACATTATAATAACTGAGGAAATAAAATATAGTAGTTTGAATAGTTCAGAAAATTATATAGCAAACAAGAAACAAAGACTTAGAAATAAAAACTGAATTTCATTATTTCCTATTCACATTTCCAGTCAGTTTTAAAGAAATCCAACTTCCTTAATTTCTTTTTGCTTGTCAATTTGAACAAGACTCCATGTGTGTGTGTGTCATTCTCACATGCATGCTTGCTAAAGCCCCGCAAATGTGCCCAAGGATGCAACAGGATTGACTGACAGGAGGATGAAGAACTAAACATAAAGAAATAAAAGATTGGAGAATTACAGGCTGAAGAGCTAATGTTAAAGGTAAAGAGATAAAAGATTGGGAGAGTATAGGACACTTTAATTGACGAGATTTGGGCAGTAAAGGAAAACAGAATTCATGGAAGACATGTTTTATACTAACATTTAACATTCAAACACTGACTTACAAATCTCAAAAACACTAGTAGACTAGCTGTGTGTCATTGAGGATCAGGGCAAGATCCAAACATGCTGAATATTTTTCACTGAACAATCCTGTTCAATAAAAGTATTGCTTAACCAAAAATTATTGCTCCCAACCCTGAGACAGTGATGGTTTAGAGATCATGTAGCTCTTGTTGCACACCCAAGACCTTTGCTAGTAATCACCTTCAGTTCCTGACATTGTAGTAAAATGTTCCAATTTTGACCAAATGTTCTAATAGCTATCATTGTTTCTATGCCTTGGCACAAACTGTCTATAATTTCTAGTAGCAGGTGCTCCCCAAATGGTGTAGTGCTTTTCTGATTGCCAACCCCCAAAAGTATAATCTCCAAGGAGTTCTGTCTTGGCATAAGGAGTATATGGGTTCTCTTTCTTTTTCCAGTAAATATACTACATATATTGAAATATATGAAATATAAATACATGAAATATAAAAAATATGAAATATAAAAACAAATATGTATTTTAATTTACTTTAAGTATAAACGTCCAATTCTTTCCTCACCACCCAATTTCCTGGAGAATTCCTTGGTTATAATCCCTAATGAACTGGCATTGCATTATGTACACTTGTTCTCCACAGGAAACATCCAGTTTTGAAAGATACATCATCCAGTATTGTTAAGACTAAACTAATAATAGTTTTTACAACATGCCCTGATGTTGAAGTTATAGACATGCCAGGCAAATTTCTACTCTCTTGTAATATTAACATTAATATTATAGAAATGCGGGCGCCTGGGTGGCTCAGTTGGTTAAGCGACTGCCTTCGGCTCAGGTCATGATCCTGGAGTCCTGGGATCGAGTCCCGCATCAGGCTCCCTGCTCAGCGGGGGGTCTGCTTCTCCCTCTGACCCTCCCCCTCTCATGTGCTCTCTCTCTCATTCTCTGTCAAATAAATAAAATTTAAAAAAAATATATTATAGAAATGCTATTGAGGATATTTTCTATTATCGCATTTGTCCTAATTTAGGCTATTCATCGGAATCACCATAGTACACTTAAAAATATAGATTCTTAACCTAGTCATTCTCTGAACACAACAGTATTATATGATGCTCTATGTATTTAGAGATAAGAAAAGTTTTGTTTATTGCTTTGTTATTTTTTCTAAATATAATTTTGTTCACTAGATTTCTATATATTTTTCCCTAACATTTTAGAAATTGTAAAACATATGGAATCTAAAATTTACCATTTTAACCATTTTTAAGCATATACTTCAGTAGCATTAAGTGCATTCACATTATTGTACCACCATCAGTCTCCAGAACATATTTGTTTTGCAAAATTGAAACTCTGTGCTTGTTAAACAACAATTCCCCATTCCCTTTCTCCCCTCATACCTACCATTCTTTTTCATGTCTAAATGAATTTGACTATTCTAGGCACCTCATATATGTAAGTGAAATCATACAGTATTTGTCCTTTATGACCAGCTTATTTCACTTAGTATAATGTCGTCAACATCCATTTGTGTTATAGCAGGTGTCAGAATTTCCTTCCTTTTTCAGGTTGAATAACATTCCATTGTAGGTACATACCACATTTTATTTATTCTATATGTCCCCTTTTAATGACAAAAATCTTGGTATTATTCCTCTATATCAATCATGCAAATGTTTCTATATTAAAGATTTTTTTTCATCTAGACATTTATTTGTATTTTCCCATTAATGACTGGTAAATGTTCTTTTTGCAAGTTATAGTGTATCCCTTTTGAAAGAAATTCAGTTATAAAAATAAGATCTTAAATAAACTAATAGGTACATAGTTAGAATATTTTTCTACATACCTAAAGATAGGAATAAATAAGTTTGATTAAAAAAGAAGAGGAAGCAAAATTATACTTATTGTGTGTGCTAAGCACTTTTGCATATGCTATTCTACCTAATGACGATCTTAACCTTGAGATATCAACATTTTTGCTTTATTTTTACACAGGAGGATAATGAGACTCAGAAAGCTCAGAGCTAGGAACTGCCTAACCTGGTTGATAAACTAAGCTCTGTATTACTCAAGATTCCATAAAGTTTTATGCTACACCAGACAAACACGAATTATTTGACAGAAAATGCCTCATTTTTGATAGAATTAAACAACTAAGGTTTATATAACTTTGAGTGCACACTACCAACTAATAGAATTATAGCCAGTTTGAATGACAAAGGGTCTTAAAGACCTGTTTATACTTACTTCTATAAGTACAAAACAAGCATCATAAGAACATGGTAAAAAAAAAAAATCGGTCCTAAAAAGGATATTTTAATATAATAGGCTAACCCCCCATTTCATGTTTGACTTGTAAAATCTTTATAATGTCTGTGGAGTGACTTTCTATCTTTTGATTGAACACCTTTCTCAAAGCAATCCTTCCTTAAAACTGACTTGAAATCATTCTCCTTGGAATTCAAAATCATTAGTTAGTGTAAGTCTAAAATTCAATCATATTCATTCATTCATTAGGTAGTCAGCAGACAGTACACAGTTGTGAACAGAAAAAATGCACAGCAGTGAATGAGACAGATATGGTTCTTTGTCTCTAAGAGAAAGAAAAAAGGAAATATTTTGAGTAAGAAATGAAGCAAAGAAATGAAGGGCTGAAACAAAGAGTAGTATGAGATAAGGAATCATTATAGGAAGATGATAGAGAGATCTTTGCAACAGGAGAGGAGAGACTCTGAAAAGATGGCTTTAAAATAGACAACCCAAATATGAAAAAAGGAAGAGCCAGAGAAAAATGTTTCAGGACTTCTCCATAGGGTTTGGAGAAGGGGAAAAGCTTGGGATTACCAGATATTGAAATAAGGTAAGTGTAGGAATACGGTGACAAGAGATGAGTTTGTTGTGTACCTCTTATGACATTTGTTTAAAATTTGATGTTATATACAATCCAGCAATTCCAATTCTGAATATATGCTCTAAAGAATCAACAGTAAGGCCTTGGAGAGATATTTGCACACCCAAATTCATAACAGCATTATTCACAGTGGCTGAGAAGTGAAAGCAATCTGTCAACTGGCTGATGAATGGATAAACAAACTGTGGTATACATACAGGGGAATAGTATTCTGGCTTAAAAAGGAAGAGTATTCTAACACATGCTAAAACATGGATGAACTTTAAAGACAATATCTAGGTGAAGTAACCATATCACAAGAAGACCAATATTGTATGATTCCACTGTTATTAGATATCTAGAGTAGTCAAATTCACAGAAACAGAAAGGAAAATGAGGTTTATCAGAGCTGGTGGTAGATGGAAAGGGTAAACCATTGTTTAATGGAGAGAGTTTCAGTTTTGCAATATGAAAGTTTTTTAGAAATTGTGCAACATTGCAAATATATGTAACTCTGCTAAACTATACACTCAGAAATGGTCAAGATGGCAAGTTTTATGTTATGTGTCTTTATCTCAATTAAAAAAATTTAAAAATAGATGTTAGGCACACTACAATGCTTGGGAAGAAATGCCAAATTAATCAGTCGTAATGAGACATTTGATTCCTTCAGAGAAGTTAATGGTCAAGTTCAATATTTAGCCAAGAAACTTGCTCCAACACTCTAGCCTTGCAGCATTTGAGCAAGAACAAATTTGTAAACTTTGCAAAAGAATTCCTTATTTCATATATTCTGTATTTATACTTGAAACGTAATTTAAATTATTAAAATGACCTACAGCGATTAAGCATTATTTTAATACCAATTTCTGTTCTGCTATATGTTTTGCAAAAGAACACAGAGATGATTCTATGCTACAGTGTTAATATATATGCCATGACCAAATATACTGTATGCTTTAAGAGGACCAAAGAGAGGAGGAGCAAGATGGAAGAGGAGTAGGAGACCTAAATTTTGTCTGGTCCCAAGCATTCAGCTAGATAGGTATCAAACCATTCTGAACACCTAAAAACTAAAGATCGAAGAAGAGATCGAAGAAAAGAATAGCAACAAATCTCTGAACAGAAAAGCTACCACTTGGGCGCCTGGGTGGCTCAGTTGGTTAAGCGACTGCCTTCGGCTCAGGTCATGATCCTGGAGTCCCTGGATCGAGTCACGCAATGGGCTCCCTGTTCGGCAGGGAGCCTGCTTCTGCCTCTGACCCTCCCCCCTCTCATGTGCTCTCTCTCTCTCATTCTCTCTGTCTCAAATAAATAAATAAAATCTTAAAAAAAAAAAAGAAAAGTGACCACTTTCTGGAAGGTAGGACATGTGGAGAAGTGAATCCGAGGTGATATTTGGGAAGATAGAAGGCGGGAGGAGGGAGCCTCCATCAGCTGCTAATGGCAAATGGTAGAGCAGCGGAGCACAAAATTGAACTTCCAGAAGTCTGCTCTGCTGAGGGACATCGCTCCAATGGCTAATCGGGGGTGGACGCCTCGGGGTCACAGAAAGACTGGGGGTGCCTAGTGCAGCAGAGCTCCCAGGTATCGGAGCAGGGAAGCCGGCTGCAAAGATGGAGCGGAGGAGTGGACTTTTAGCTCGGAGTTGCCATAAACCGTGATCCGCGGCACAGTTGGGCAACTGCTCTGCCGGCAAGGAACCAACAAGCCGCAGATCCGGGGAGACTTCCCATCCTCCCCCGGGAGGAGCAGCGCGGGAGCACACTGCAGGGATATGCTGGGTTTGGAGACTCCAAACAGGGTCATGTACCAGAGATAGAAACTCTCCGTCACAAGCCAGGTGAGCACGCAGTGTGGCTGGAGACCAGGGAGAGAGGAGTGATTGACTGCTTTTCTCTGGGGGCTCACTGAGGAGTGGGGCCCCGAGTTCTTGGCTCCCCTCCGGCGGAGACTGGGAGTCTGCCATTTTCACTCTCCTCCTCCAAAGCTATACGGAAAGCCTGCAGGGAACAAAAGCTACAGAGAGCACCCTGAGCAGATTACTTGGCCCAGCCTATGGTAAAGACATTTGAGAATCTCTGCAACAGGCCCCTCCCCCAGAAGATCAGAAGGAACAGCCAGCCAAGACCAAGTTTACTAATCAATGAGAATAACAGAACTCCAGCACTACAGGAATACAGCACATAGAATTCATGGCTTTTTTCCCCCTGATTATTTAGTCTTTTAAAGTTAATAATTTTAATTTTCTTTTTTTTCTTTTTCTATATATATATTTTTTGAATTTTCTTTTTCCCTTTTTCAAACAACATCTTATCAATCCCTTTTTTAAAAATCTTTTTTATTTTTCATTTTAGAGTCATACTCTCTCCCTTCATAGTACTTGACCATATTCTTGGTATATATATATAAGATGCTCCCTCTTTAAAATTTTGGGATACAGTTTCTTCCAACAGACCAAAATATACCCTAAATCTCTAGTGTATGGCTTTGTTCTAGTTTCCAGCCTGATCACATTTTCTCCCATTTTTTAAATTTCTCTTCTTTCTTTTTTCAACCAACATCTTATCAGTTCCTTTTATAAAATCTTTTATAATTTTCATCTTACACTTATTATACATCCCTTCATCATATTTACCCTTATTTTTCTAATATATAAGTTTTTTTTTCTTTAAAATTTTGGCAGGCAGTTTCTTCTAACAGACCAAAATATGCCAAAAATTTAGTGGGTGGCACTGAACTATTCAACAGCCTGATCATATGTGATCATATTCTTTATTTTATCTTTTTTCTATTTTTTTTTTATCTTTTTCTTTTTTCTTTCTTTCCCTTTCTTTTCCTCCGGGTTCAGGTCTCTTCTGATAGTTTATTGTATATTTCTCTGGGGTCATTGTTACCCTGTTAGCATTTTGTTCTCTCATTCAACTATTCTCCTCTAGACAAAATGACAAGACAGAAAAATGAACTCAAAAAAAAAAAAAAAAAGAACAAAAGGCAGTACCAACTGCCAGGGACTTAATCTATATGGACATTAGTAAGATGTCAGAACTGAGTTCAGAATGACGATTATAAAGATACTACCTGGGCTTGAAAAAAGCAAGGAAGATACTAGAGAAACCCTTTCCGGAGAAATAAAAGAACTAAAATCTAACTAAGTTGAAATCAAAAAGGCTATTAATAGGTGCAATAAAAAATGAAGGCTCTAACTGCTAGGATAAATGAGGCAGAAGAGAGAATTAGGGATATAGAAGACCAAATGATGGAAAATAAAGAAGCTGAGAAAAAGAGAGATAAACAACTACTGGATCACAAGGGCAGAATTCAAGAGGTAAGTGATACCATAAAATGAAACAACATTAGAATAAATGGGATCCCAGAAGAAGAAGAAAGAGAGAGAGGGGCAGAAGGTATATTGGAACAAATCATAGCAGAGAACTTCCCTAATTTGGGGAAGGAAACAGGCATCACAATCCAGGAGGCACAGAGAACCCCTCTCAAAATCAATAAAAATAGGTCAACACCCCAACATCTAATAGTAAAACTTACGAGTATCAGAGACAAAGAGAAAATCCTGAAAGAAGCTCAGGACAAGAGACTGTAACCTACAATGGTAGAAACATTAGATTCACAACAGACCTATCCACAGAAGGTGGATAGGTTAGAAAAGATGGGCATGATATATTCAGAGCACTAAATGAGAAAAATATACAGCCAAGAATACTATATCCAGCTAGGCTGTCTTTGAAAATAGAAGGAGAGATAAAAAGCTTCCAGGACAAACAAAAACTAAAGGAATTTGCAAACATGAAACCAGCCGTACAAGGAATATTGAAAGGGGTCCTCTAAGCAAGAGAGAGCCTAAAAGTAACATAGACAAAAAAGGAACACAGACAATATACAGTAACAGTCACCTTACAGGCAATACAATGGCACTAAATTCATATCTTTCAATAGTTACTCTGAACATAGAGGAGCAAGATGGAGGAGTAGGTGACCTGGATTTTGTCTGGTCACAGGAATTCAGCTGGATAGGGATCAAACCATTCTGAACACTTACGAACTCAACAGGAGATCGAAGAAAGGAATAGCAACAACTCTCTGAACAGAAAGGCGACAACTTTCTGGAATGTAGGACGTGCGGAGAAGTGAATCTGAGGTGATATTCGGGAAGGTAGACGGCCTCCATCAGCCGCTACTGGCAAGTAATAGAACAGCGGAGAACAAAATCAGTACTTCTAGAAGTCTGCTCCACTGAGGGATGTTGCTCCAGTGGCTAAGCGGGGGGTGGAGCCCTCGCTGGGACAGTGTGGTCTGAGGACCCTCAGGGTCACAGAGAGACCAGGGGTGCCTGAGTGTGGCAGAGCTCCCAGGTATCGGAGCAGGGAAGCTGCATGCAGAGAAGGAGCCGAGGAGTGGGCTCTCAGCTCAGGGTTGCCATAAACTGTGATCCCTGGCACAGTCGGGCCACTGCTCATCCAGCAGTGACACAATAAGTGGCAGATCTGAGGAGACTCCCCTTCCTTCCCCAGGAGGAGCAGCGCAGGAGCACACCGCAGGAATCTGCTGGGTTTGGAGACCCCAAACAGGTCATGTGCCAGAGATAGAAACGCTCGGTCACAGGCCAGGTGAGCACGGAGTGTAACAGAGACCAGGGAGACAGGAGTGATTGACTGCTTTTCTCTGGGGGCTCAGTGAGGAGTGGGGCCCCGAGTTCTCAGCTCCTCCAGAGCAGAGATTGGGAGGTGGCCATTTTCACTCTCGTCCTCCAAAGCTGAACGGAAAGCTTGCAGGGAACAAAAGCTCCCGGGAGCAAGCCCGATCAGATTACTTAGCCTGGACCCGGCAAGGGCAGGGCAATTCTGCCTACGGCAAAGACATTTGGGAACCATGGCAACAGGCCCCTCACCCAGAACATCAGCAAGAACAGTCAGCCAAGACCAGCATTAGGAGAATACTGCACATAGAATTCGTGGCTTTTTTACCATGATTCTTTAGTCTTTCAAAGTGAATTTAAAAAATTTTTTTAACAATCTTTTTTTTGAATTTTACTTTTCCCCTTTTCAACTAACATCTTATCAATCCCTTTTTTAAAAAATCTTTTTTATTTTTCATTTTAAAAGAGTCATATTCCAAACCAGGGTGGTAGGTGGGATAGACATGTTTATCTATATTTCATGAATGAATAAAATGGCGTGCCCCCCACCCAGATGATACGGGTTGTCTTCTGTCACTCAGTTCCCTCATGCTGAACCAAGGGCTCTGCACTGGAATGGGTTATCCTGGAAGCTGAGGGCTAGCCTAGGAGTCTGACTCTCCTTCCCAGCATCTACCATACCTGTTCACCACACAAGCACATACATGGGCTGGGGCAATATGACTAGGCATCCAATTAGGCAGATATCAAATTCAAGAAAGTCCCATTTCCTCCATTGTGATCTTGTAGCACTGATAAGGAAATGCAGGAGCCTGAGGGTTGAATCATAAATTTAATAAACATTTCCACCATTGAAAAAAAAAAAAGAGTCATATTCTATCCCTTCATAACAGTCACCCATATATATATATAAAAGTTGTTCTCTCTTTAAAATTTTGAGATACAGTTTCTTCTAACAGCTCAAAATATACCCTAAATCTCTAGTGTATGGCTTTGTTCTAGTCTCCTACCTGATCACATTCTCTCCCTTTTTTTTTAATCTTCTTTCTTTTTTCAACCAACTTCTTATCAATTCCTTTTATAAAATCTTTTATACTTTTCATCTTTACAGTCATATTCCATTCCTTCATCGTATTAACCCTTATTTTTGTACATATATAAGTTTTTCTTTCTTTAAAATTTTGGGAGGCACTTTCTTCTAACAGACCAAAATACGCCCAAAATCTAGTGTGTGGCACTGACACATGCACCAGCCTGATCATATTTGATTGTATTCTATTGTTTTGTTTTGTTTTTATCTTTTTCTTTTTCTTTTTTTTTTCTTTTTTCTTTCCCTTTCTTTTCCCGCAGTTTCAGGTCTTTTCTGATTTGTTTAGTGTATATTTTCTAAGGACATTGTTACCCTGTCAGCATTTTGTTCTCTCATTCATCTACTCTCCTCTGGACAAAATGACAAGATGGAAAAAATCACCTCAAAAAAAAGAACAAGAGGCAGTACCGACTGCCTGGGACCTAATCAATATGGACATTAGTATGATGTTGGAACTAGAGTTCAGAATGATGATTTTAAAGATACTAGCTGGGCTTGAAAAAAGCAAGGAAGTTATTAGAGAAGCCCTTTGTGGAGAAATAAAAGAACTAAAATCTAACCAAGAAATCAAAAAGGTATTCATGAGGTGCAATCAAAAATGAAGGCTCTAACTGCTAGGATAAATGAGGCAGAAGAGAGAATTAGTGATATAGAAGACCAAATGATGGAAAATAAAGAAGCTGAGAAAAAGAGAGATGAACAACTACTGGATCACAAGGTCAGAATTTGAGAGGTAAGTGATACCATAAGATGAAACAACATTAGAATAATTGGGATCCCAGAAGAAGAAGAAAGAGAGAGAGGGGCAGAAGGTATATTGGAGCAAATCATAGCAGAGAACTTCCCTAATTTGGGGAAGGAAACAGGCATCACAATCCAGGAGGCACAGAGAACCCCTCTCAAAATCAATAAAAATAGGTCAACACCCCGACATCTAATAGTAAAACTTACGAGTATCAGAGACAAAGAGAAAATCCTGAAAGCAGCTCAGGACAAGAGATATATAACCTACAATGGTAGACACATTATTCTGACAACAGACCTATCCACAGAAGGTGGATAGGTCAGAAAAGACAGGCATGATATATTTAAGCACTAAATGAGAAAAATATGCAGCCTAGAATATTATATCCAGCTGGGCTGTCATTGAAAATAGAAGGAGAGATAAAAAGCTTCCAGGACAAACAAAAACTAAAGGAATTTGCAAACACAAAACAAGCCCTACAAGAAATATTGAAAGGGGTCCTCTAAGCAAAGAGAGAGCCTAAAAGTAACATAGACCAGAAAGGACAATATACAGTAACAGTCACCTTACAGGCAATACAATGGCACTAAATTCCTATCTTTCAATAGTTACCCTGAATGTAAATGGGCTAAATGCCCCAATCAAAAAACACAGGCTATCAGATTGGATAAAAAAACTCTAACATGGGAGCAGCCAATTATATAAGGCAGTTAATAACAAAAGCAAAGAAACACATTGACAACAGTACAATAATAGTGCAGGACTTTAACAACCCCCCTCACTGAAATGGACAGATCATCTAAGCAAAAGATCAGTAAGGAAATAAAGACTTTAAATGACACACTGGACCAAATGGACTTCACAGATATATTCAGAACATTCCATCCCAAAGCAACAGAATACACGTTCTTCTCTAGTGCCCATGGAACATTCTCCAGAACAGATCACATCCTAGGTCACAAATCAGGTCTCAACTGGTACCAATTGGGATCACTCCCTATATATTTTCAGACCACAATGCTTTGAAACTAGAACTCAGTCACAAGAGGAATGTCAGAAAGAACTCCAATATATGGAGGCTAAAGAGCATCCTACTAAAGAATGAACAGGTCAACCAGGAAATTAAAGAAGAATTTAAAAAATTCATGGAAACAAATGAAAATGAAAACACACTGTTCAAAATCTTTAGGATGCAGCAAAGGCAGGCCTAAGAGGAAAGTATATAGCAATATAAGCCTTTCTCAAGAAACAAGAAAAGTCTCAAATACACAACTTAATACTACACCTGAAGGAGCTGGAGAAAGAACAGTTCTTTGAAAGAATTAATAAGATTGATAAACCCCTGGCCAGATTTATCAAAAAGAAAAGAGAAATGATACAAATAAATAAAATCATGAATGAAAGAGGAGAGATCACAACCAACACCAAAGAAATACAAACAATTATAAGAACATATTATGAGCAACTCTATGCCAGCAAATTAGATAACCTGGAAGAAATGGATGCATTCCTAGAGATGTATCAACTACCAAAACTGAACCAGGAAGAAATAGAAAACCTGAACAGACCTAGAACCACTAAGGAAATTGAAGCAGTCATCAAAACCTCCCAAAAAACAAAAGCCCAGGGCCAGATGGCTTCCCAGGGGAATTCTACGAAACATTTAAAGAAAAATTAATACCTATTCTTCTGAAACTGTTCCAAAAAATAGAAATGGAAGGGAAACTTCCAAACTCGTTTTATGAGGCCAGCATTACCTTGACCCCCAAACCAGACAAAGACGCCATCAAAAAGGAGAATTACAGACCAACATCCCTGATGAATATGGATGCAAAAATTCTCACCAAAATACTAGTCAATAGGACTAAACAGTACTTTAAAAGGATTATTCACCACTACCAAGTGGGATTTATCCCTGGGCTGCAAGGTGGGTTCAACAACCGCCAATCAATCAATGTGATACAATACATTAATAAAAGAAAGAACAAGAACCATATGATCCTCTCAATAGATGCAGAAAAAGCATGTGAGAAAGTACAGCATCCTTTCTTGATCAAAACTGTCCAGAGCATAGGCATAGAGGGTACATACCTCAATATCATAAAAGCCATCTATGAAAATCCCACAGCGAATATCATTCTCAAAGGGGAAAAACTGAGAGCTTTCCCCCTAACATCAGGAACATGGCAGGGATGTCCACTATTACCACTGCTATTCAAAGTAGTACTAGAAGTCCTAGCCACAGCAATCAGACAACAAAATGAAATAAAAGGCATCCAAATCAGCAAAGTCAAATTCTCACTCTTTGCAGATGATATGATACTTTATGTGGAAAACCCAAAAGACTCCACCCCAAAACTGCTAGAACTCAAACAGGAATTCACTAAAGGGGCAGAATATAAAATCAATGCACAGAAATCCGTGGCATTCCTATACACCATCAACAAGACAGAAGAAAGAGAAATTAAAGAGCCGATCCCATTTACAGTTGCACCCAAACCACAAGATACCTAGGGATAAATCTAACCAAAGAGACAAAGAATCTGTACTAAGAAAACTATACAATACTCATGAAAGAAATTGAGGAAGACACATAGAAATGGAAAAACGTTCCATGCTCATGGATTGGAAGAACAAATATTGTGATGTCAATGCTACCTAGAGCAATCTACACATTCAATGCAATCCCCATCAAAATACCATCAACTTATTTCAAAGAAATGGAACAAATAACCCTAAAATTTGTATGGAACCAGAAAAGACCCCGCATAGCCAGAGGAATGTTGAAAAAGAAAAGCAAAGCTGGTGGCATCACAATGCCGGACTTCAAGCTCTATTACAAAGCTGTCATCATCGAGACAGTATGGTACTGGCACAAAAACAGACACATAGATCAATGGAACAGAATAGAGCCCAGAAATGGACCCTCAACTCTATGGTCAACTCATCTTCAACAAAGCAGGAAAGAATGTCCAATGGAAAAAAGACAGTCTCTTCAACAAATGGTGTTGGGAAAATTGGATAGCCACATGCAGAAGAATGAAACTGGACCATTTCCTTACACCACACACAAAAATAGACTCAAAATGTTTGAAAGACCTCAGTGTGAGACAGGAGTCCATCAAAATCCTAGAGGAGAACACAGGCAGCAACCTCTTTGACCTCAGCCACAGCAACTTCTTCCTAGAAACATCGCCAAAGGCAAGGGAAGCAAGGGCAAAAACGAACTATTGGGACTTCAGAAAGATAAAGAGCTTTTGCACAGCAAAGGAAACAGTCAACAAAACCAAAAGACAACCAACAGAATGGGAGAAGATATTTGCAAATGACATATCAGATAAAGGGCTAGTATCCAAAATCTATAAAGAACTTATCAAACTCAACACCCAAAGAACAAATGATCCAATCAAGAAATGGGCAGAAGACATGAAGAGACATTTTTCCAAAGAAGACATCCAAATGGCCAACAGACAACATGAAAAAGTGTTCAACATTGCTCGGCATCAGGGAAATCCAAATCAAAACCTCAATGAGATACCACCTCACACCAGTCAGAATGGCTAAAATTAACAAGTCAAGAAACAACAGATGTTGGGGAGGATGCGGATAAAGGGGAACCCTCCTACACTGTTGGTGGGAATGCAAGCTGTTGCAGCCACTCTGGAAACAGTATGGAGGTTCCTCAAAAGGGTGAATATAGAGCTTCCCTATGACCCAGCAATTGCACTACAGGGTATTTACCCCAAAGATACAAATGTAGTGATCCGAAGGAGTATGTGCACCCCAGCGTTTATATCAGCAATGTCCACAATAGCCAAACTATGGAAAGAGCCAAGATGTCCATCGACAGATGAATGGATAAAGAAGATGTGGTATATATATACAATGGAATATTATGCAGCCATCAAAAAAAAAAGCACAACGAAATCTTGCCATTTGCAATGACATGGATGGAACTAGAGGGTATTATGCTAAGTGAAATAAGTCAATCAGAGAAAGACATGTATCATATGATCTCACTGATACGAGGAATTTGTAATCTCAGGAAACAAACTGAGGGCTGCTGGAGTGGTGGGGGGTGGGAGGGATGGGGTGGCTGTCTTATAGACATTGGGGAGGGTATGTGCTATGAAGAGTGCTGTGAATTGTGTAAGACTATTGAATCACAGACCTGTACCTCTGAAACAAATAATACATTATATATTAAAAAAAAAAAAAAGATAGTAGGAAGGGAAAAATGAAGGGGGGGAAACTGGAGGGGGAGACAAACCATGAGAGACTATGGACTCTGAGGAACAAACTGAGGGTTCTAGAGGGGAGGGGGGTGATAGGGGATGGGTTAGCCTGGTGGTGGGTATTAACGAGGGCATGTATTGGAGCACTGGGTGTTATACGCAAACAATGATTCATGGAACACTACATCAAAAACTAGTGATGTAATGTATGGTGATTAACATAACATAAAAAAATAAAAAATAAATAAATAAATAAATAAAAGGACCAAAGAGGTCTCTACCTTAGGCAGTTACTCTGGAAGGATAATGTGGATAGAGACTCTTTTTTTTCTGATGAACTTTACATCCATTTTCCTTACATTTCCTGACAATAGTTAAGAGTTCATAAATGTATTCTGAAAAAGCCAATTTTAACCCCTATTCAGACCAGTGGGAGAGATCCTGCATATATTTTTATCTCATTATGTAGTCAGCTACTTCTCACAGCTAGAAATAGTAACTATGTATGTTTCATGTTGTCAAGTCGGTACTCTGGAGTCTTGATGCTCTGGACAAATTACTTATTTTATACTTAGTTTTTTTTAGCTAGTAAAAGTGTTAAAAATACAACATGGTTTATTTTGTATATATTCTTTCTTTTCACTTATAGGACATTTACAGCAAGTAACTTCCTAAAAGTTTTTATGAAAAATCCATGAATGACAAGTATTTAATA
Organism: Mirounga leonina; assembly: GCF_011800145.1. Taxonomy (NCBI): domain Eukaryota; kingdom Metazoa; phylum Chordata; class Mammalia; order Carnivora; family Phocidae; genus Mirounga; species Mirounga leonina. The sequence goes on along the minus strand of NW_023270415.1, from coordinate 57,970,895 downwards.
TTCAAAGTACATGGTAATAGCTTACTATGTTTTATATAAATGTGAGAGAATAATATAATCACTATTGTATAATAATTGATTTAAGCAAATAAGCTATTCAATATTTTTCAACAAAAATTGTACTTAATGTACATGAAGCTATAGAGAAACCAAAAGGGAAATCTTGTTAGACAATCTATTAATTGTCTATAATCTACAACTTTAAAGTTATTCATCTTTCACATTTCCCTCCAACCTATGATTATTAAATGGGTTATCATCAACAAAACCTTTTAGAACCTGAATTGCAAGTCATATCATTTAAGGACTGTTTTCTCTATATAAGCAATCTTTCATGTTTGAGTTTTTAACAATAAAAGTTTTTCATCATCTATACAGGGCTTTCCTCCATCCCTTTATTTTTCTCTTAGTACAGAAATCTTTGTGTATAAATCTGTCATGAAACTAGACAGGTACTTAGTACTTTTAAAAGCTTCATTTTAAATTCTCTGCTATGTGACAGTTATACCACTTAGGAGAATATATAAGCAGAAACATCTTTGATATTCATTTAAAAATTAAAAAGAAAAAAACATATTGTATCCTGGAAAGTTTCCAGACCACAGAACTGAAATATCTGTGAAGATATTGTTGGAAATGCTGCCAAACTGTGGAAAATAAATCGGAGGAGTTATTCAAACCAACAGAAGAAATATTTTCAGGAATAACACAGAGAAAAAGGAAGATTCACTGCCATGGGAAAAAAGACACCACTTAAATGACTTCAATAATCACATTACAAAATGTGATTTCAGACAACATTTAGGAATTCAAAACCTCTTTTAAAATCTTCACTACACAAGTAACTATGGAGCTATGAAGTTTTATTTTACATTTTAGACATATTTTAAAACTGAATATGCCATGGAAATTCTTTGTATGTCTCCATAATCATAAGTCTTTTATCTACTTCCACTTCTTTGCTATGATTTTTTTAAATTTATGTTTTCAATTATTGGAATGGAATCCTAGGAAATATGGCCAGATTTGTAATTTATCAATTAGTATGTAATAAATAGTCTTTATATGAGAATATGAGAAATGCTGGTATAACAATATATAAATGGTAATTCCATAATCATAATTTTCTAACTAAGAAGGATGATTCTGAATAATTTCAATATTTAAAGCTATTTCTATTTAGAAACTGTAGTTTTATCACATGAAAGGATGAGGTTCACAGAAAGTGTATGTTTTTAAAACAACTGTTTTAAATATACAGTGAGGCAATTATTATTTTGGTAGATGTAATTCTTTCTCACAAAGCAATGTACAGTAATTTTTAGGTCACAATACATTTTATATATCTTATCATGAAGCAATTAATGTTTATATTTATTCTAGAATGAAGATAAAATATGAAAAATATTTCAATAATAGAAAAATTTTGAACTCTGAACATTTGCCATTTTCAAAGTTCTCTTTTAAGTTTATAAGCTGGGTTTCACATTTACTTCTGTCATAAAAATGAGTTTTTCCTTTTGAAATAAAGCATATTTTGTTCTTTTTAGTATTAATATCATTATATTAAAAATTTTGATTAATACCTGTCCAAAGTTTCATAAATTAGGTATTTTTTTCCTGGAAAATGTACCCTGATTTTTCTACTGTTTTGGACTTTTTAGAATAAAAATGACATTTTGCAAGGTCAAGACTCATGGTTCTGACTGTAATAAATGTTGTATATGATTCCATTGCTATAAAACAGGAAAGAATGAAGGTTTGAGCTAATATCTAAATTCAGCCTTTATTATTTCTTTGAACATTTCATTTCCAAAAAAGTTGAATTAAATCTTTGTAGAATATTTTTAGATTTATACTTCAGTGGACACTTCTCTGAAACATTTCAAACACAAGCAAAGGATTTTTTATTAGATTTTTATTATATTTTCTAATAAAATAATCACCTAAAAATTTTTAAATGAATAGAAGATAATATGAAATAAATATTAATTCCTCATTTAAAACTGTATGTCAATTAAATCAAATTAATATCTTCCATAAAACCAAAATTACTTACATTAAAATACAGACCAAAGCAGATTTATGTGTATTCATTGTATTTAATTCCATTTTTGTAAAACCCCAATGTATATACCTTCAGGAACAGTTCTACTATTATTTAAGTTGTTATACCTGTTCTTATTACATCTTCATACACTATTTCTAAAGTAACTGTTCCAATTGTCATCTTTCCTATCAGCATTTATTTTAAAATCATATTTATTCCAGTAAACAGTGATTTTATTAGATAAAACAGATTCTATAGACCAGAGTCAATGAAAATATTTTTAGTTACAAAAATTTCTGTTTCAATTTTTTTCAAGAGTACCACATGATGATAAAACTTGTTTCCACTACTTCAAAATATCAGCCTAAATATACAGCTAGTTTTCCAGCATTTGAAAATGTGGCTAAATATATATCAATATTTATAGCATTGCTATGTACACACACACACACACACACAGCATTTATCCAAATCACTATTGCTCTTTAACCTATAAAATAAACAGAATAATATTCAATAATACTGATGCACTATATTAAAAATGATAAATTGTAGCCTTCATTGATGATTCTTATAACATTTAAACATCACTCTGTGACTAGAGACATGAATACTGAAGTGACAAATGCTGTACATTGGCTCCCAAAACACTTTACTCTTTCCCTTTCCCCTAAGAAAGAAACTTGAAAGTGAAATATATACTCAAGTTATGAGTCTCCCTGCAGATAGTTTTGTCCTTGTCATATATTTCTCTCATATGAGATATAATCACAAGTCCAGTATACTATTCCATACTGACCACATGTAAATACTGATTTTCATTGGGAATTTTCAGAGTTTCTAATGTTTTAACATACTTACCTACCCAGCCTAATGAAAAACTAACAAAAGTTAGAAAGATTAAGTACCTCTGTCATTTTAGGCAGTAATATATTGGTGACTTGGTTGGGAAGAAATAGCAAGTGTTATCTCAACTATCTAGGCTTTTAAAAGCTTATTTTCACCAAGTTTTGTTCCTTCCATTCTTTTTTTTTTTTTTAAAGATTTTATTTATTTATTCATGAGAGACAGAGAGAGAGAGAGAGAGGCAGAGGGAGAAGCAGGCTCCCAAGGAGCAGGGAGCCCGATGCGGGACTCGATCCCAGGACCCCGGGATCATGACCTGAGCCGAAGGCAGACGCTTAACCATCTGAGCCACCCAGGCACCCTGTTCCTTCCATTCTATATTGCCCTTCAAAAAAAGAGTTGACATCACTATTGCAAGAATAACTATAAATATATGTTCTTCATTCCCTACTCTGCTGCCATTGGAGTTCTTAATTGGTTAGTTATTCATCAGATTTTCTATCTCATGTTTTTCTTCATGGGTGGCATTATCCTTCTTTCTTCTCATGTTTTCTTATTCATTAACCTATTGAACATTTTGTTGTTTATATGCCTGTCCTATCTGTAGCTTGTTACATACTACCAAACTTCTTTAGAAAATGGGTATTTCCAGTGGCTCTCCCATTTTGATTTATAGGACTCACCTACTGCTCCACCAACTTATTCACCATCAATTCCAATTTAGCCTCTCTGGGGAGAAGCCAGGAATCTCCATTACTAATCCAAGTAGGCTCTAACTGAACTTCAGAAAATACTTTCTCTCCCTAGAATATATCATCCTTTGCCTTGACCTCCACGTTGACATTATTCAATGAATATCAATGGTTCTCTTATCAATAAATTAATAATTCTTGTCCTGGACTTTCTGAAGAATTTGACACCTTTTTCCTTTACCTCATTTATATACTTTCACCATCATTGTAGGATTCTGTGTTAGCTCTTATTCTCCCAACTTCTTGGACTCCTTCGTGATTTCCATTAATATTTCTTGCCCTTGCTTCATCTTTACCTTTGCTATTTTTTCCATATTCTTCTCTAATCCTTGTATGATTTTTTCTTTCTATACTAGCTATCTTATTTAACCTCCTATAGTTTCAACTATAATCTTGAAGTAAGTTCATACCAAATATTCTTTTTCTCTTTCATTTTTCTCCTTAAAAATTTTATCCCACCTCTCTTATGAACTGCAGTTTTACATTTTAATATTCTGTAATTATGACAAATAAATCCCTCTGGAATCTCAAAATTAGAAACCTCTCTAATAGGCAATCTCTGCTTAGGCCATTTGCCTAGATCAGATTTCCTCAGAACTGCACTATATTATGAATCTCTTGCTAGCCAATCCTCCTTCCCTCCCCCTCTCCTCTCACAAGGATCAGGCAGGAATTGTGCACCAAAAGCTCTCTCTGTCTGCTCCTATTTTCTCCCACTTGTCAATATCTTATTGTTAAAAGTCATGAGGAACACACCAGTAGTTGAAAATGTGGGTTATTATCCATTCCAGTGAGAGAAAAATCATACCATAGGAAACTGTAGTGTCTCAATTATAGGGTATTAGAAAGAACTTGTTAGAGGATCTAGACTTCTGTTAGGTGACTTTTTTTTAAAGATTTTATTTATTTATTTGAGAGAGAGAGAGACAGTGGGAGAGGGAACACAAACAAGGGGAGTGAGAGAAGCAGGCTTCCCGCTGAGCAGAGAGGGGCATGAACCCAGGACACTGGGGCATGATGACGGGCACGATCCCAGGACACTGGGATCATGACCTGAGCTGAAAGCAGACTCAATGACTGAGCCACCCAGGCGCCCCCTTTAGGTGATTTTTAAGAGAAGATGTAAGTATGGTTTAACTCTTTATTGGATGTTGTCAGAAGTAAGGGCAATTTTACTATTGTATATTTTAGTAAATATAAATAAATAATATAAATAATAAAATAATAAATATAATTTAATAATAATATATAAATTTATAATAAATAATAAATATAAATAATAATATAAATAAAATAAATAGGAAGGACAGACTAGTGAAAACATAAAGCTATAACTGGTAAAGAAGTAACAGTCACTCAGATTAGCTGAAAGATGCGATTAAAAGGAGAAAAAAAACTGGAAATAGAAAATCTAAAAAGACTGATTACAAGTAATGAAATTGAAGCAGTAATTTAAAAACTCCCAAACACAAGCACTCAGGACCAGACAGTTTCACATGTAAATTATACCAAACATTTAAATGAGTTAGCACCTATTTTTCTGAAATTATTATTTTTTAAAAAACTGAAGAGGAGGGGTGCCTGGGTGGCTCAGTCATTAAGCGTCTGCCTTCGGCTCAGGTCATGATCCCAGCATCCTGGGATAGAGTCCTGCATTGGGCTCACTGTTTGGTGGGAAGCCTGCTTCTCCCTTTCCCACTCCCCCTGCTTGTGTTCCCTCTCTCGCTGTCAAATAAATAAGTAAAATCTTAAAAAAAAAAAAAAAAAACTCTCAACAAAATAGGTAGAGAAGAATATATCTCAACATAATAAAGTCCATTTATGACAAAACCCCAGCCAACATCACACTCAATGGTGAAGACCTGAAATCTTTTTCTCTAATGTCAGGGACAAGATAGGGATGTCCATTCTTAGCACTTTTATTTAACATATTATTGGAAGTCCTAGTGATAGCAGTTAGAAAAAGAAAAAAGATAAAAGATATCCAAATTGGAAAGGAAGAAGTAAAATCATCACTATTTGCAGATGACATGATACTATATATATATAGAAAACCCTAAAAACTACATCAAAACACTATTAGAATAAATGAATTCAGTAAATTCACAGAATAAAAAACTAATATACAGAAATCAGTTGTGCTTCCTACTGGGTATTTACCCCAAAGATACAAATGTAGTGATCCAAAGGGGTATGTGCACCCCAATGTTTATAGCAACAATGTCCGCAATAGCCAAACTATGGAAAGAGCCAAGATGTTCACTGACAGATGAATGGATAAAGAAGAAGTGGTATATATATACAATGGAATATTATGCAGCCATCAAAAAACCGAAATATTGCCATTTGCAATGACATGGATGGAACTAGAGGGTATTCTGTTAAGTGAAATAAGTCAATCAGAGAAAGACATGCATCATATGATCTCACTGATATGATGAATTCTTAATCTCAGGAAAAAACTGAGGGTTGCTGGGGTGATGGGGGGTGGGAGGGATGGGGTGGCTGGGTGATAGACACTGGGGAGGGTATGTGCTATGGTAAGCGCTGTGAATTGTGTAAGACTGTTGAATCACAGACCTGTACCTCTGAAACAAATAATACATTATATATTTAAAAAAAAACAGTAGGAAGGGAAAAATGAAGGGGGGAAATCAGAGGGGGAGACGAACCATGAGAGACTATGGACTCTGAGAAACAAACTGAGGGTTCTAGAGGGGAGGGGGTGGGGGATGGGTTAGCCTGGTGATGGGTATTAAAGAGGGCACATGCTGCATGGAGCACTGGGTGTTATACTCAAACAATGAATCATGGAACACTACATCAAAAACTAACAATGTAAGGTATGGTGATTAACATAACATAATAAAATAAAATTTTAAAAAAATCAGTTGTGCTTCTGTATGTTAATAAAAAGTTATCAGAAAGAGAAATTAAGAAATCAATTCCATTTACAATAGCATCAAAAAGAATAAATACCTAGGAATAAACTTAACCAGAAGGTGAAAGACCTATATTTGACAACTATAAGAAATTGATGAAAAAAATTGAAAATGACCCAAACAAATGGAAAGATATTTTGTGCACATAGGTTCAAAGAATTTGTGTTAAAATGTCCATACTAAGCAATCTACAGGTTAAATGGCATCCCTATCAAAATACCAACGGCATTTTTTCACAGAACTAGGACAAAGAATCTTAAAATTTGTATGGTACCACAAAAGACCCTGAAGTGCCAAAGCAATCTTGAGAAAGAAGAACAAAGCTGGAGGTATCCTAGTCCCTGGTTTCAAACTATACTGAAAAGCTATAGCAATCAAAACAGTATGCTACTAGGATGAAAATGGACACATAGATCAATGAAATATCCCAGAAATAAACCCATGACTATATGGTCAATTAAACTATGGAAAACGAGGCAAGAATATAAATTGGGGAAAAGACAGTGTCTTCAAATAAATGGTGTTGGGAAAACTGGGCAGCAACATGCAAAAGAATGAAACTCAAGCACTACCTTATACTATATACAACATTAAATTCAAAATGGATTAATTTTAAAATTCTTGGGAGAAAACATGAGGAAAATGCCCTTTGTTATTGGTCTTAGCAATATTTTTTGGACCAGTCTCCTCAAGCAAGGGCAAAAAAAGCTAAAATAAACAAATAGGATTAGATCAAACTAAAAAGCTTTTGCACAGCAAAGGAAACCATTAATAAAACAAAAAGCAGGCTGTGGAACAGAAGATATTTGCAAATGATATAACCAATAAGGGGTTAATACAAAATATATAATTTACACAACTTAATATCAATAATCAAACAAACCTGATTAATAATGGGCAGAAGACTTGAATAGACATTTTTCCAAAGAACACATACAGATGGTCAACAGACATATGAAAAGATGCTCAACATGACTAATCATCAGGGAAATGCGAATCAAAACCATAATATCACCTCACACCTGTCAAATTGGCTATTATAAAATAATAGGTGTCTCCCCCATGCAGAAAGACACTTAAGGCCTTTTCTCTACAAAGTAACAGGTGACTCTCTCAGGAGCTAATTTCCTAACTACAAGGCCTAAAACAAGGTTTATATAATCTTAAACTGGCTAGGGACATGTTGAACCTGATAAGGGTATAAAGTAATTACACCCCAAAAGAACTATAAAATCTAGCCAGCATACACCATTATAAGCCAGGGTTATCCCTGAGATTCTAATTGAGGGTTCAATGGGACTGGAACATAAAATTGAATAAGAATTAATTAGCATGAGTTGTTTTTTTAGAATAGAAAATGACAGCTTGGCAAGGACCCCAAGGAATGGGGCAAACTTTCTGCTAGGGTGGCTCTTAAAAACCTGGAGAAAGTAATGGCCAAAGTTAAGCAAAGTATAAAAAAGTGTCTGAGCTTCCCTGACAGATAGTAAAGATGCTATCAAAAAGCTCAGGTAGGTGGGCCTGCTGACTGGATAGGTTATGTGAGGCCATAAGATCCCCACAGGATGATATTCCTTGGGAAGGCCAAGATGAACGCATCATTTATCAAGACCATTAGGAATAAACTGGTGAGAGTGACATAGACCTCAATAAAATATCTGGTGGTAGCTCTCCATTTACAGCTTCCAAAAAAAAAAAAAATGTAGAACTGCAGTTAAGTTTGAATTTCAGATAAACAATGAATTTTTTTCCAGTATAAATATGTCCTTAATATTACATGGCACATAGTCCATAGAGATTCTACTGTATAACAGGGCTGATGGTGGCAGAGGTAGTCATAAAGCTGGTTCATTATTAGTCATGTGCTGATGTGCCCCAAAGCAATTGATGCATTAAAATCAACAGGGGCACTTAATTGTCAGAAACCAGTTTGCAAAAAATACCAAAATATCAAGCCAGGTTAGAAAAGCAAGCAAGAGGGCTTGACCTGCAGGAAGTTGTAAAGATGGTCAATAGAATATGGCATCCTAATAGATAAGTAACCAGAAAGAGTTCCACTATATAAGAATGTAAATCAGAAGAAGGTAAGAATGGAGAAGGAAAAAGCTAAGAGCAGTCATCCAAAGAAAAAGTCATGATGCCTTGTTCAGTACCCAGACTTGAGCCTGTTTTCTGATCTGGAATCCATTAATAGAGGAGGTGACCAGGCGTTTAACATAAGAAGCATGCAACTTTATGAAAAGTATATGCCATAATGATTTTACCAGTCCTTTATTAATGAAATCTTTGCCATTTACTCAGGTAACAGTACATTGAGGAAAGGAGAATATCCAGTCATTTTGAAGGCTATTGGACACAGAGTTTGGCTTGACATTGATATTTGCTGAATCCCCTGTTAGAATAAAGCATTACAGTGGCCAGGTAATATATACACACTTGGCCAAAATTTAGCATATAGTGGGCCCATTGAGCCATGGATCTCCATCTAGTGGTCATTTCCCCAGTCCCTGAGGGTATAATGAGATTGACCTATTTGACAACTGGAATGATTCCCACATTTGGATCTTGGCTTATGGAATAAGAGCTGTAGTAGTGTGGAAAGCCATACCAAAGTCTGTGAAACCGTCCTTATTCCCTGGTCAAAATGGTAAATCAAAAATAATATTGCCTGTGAGTTAGGGGATGGGTGAAATAGGTGAAGGGGAATAAGACTGCACTTATCATGATGAACACTGAGTAATATTAGAATTACTGAATTGTTATATTGTACACCTGAAACTAATATAATTACATATTATAGTAATTATTCTTGAATCAAAAAATGAAAAAAAAATAATATTGCCTAACAGAGAAGTAAGTGTCAGGTATTAATGATCCCACTACAAACCTAAAGGATCAAAAGGTGGTAATCCCAATCGTAAATCTTGAAGAACTACTATGGAATGAGACTAGGTCAACAAAGCATTGTTCTTATTGTAGCTTCTGTGCCAGATACGGTATCAATGCTAAATGAGCTAAATTCCAGAATGTAGCAAGTCCTTCCTAGTAGAGAAGAGACCGATTTGCTCTCAACTTTGGTCAGTTGGCACAAGGAGGGGGTGCCTGGATGGCTCAGTTAGTTAAGAGTCTGCTTTAGGTTCAGGTCATGATCCTGGTGTCCTGAGATAAGAGCCCAAGCTGGGCTCCCTGCTCAGTGGGGGAGTCTGCTTCTCCCTCTCTTCACCTTCTGCTCCTCTCTCCACCCCCCAACCCCCTGCTTGTGCTGTCTCTCACTATCACACTCTTTCTCTCTCTCAAATAAATAAATCAGTTTTTTAAATTGGCACAAGGAAGAGGAGTATGCCAAAAAGAATGGGAAGGAATAACCTACCAAATTTCTAAATATTGTTTATCACTCATGTTTCAGCTGGCATGGCTTACTAAAACCTTAAATTTAAATTTTGAGGACCCTAAGACACACAGCAAGTCTTCAACAGCCCAACTGTTCATAAGCCTGTATCGAATGCATGGAGGTAACACACAGAAGGCTGAGAGAGCAAGAGAGCTGAGTTTCACACTGAGTTTCAAAGAATGTCTGCATAACAAACTACTACAAAATTAGGGGTTTAAAACAACACATATTTATTATCTCATGGTTTCTGTGGTTCTAGAATCCAGGAATAGCTTATGTCAGCCCTTTACAGATAGCCACACAGAGCTGCAATTAAAGCTTACCCCAGTTCTGGGATCTCATCAGAGGCTTGACTAAGAACCTACTTCCAAGTCAATCTAGTCATTGGCATATGTCATTCCCCTATGCCTGTAGGATTAATAGCAGATTATTTATTAAAAGCCTACTAGTGGTGAGTGGAAGGGACAGAGGAAGGAATGGAAGGGAGGAAGAGAGAGGAACTGAGTCCAGAGATAGGTGCTATATTTGTATGTAATCATGTGCATATAATCATGTACATCTTGTCACATTTGCCACATCCATTGGTGAGAAGAAATTACTGGTCCTGTCCATACTGAATCAGAGGAAATTACACAAAGGCATGAACAGCAGGAGGTGGAGAGTATGGGGACCACCTTAAAATCTGTATACCAAGTAAAGGGGAGAAGCCTAATAAAGTATAATGTACAAGAGAGCTAAGAAAAATTCATTCAAGTCATGATAAGTCAAAAATTTGACATTGAACAGGGAGTGGAGAGAGAGAATGGATAGCAAAAAGGCTAGGATGCTAAGTTGGGACTTATGAGCAAAGAAAATTTCCAGAGGTGCTTAGAAGTAGGCATCCTAACTCTAAAGTAGGAGGAACCATAAGATGCTTTAGGAAGGTGAACACTTCTATTATTATAGAAATTGCAAAAAGATCACCAAAGCTTTTCTGGTGCTCAGATCCCAACCCCTGCTGAAGAGCAAGCCCAGATCATGCCACTGAAACATTTGAAGCCAGTGTTGAACTGCTTCTAAATGAATTTGCAACAAAGTCCAGGCCCAACTGAACGACGGATTCCATATAGCAGCCACCCTAGAGCAGTCTGAAGGGATGTTTCCTTCTCTGAGAATAAATATTTATTCTAGTATCGACTTAGCTGTTACACACTATGTTGGGAATAAAAAATTTTTGAACTTTATAATGAATTAACTCTTTATTGGTAATTTAAAAAAAATTAATTCTAGCATAGTTAAGAATAAAATTTTTAAAACCTATGAGACTTACAAAAAAGAAAGAAAAATATAACCTAAGTCAAGAGAAACAGGCCAAGATATGATCCTAGTAGTGTAATGATCACATAAGAACACTGAAATAACAACAATAAATATATTAAATGACTTAGTGGGAAAGACTGAGAATACACATGAACAAATGGAAAATTTCTACAGGGAGAACAGGGAGAAATTATTTTAAAAATAGAAGAGGGTCACCTGGGTGGCTCAGATGGTGAAACGACTGCCTTTGGCTCAGGTCATTGATCCCAGGGTCCTGGGATCGAGCCCTACATCAGGCTCCCTGCTCAGCAGGGAGCCTGCTTCTCCCTCTCCTTCTGCTGCTCCCCATTTATGCTCTCTCACTCTCTCTGTCAAGTAAATAAATAAAATCTTAAAAAGATAGAATAAAATGGAAATGCTAAAAATTAAAAGAAATTATCAGAAATAAAAAAATTATTTGCTATACCTAGCAACATGATGGAATCAGCAAACAAAGGATAGCCACATTTCAAGATAAGTTTGAATAATTTCTACTGATCTCATTACAGAATTAAAAGTGAAAAAATGTGAAAACAAAATAGAAAAGGTCAGAGATGTGTGGCACAAAATCAAATTGTTTAATATATGTATTATTGGAGTCTCCAAAGAAGAGAAATAATGGATGAGAAGAAATGTTTGAAGATGTATGAGAATTTTCCAAAACTAGTGAAAGATTAACTGATCCGAGAAAACTTAAGGAAGATAAAAAAATGTACAGCTAGGCATATTGCAGATTAACATTAAAAACGTCACAGTTAAGGGAAAATTCTTAAAAGCAGCAGAAGGAAATGTCATATTCCACAAAGGGAAAAAGGATACAAATGGCAGCTGACTTCTCATGACAAATTAACAACCCAGGAGAAAGACATCTTTAAAATGCAGTATGAAAATAAAATTCAACCTAGAATTATATACCCAGTGAAAATATCCTTCAAAACTGAAAGTGAAATAAAACCATTTTCTGACAGACAAAATCAGAGAGATTGCATTTCTAACAGATATACACTTTAATAAATGCTAAATTCTTCAAGCTAATGGGAAGGGACAAAAGAAAGAAGCCTCTATCCACAAGGAGTATGTCCTAGTTTGTTCATATAACTGCTGTAACAAAATACCACAGACTGGGTGGTCCATTTACAACAGAAATTCCTCACAGTTCTGGAGACCAGGAAGTCCATGATCAAGGTGCCAGCATGGTCAATGGCTGGTAGGGCCCCTTCTTCCTTGTTTATAATTAGTAACTTCTTGCTGTGTTCTCACTTGGTGGAAGGTGCTGGGGGCTCTCTGGTGCCTTTTTTATAAGAGCACTAATCCCACTCATGAGGATTCCACCCTCATGACCTAAGCACCTCCCAAAGACCCCACTCCCTAATACCAGCATCTTTGGGGTTAGGTTTCAACATCTGAATTTTGAGAAAACATATTCAGGTCATAGAGTAAAAGGAGTAAAAACCAACAGAAAAGGATATGTTAGTTATCATGTATCTATTATATATATGCACATATACTTAATTATATGCAATGCATATAATATACATAATTATTAATATACATAATTATAAGTAATACACATTAGCTTTCTGTCACTGTATAACACATTATCAGCCCCTTAAACAATATAAATTTATTATCTTCACAGCTGTGAAGGTCAGTAACTTGATATGTAGTGTATAGATCTTTGACTCAGAGTCACACTTAGCTAAAATAAAGTTATCAGCCTGGCTACAGTTATCTTCTATGCTTGGGATCCGCTTTTAAGCACTGATTGATGCCAGATTTTTTTCCCTTCTCATACTTTCCACAGTGCCCCTCCATCTTCAAGCCAGCAATGGGAGGTCAAATTCTTCATGTGCTTTAACCTCTCTAACTTACCCTTCTTTAGTCATCTTCTAGTTTTATGGGCTCATATGACTACATTGAATCCACTTGGATAATCCAGAATAACCTTATTTTAAAGTCAAGTGATTAATAACCTTAGTAATATCTACAATGTCATTTTTTTTTCTATTTAATGGAACTTATTCTTGGGCATAACACCAGGAGGCAAAGGCCATGGGGCCATCATTCTGCTATACATTCAGTGGATATATTATTAATTGACTATTTTAAAGCAAATTTATACATTCTGTGTGATTTATAGTACATGTAGAAGTAAAATATATGACATCAAGAGAACAAAGTATGAGAGAAGAGTAAATGGAATTAAACAACTGTTAAGTTCCTTATATTGTTCATGATATAGTATAATGTTATTTGAAGACAAAATCAAATAAGATTTTTTTTATTTCTAGAATCACTATAAAGTAAGAGAAATAAATCTAAGAAGTCCTCATGGTGGGAGAGTCAGATGAAATAATTTGTTTTTACTTTGGAGAGGATTTCCCAGAATTCTAAGTGCATTAGCCCTTAGACATTTTACCAATGTAGCAAGTTTCTGAATATTTAGTTTCTACCCCCTTGACTGCATGTCTTACCAAGGCCTCTAATACACTAGCCACTTCTTGCTCATCCAATCTTATTTGTATGCTATTATCAACTCAGTGTACCAGTGATATTCCATGGAATGTCCAAAGAGTCTAGATCTCTTTGGATGATATGAAAGGAAGCAAGGGAATTAACACAGTCCTGAGCAAACTGTAACTATATACCATTATTTCTTCCAAGTAAATGTGAACTCATTCTGATTCTCTCTCCTAAAAGAGATGTAAATAAATTAATTTGATAAATCATACTTTGCTTCATGCCATGTTTCTGAGATCGTGTTAATTCTCTCCAGTACAGATACTGCATCTGGTAGAATATGTGAATTGAAGTTACTACTTGCTTGAGAAAATAGTATGTAATTTTCATTCTGCATATTCTGTCTGATTTTTGCAAGGTCTTGTCTTGTGAATTAACTCCTACCACACAGGCCAAGGACCAAATGTAGTGGTTATGCCTAATGCTAAGTAAATTGATTCTGATTATAGATCTTGTGGTTAGAGAAATGACCTCTAAGTGGGTCTGTGGACTCACCAGTTCACTTAGTCTGAACTCAATTTAGTATCTGCTCCTTTTATGTCCCAAATCTGTAGAGGGTAATTATCAAGAACTATGAAGTATCTGAAATTTTCTGTTTGCAAGCTTACAAATCAACCTGTCACAAGTGCATGGATGCTAGCAGAAGACATGAAATTCAGGTCAAAGATAAAGGGTTTCATTACTCATGCCACAGAAAGAATCTTGTTTCATGTTTACATTAGTTCTCCCTGCTCTCTAAGTACCATCAGGATTCATGTGGAGTGATTCAGAGGAATAATGCACAAAGAGTAAATTTGCATCACAACTGAGGGACTTCAAGCTTTCAAAATCCAAATCTGCAATGAATGGGCTGTTAGAAAACTTTCTCAAATACCTTCCCAGAGGGAGATATTACCTTTATCATTATGGTAAGCAAGCAAAAAAAAAAAAAAATATATATATATATATATATATATATATATTATCTGTGCCTGGAAGGGGACAATATCTCTATCTTCTAAGGCCTTCTGTTACACAAACATTATTTGGAAACATATTACAGAGCAAAAGTTGATTCAAGATATGCAAAAATTGAGAGGACCATGGAGAATTGTCTACAAACATCATGATGTCACTTCAGATCTCCAGAAATACATGTCAGATTGAACCTTGTGACCAGCAGACCTTAAAGTATTTAGATATTCCCCTAATTCTCCTTTCAGTGCAGAATTATTAGAGTAATTGTTTTCAGTTCCTTTTGGAAAGCCACCGATGAAGTGCCAAGATGCTGGTCTCTGTCCCACCCACTCCATCCCTCATTACTGTGGTAAATGGGGTGACCTCCAAGCCTTCCTTCCCATGGAACATGACCATCTTGTGAGTTTGGGAGGATGGATAGTTCATTCACTTTAACATGCTCATTATAGACATTATCAACCTTATTATAAATGACTGCTTTTATTATGATTCCAGGAGCCATCATTGTAGTAGGTTTGCACTATCTCCAGGGATAGGAAGTAAATATAGTTGTTATTTTTAACATTAATATAACTAATAAATCCCTTATAAGACAAATCAAGAGGACAGAAAATAATAATCAGCAATTTCAACAATGAAAGAGTAGATACCAGTACAGATATCACAGTAATTAAAAGGATGCTAAGGACATATATGAACATTATGCCAATAAATTTGAAAACGTATCAAACACAAAATTTTTGTACAAAAAATAAAAACAAAATTCAACTTATCTAAACTAGCCCAAAACAAAATAAGAAATGTAAATATTTCTATGTCAATCAACATGGTTGAAAACAACTTAAAAAAACAATTAGGAGAACTCTAGGCCTAGATGGCTTCACTGGTAAATTTTATTATTACTTTTAAGAAAAAATTAAACATCTCACACAAACTCTTCCAGAAAATCCATCAGATTGGAACAATTGTCAATTCATATTATGAGGCCAATATAATCTGACGTGAAAATATGGCAAAAGTAAAATCAAAGAATAATTTCTTATCATCATACATGCAAAACTCAAACAAAAAATTAGCAAATTGTATCCTATCATACAGAAAGCATGATCTAGTGAAAGTTATCTCAATAATGAAAAACTGATTTTACATATGAAAATCAATTTAATTAACTGTATTAACAATATAAACAAAAATACATGATCATCTCAGAAATGCAGAGATAATGTTTGATAATATTCTACGTGCATCTATAATAAAAACTCTCAGCAGCTGAGGAATAAGAGCATACTTCCTCAGTCTGCTGAAGGAAATCAAAAGAGAAATTTATAGTATCAGCACATAAAAAAGCATTAGATTGTACAAAATATATCAAACCAATCATATTTACTCAGACTGTTATTTTATTTGTATGAAACTCCAAAATAAGCAAAATAATTCATAATAATATAAATCAGAAAGTGGTTTCCTTAGTGGGTAGGGGTGCAGAGGACTAGGAACTGACTGGAAACATTTGGAAATTTTCCATGGTGATGGAACTTTTCTATATCTGATTTCAGATACTGGTAGATAGATATACACAACCTCAAAACTCATCAAAATAAAATAGCAGGAACTCTTCATTTTATTATATGTAAATTATATTCACAAATATTACAGAAAAATATTAAATTTGCTGGTAGTATTTAATTTTTATGGCTGGATTCTGAACCAAACCAACCAGATATATACTGGAGGTTCCAAGGGCACTCTCCTCAGGCCTACAAGGCTGCTCCTCCCTGCCCCCACTTCAAACACCAGTCAAAGTCCAGGTTATCACCTGTGCTTCTGATCCACCAGCTACAGATTGAATGTTCCAATGACCCACTCCAGGGGTTCAGTTAATATACTAGAGCACCTCACAGAACTCAGGGACACCTTTTACTTACGAGATTACTTATTTATTATAAAAGGATATAAAAAGAACAGCAGATAGAAGAGATGTATATGGAAAGGTATGGGGAAAGAGCAGGAACCTCCATGCCGTCTCCAGGAGGGCCATTCTCCCCATATCTTCATGTATTCACCAACCTGGAAGCTCTCTCAACTCAGTCCTTTTGGGACTTTATGGAAGCTTTATTACAAGGACATGATTAAATCATTGGCCTTTGGAGATTGATTCAACTTTGAGCCTGTCTCTCCCCCCTTCCCAGAAGTACAGGTGTGGGGGACATTAAATTCCAACCCTCTACTCACAAGGTTGGTTGTCCTGGAAACCAGCCCCTATCCTTAGATGGGATCCAAAAGTCACCTTGTGAACATAACAAAGTGCACCTTTATAGCTCTTATCAGTTAGAGAATTCTAATGGATTTTAGGAAATTCTAGTGGTTTTATGAGCTATGTACTGGAAAAAGGGACAAAGACCAAATATATATTATTATAAATCACAATATCATAGCAGTTTTCAGAGACGAGAGATTTCTTTGTTCAAATCTTCCAATTGTTTTCCATCTCATTAAAAATCAAATATTATTTTTTATTATGCCACATAAGGTTCTTCATCACTGATTGGTCCCTATCTATATCCAACAACATTATTTGTTTTTGTTTTAACACTGATTTTTTCTTCCAAGTTTTTTTTTAAATTCCAGGTAACATTCAATGCAATATTAGTTTCAGGTGCAGAATTTAGTGATTCATCACTTATATACAACACCCAGTGCCCACAAATGCTCTCCTTAATACCTATCACCCATTTAACCCTCCCCCCACCCGACCTCCCTTCCAGCAACCCTTAGTTTGTTCTCTATAGTTGAGTTGGCTTGATAGTTTGCCTCACTCTTTCTATGTTCATTTGTTCTGTTTCACTCACATGAGTGAAATCACATGGCATTTGTCTATCTTTAACTTATTTCACTTAGCATAATATTCTCTAGCTCCATCCATGTCATTTGCAAATGGCAAGATTCCATTCCTTGTGGTGCCTAAGTAATATTCCATTGTATATATGTATATACCATTTATTCTTTATCCATTCATCAGTGGATGGACATTTGGGCTCTTTCCATTGTTTGGCTATTATAGATAATGTGCTATAAACATCGGGGTGCATGTATCCCTTCCAATCTGTATTTTTGTATCCTTTGGGTAAATACCCAATAGTGTAATTGCTGGATCATAGAGTAGTTCTATTTTTAACTTTTTGAGGAACCTCCATACTATTTTCCAGAGCAGCTGCACAAGTTCACATTCCCCTCAAAAATGCAAGAGCATTCCCCTTTCTCTGTATCCTTGACAACATCTGTTGTTTCCTCTGTTATTGATTTTAGCCATTCTGACAGGTGTGAGGTGATACCTCTCAAAAAATGGTGTTGTGAAAACTGGACAGCAACATGCAAAAGAATGAAATGGGACCACTTTCTTACACTATGCTCAAAAATAAATTCAAAATGGATTCAATACCTAAACATGAGACAGGAAACCATCAAAATCCTAGAAGAGAACACAGACAGTAACCTCTTTGACACTGGCTGTAGCAACTTCTTACTAGATACATCTACTGAGGCAAGGGAAACAAAAACAAAAATAAACTATTGGGACTTCATCAAGATAAAAATCTTCACAGCAAAGGAAACAATCAACAAAACTGAAAGGTAACCTTTAGAATGGCAGAAGATATTTGCAAATGACATATCTGATGAAGGGTTAGTATCCAAAATCTATAAAGAACTTAAACTCACCACCAAAAAAAAAAAAACAAAAAACAAACAAATAATCCAGTTTAAAAATGGGCAGAAGACATGAATAGACATTTTTTTTCCAAAGAAGACATACAGATGGCTAACAGATACATGAAAAGATGCTCAACATCACTCATCACGAGGGAAATACAAATCAAAACTACAATAAGATATAACAACGTATTTGCCTTTTTTCCCCTGCTCTCTACTTCCATCCAATGTTCTTTTCAGTCTCAGATCATCATACCATTTCTTGCTTCTTATTCTCTACCACACTTCCTCTTTATGAAACACATTTCCACCCATATCCATCAGGTTAAAACCTATTGATCTCCATCATTCAGTATAATTGTCTCATTTTGTAAACAATCCCTTTCTCAGAAGATTAGTTACTGCCTTCATTTGTGACCAGTCTGATTATAGGAATCATTATTCTTCATATAACCTTGCTACTGTACTCATATTCATATGTCCAACTTTCCCTTTGAGTCACCAAGCTCTTCAGTAGCAACCATTTATTTAGTACCTATTGTGTGTCAGGAAGTGCACCTTTCACTCTAGATGTATATGAAGTATATGCTATTCCTATTTCAGGTTTATGGGTTGGAATACTCCTCAGAGACTTACAGTTGTAAAACTGAAGAGGTCAAGGATGACTGGGTGGCTCAGTCAGTTAAGCATCTGCCTTTGGCTCAGGTCATGATCCCAGGGTGCTGGGCTCGAGTTCTGCATCGGGCTCCTTGCTCAGCAGGGAGCCTGCTTCTCCCTCTGCCTGTGCTGCCCCTGCTTGTGCTCTCTATCTCTGACAAATAAATAAAATCTTAAAAAAAAAAAAATGGAAGAGGCGGGACTCTAACCAAAGTTTCCCAGTCCCAAAGCTCTAGTTTGCCTCATTGTATAATTTTCATAACACCAATCAGAACCATAGCATATTATTCCCTTTATACTGTCCATGCCCACAGATAAGATTGGATTTAAAAGTTCTAGGACATCACACACATTTCCTATTTAGTCAGAGATTTACAGATGAATGAATAGGTAAAGACTTCCATGACCACACGGGTTTATAGGGAAAGGAATAAAGAGGACAAACAAATGAAGCTTAGGTATTGAGATTTTAGGCTCAGTAGATGAGTAACAGAAGCAGGTTTATGGGCTAGAGGAACCTATTAGGTTCCATATGGTAGGTTTTCTTTTAAGTATTTTAAGTCTGAGGTGATGATAATGCTTCTAGGAAGGATGTTAACTGAAAATTTGGAATAATTTTGATGCAAACTCTAAATCTATTTGCAGCAAATGGTTACTGGGCTAACCTAATTTATAGAAAGCTTGGTTAATTTCTCACAATAGAGGGGGTGGAGGGATGGGTTAGCCTGGTGATTTTAACTTTTTGAGGAACCTCCATGCATGTATTGAATGGAACACTGGGTGTTATGCACAAACAATGAATCATGGAACACTACATCAAAAACTAATGATGTAATGTATGGTGATTAACATAATAAAGAAAAAGAAAATTTCGCACATTCTCACCCGCATCTGTCAATCACAGTAAGTACTCTTTAACACCAGACACTAAAAAGCGAGGCAAATTCTTACTTATTGGGTGTAGTGGGACGATTATGAGAGAGCAGTGGCACTATTGATTCATTAATTTAATAAGTACTTATTGATAATCTGTGATGTGCAGGCTGCTGTGACAGGCAAGTGTTATGCATTGAAAAGTGAAGTAAGCTTATGTTTTAGAGACAGGGGCATGCAATCAACAAGTACACAGGGAAATAAATTTATATATAACATGTGCAGTGTTGTGAAGGAAATAAACACATGACTATGATATTTAAAAAAAGTAATAATGCCTGTGCACATGGTGAGTAAGGGGAAGTCTCTTGATCAGGTAGTCAAAAAATTCCTCTCTGAAGACATGACATTTGAGTTTAGAAGGTTAATTTTTAAAAAAATGAAAGAAATCAAGGAAGAGCATCCTCAGAAGACAAAATATGTGCAAAAACCTGAGGTAGGAGAGCTTAACATGTTCCACAACTGAGTGAAAACCAGAATGAAGAAGTGCTATTGTAAGCCTAATGTAGGTTACAAATTATGTTATTTTATAGATAAATCCTTAAGAAACTACTATCCCAGTTAATTTTCTTGCCTTGTTTGAGTAGTAAAGGAAGAGATGGATTATTGAGTTGAGTCTCAAACCATTATTCTGCAAAATAACATGTGCCAACTGTTGGTCCACCTTGCAAATAACACTCAGAGATTCCAACCCTGCTGTTGTCCAAATACCAACCATCTAAACAAGGCTAGTCTATTGGATTCTCTCATATAAAGCCGTTGATCAAAACTATACACGCAGAAGTATTTTTTTCCACTCACTTAACTTTTGTGTGGCTTCATGCTTATAAAAAAAATGGAGTAAGATAGAAGTAGGATCATGTTCAAGATGTACCTATTAGTGCTGTGTTACCACATTCCAGTTTCTTTATTGCTCAGTGTCTCCCATTTCCTTATAATGTAGAAAATGAATGATAATGAAATCAGCCTCACACGATTTGTGTGAAGGTTTAAGAACTCATGCAAATCCCTTAGCAAAATACCTAGTGGGTAGTAGGCTTTAGCAAATGTTAACTATTATTATCTAGATAAATTGTTCTGCTTATAAACAAAACTTTTATATAGCCATATTATGTCGACTTATACAAAATTATCTCTATTCCTTTTCATCATTAAAGCAAAATGTTAGTTACATCTGTTTTTTGAACAATAAGCTGTATTTCACTTTTATAAAGATGAAAATGGGAAATATTAATATTATACTGTCGAGAATAATCCCCAAATTCCAGGTTAATATTTGCTTTCCTTTTTTATTTCAACAATAATTATATATAAATACAAACATAATTTGAAGTCCTATGTTACTATATATCTACTTGAGCTTTAATAGAATAAAAAAACTTGTAAGAAATTATATTATCTATTTATGAACAAAAAGAAATTAGAGCTAATAACAGTTTAATATATGTGAAAATGTGTGTGGGGTGTGTGTGTGTGTTGCGGGGTGGGTGGGGGTGTGTGTTGGGTGTGTTTTAGGGTGGGGGTGTGCTGGTGGCGCATGTTTAGAGTGGTGTTTTTGTGGTGTATGTATGTTAGCATGCATGTGTGTTGGGCTTGGAAAAGGGTAAGAGAAGAATGAGGGACAGATGTTTCATTCTTCTATTGGTAGAAAGATTATTTAGAAACAAAAACAAAAGGTAGACGTCAATACGGATTTATTTGGGTACAGAATTTTAGAAGATGATTATCTCCGATTCAGTCTTTTTTTTTTTTTTTAAAGATTTTATTTATTTATTTGACAGAGAGAGACACAGCGAGAGAGGGAACACAAGCAGGGGGAGAGGGAGAAGCAGGCTTCCCACTGAGCAGGCAGCCCGACACGGGCCTCGATCCCAGGACCCTGGGATCATGACCTGAGCTGAAGGCAGACGCTTAACGACTGAGCCACCCAGGCGCCCTTCGATCCAGTCTTAATACCACGTACTTAGTGGTTGTATAAATTGCCATTAATAGCTATTGCACATTTAAACATTCAAGATTGTAGAGGACACTAAACGCCAGTGGTAAATAATAAACAGAATATGGGTAAGCCAAAGGAAATTCTCACAGTTGTGTCCACTTGAATGTCTAACAGGTATCTCAATATGCACGAAATATTTTGTTCAAATCTACCTTCAATGTGCTTCTGTTGCAATCTGATATTTCTCAGTAAATAGAAATCTATTCTTTCAGTTTCTTGGGCCCAAATTTTTCAGTCATTTCCACTCATCTCTTTCCTATTTCTCATCCATTCCACCAGCAAATCCTGTCAAATCTACCTTGAAAATAAATCCAGAATCCAGGTATTTCTCATAATCACAACAGTTTCACTGTTTAAGACACCGTCAGCCCTTATTTAGGTCATTGCAATAACTTCCAAACTGGTGTCCCTGCTTCCACCCTTAACCAATGGTCTGTTCTCCATCCAGGAACCAGAAAAATCAGATACATTGCATTTATGTTAACAACAATCAAGTAGCTTTCCCTCTCACACACATTAAGCCAAAGTTTTTAAATGACCTACAAGACAATCAGCTATGTCACTGGCTTTTTTTTTTTTTTTTACCACTTTCTCCTCAACTCTGCTACTTGCAAAATGTTCTCTCATTATCTTTATCATTAAGCCCATTTCTGCTTTAGGGGCTATCAACTGCTACTCCCTTGACCTGAATATTTTCTCCCAGATGTCTATGGTGGTTGCCCTCACTTTATTCAGGTATCTGCTAAAATGTCACTTCCACGAAGAGTCCTCTCCTGATAACTCTATATAAAATAGCTAGCCTTTACACGACTTGTGATCCAACCAACTTTGTTTGACTTTTCCCTAAAATTCCTATTACGACCTGATACGTAGTTATTTATGTCTACAGCCTATCTTCTGTCCCTACTAGATAGTACACAATCAGGTAGTTTACTCAGGGAGAGGACCTTATTTATCTGTAATCCCAGCAACTCAAGAACTATATATGGTATTTTGTAGGTACTCAGTATTTTTTTAATTTAAAAAAAAAAAAGCAACGTGAATGATTTACTTAAAAAATAGTGGCTATATGGACAAACACAAGTAAACTTAAGAAAAAAGAAGGTATAAATGAAGCATTCTAAATATAATTTGACATCTAGGAAAGATATGGAAGGTATTTAAATTATTCCTTAAAATTAATGTGCTTAATATTTTGTTTACAAAATAAAACTTAACATCAAAAGAGAATAGAAATATAAACATTTTTCTGACCACTGATAAAATTATGTTATTTCCTTACCAGGAAAACAGTTTATAATACCGAACTATGTGCTTCATTCTTCATAAAAGATACAAGTGAACTATAGCAAGTTCAGAAAAAGGACCAGTCACAGTGGTTTCCAAAGTCAGATGGGTGGAAAATCTGCATTAAAAGGTTCTAGATTGACCATCAAAAGTCCAAACTTCAGCCCTAATCCAGACCTACTGAAATGAATCTCTGAGAATTAAGTCCATGAACATTCACTTTTAAAAATTATCTCCTAGGGGCACCTGGGTGGCTCAACTGGTTGCGCAACCGACTCGATTTCAGCTCAGGTCATGATCCCAAGGTTGTGAGATCAAGTCCCACCTCATGCTCTGCACTCAGCGTGGAGTCTGCTTATTCCTCTCCCTCTGCTCCTCCCTGCTGCTCTCTCTCTCTCTCTGTCTTCTCTCTCTCTCTCTCTCTCAAATAAATAATCTTGAGAAATAATAATCTCCCAGATGTTATTTATGCACCTAAAACATGAGACATCTGTATTATATAAACATCTGTTAGTGGACTTGTGTTGACAATAGCCTACTTGATTAAATGAACCATGTGTCTGAGCCAAGTCTTATATTAAGGTGTCAGATGTAAATGAAGATAAATTGTTATGTTATTTTTGAACCTTTCGGTAACACTTATTAAATTTTGTATTGTGAACAATATTAAATTTCCCTTTGATTTAGTGAAAGTGCATTTTTTACATTTAGGTTTGCATTATTCTCTTCCCACTGAGAACATTAAAGCCACCAAGAGAAATTGTGGTTGCCTATGACAATGGGTATTTCCATCTAATTTGATAAGGAAGAAATGTAGATTTGGGGGAAACTTTATAAAATTATTCTTGGAATGCATTTCATTTATTTGTAATAAATATATCATCCCTAAAACTCATTAGGGAAATCAGTTTACCTTGCTGCATCTAGCACCGTATAGCTAAAAAAAGCCAAGCTATATAATGCTTTCTTGGGTAGAAATTCTGGGTAAATAAGCATTGCAAGATGTTAATTTTAAATAAAATTTCTCTAAATTACATGCATATATGATGTTCCCTTAACGAAACTGACAAATCAAATAAACAGAACAAATATTTTTTAAAACAAAAATGGAAAAGAAACACTATTTTCTCTATATATGCTTGATACACAGAACAACATAGATATGATAGGTGAAATAATGAGTAAGCAAAAATGAAAAGTATATTATGGTATAACTTTTTTAAGTTAAAAAATGACTAGCACTAAATAATATAATTTGATGAAAACATGAAAAGAAGCAATGTAATAAAATAATGGTTATTTGGGTGTTGGGGAGAGGCAGGCAAGGGATAACAATGTAGCATCTAAGTATAGAGAAGCTACTATAAATTAATAGTTCTTACACTGGGAAACAGATTCATAAGGTCTCACTAAAAATGTCCTGTCAAAATTTATCTCTGATGAGATTAAAAAGTAACTGATATGATTCAATTGTACCTTGAATGAAAAACTGATATTGGAATATATGAATTAGCATTCTCAAAATTATAAAATAGGAACTAATTAGGATATTAAGATTTACCTTAGAGATGGTACAGTATTTATCTTAGACACTGAAAACCAACCACTGCCAAATATTTTATTCTCTGTAAAACATAGTGTCTTAAAAAGAACAATGGCAACAAGGACAGCAAGGAACTCTCAAACAACAAAACCAATCCACCTGTATTTGATGATATTTGGGGATTATTTGCTTTTTATCAAGAGCTATTTATTTGCGTTATGCTTATTCTGGAAGATTCCAAACTATAAATTTCTTTAAAATTACTCTTCATCATCAAAAAATTAAAGACAAGAGGGGCACCTGGGTGGCTCAGTTGGTTAAGCGACTGCCTTCAGCTCAGGTCATGATCCTGGAGTCCCGGGATCGAGTCCCGCATCGGGCTCCCTGCTCGGCGGGGAGCCTGCTTCTCCCTCTGACCCTCCCCCCTCTCATGTACTCTCTCTCATTCTCGCTCTCTCAAATAAATAAATAAAATCTTTAAAAAAAAATTAAAGACAAGATATAAGGCAATAATGTCTAACAAAAAGTTCATGTTTTTCCCTTTTTAGTTCCATTTTGACACCTGAACTTATTAATTCTATCCACTTTTGAGACCACTATATATTCTTAGTGATCATGGTATAAGATAATTTAGAGCCTTATAAAAAATCTTTTCATTAATATGCTTCCACAGCCAAGGAAGAGGCAACATTCAACCAAAGTGGATTTATTCATATCAAAAGAGGACAGATTCGCCTTCTAACTTAAAATATCTGAAGGTAAAGGAAACTCAATACAAACAAAAGCATGCTTATGGATGGATGGATAGGAGTGTGTCCTTTTAAAAGGAAAAGATATCTTCTTCTTCTGTGATTTGGGGTAAAATTCCACAGTGCCTTTAGCTGCTTTCTGCTGGTAGGAATTTTCCTTCAGATCTCATTTTCAATGTAGGTTACTTATATGATGTAAAAATATTCTTAATGCATGAACCAATTTGCCTAAAATCTTCTCTAATTATTTTCTCCTATATTATACTTGCTGAGTGGGATGAAATAGATAACTAAAAATAAGCATATTTATGACAATATTTTATTGACTTAGTTAAATATATGTAAAAAGCTCACATGTATTAAGTCCTTAAAATTCACCAGAAACTGTTGTGAACAACTTGTACATATTAACTTTTATAAGTGTTAACTTCCTCTGAGCTAGCAATTGTCGCCTCCATGCAAAGATGAGGAAAAGAAGTCACATATTGTACAAGGTCACATAGCTAGTAAGAATTGGATCTGAGATCTATAGTTTTAATTGCAGACCTGATGGTCTTATGGTCTATTATGCTTTAATATATCCAGGTTTGTTAAACTATTATTACCTGAATAATTAAATATCTAGAAGTGTTAGCACAACTAAATACATGATTCTGAGAAACAAATGTTCCAATGTTCAGGACACTATTAAGTAGCCAAAATAAAAACAATATAATTATCTGGTTTCTTATATACACATATTTATTAAATAATGACATTTAAAAAATAATGACATTTAAAATAATTGTGCTTTATAGTCATTAAAAAACTTGTCTTTCAATGCCTCGGCATTGCAAGCACAGAACCAATAATGTGCTTTATTTATTTTGACCTTATGATAAATGTTCCCTTGTGAACAATTGAAATGGATATGGAATTTTAAACTGATTATGCTTGCACATTGTGGGTTAAGTCAACATCAGTGAAGAAACTGGGTTTCTTAAAATACAGCTACATTTAAAATGTTGGGGAGAAAAGAAAACGGAGTCATTTGATTTTGGGTTGTGTCTAGTGCCCTGCCAGAGTACAAATCCCGTTAATATTTTTATTCAGTCATACATGTATGCAGTCATTCCAAAAACCTATGTTTTTGAGCCTATGAAACACAATAAGAACAACAACAAAATCATTAATTCTATGTCAAAGAAGAGGAATAGGAAGATGTGAGGGGTGGCGGGGGGGCAATCACACTGCTCCAACCTCAGAGTTTTCAGAATCCAGAGAACTCAATCTTAGCCTGTGTTTATGCTGCTTGCATACATTCAGTTTGAAAGAAAAATCACGGAGATTTTAGGTACTAGATCAGAAGTCAGCAAGCTATAGTCCAAATGCCCAATGGGACCTTCTGCCTGTTTTTGTTTGTTTTGCATGCTGAGCTGAGAGTCTTTTAAACCCCCAATATTGAAAAAAAACAAAAGTATCCTATTGTGTGACACATGACAATTATGGGAAATCAAAATTTAGTGGCTGTATATAAGGTTTTTTATTTCTTTTTAAACACTAGGCACACTCATTCCTTTATGTATTTTTTACGGCTGTTTTTGCACTACAAGGACAGATTTCTGATGTTATGAAAGATGGTATGAATTGCAAAGCCTAAAATATTTGCTATCTTTACAGAAGGTTTGTTGCCCTTCACATATACTATCCATATAGGAAATGTTTACCGAGAAATTATCTTGCTGTGTGAATGGAGCTACTCATATTGAAATAATCTTTTTCTGAATAACTCAGTTAATTCATTAGAAATTCAGATGCTGCCCATATAAATTTTTTTAACCTATTTTTATTTTTTTAAAGATTTTAATTATTTGAGAGAGAGAACATGAGTGGGGGAAGGGGCAGAGGGAGAGGGAAAAGCAAACTCCCCGCTGAGCAAGGAGCCTGATGTGGGGCTCAATCCCAAGACCCAGGGATGGTTATCTGAGCCGAAGGTAGACGCTTAACCAACTGAGCCCCCCAGGTGCCCCCGGATGCTGTCCATCATAAACAGTGATGGTGACCGATTAATATAATATTTATATAAGTACAAATGTGTTTATGTTGTCAAATATATAGTATTTTGTAGCATATATGCAATATTACACTATGTAATCATGGCGTTAGTTTAAAAAAATCTAAAATGTAATTCCTATCTACAAATACCTGAACATTTAAATAGAAAGAAATAATTTGGGGCGCCTGGGTGGCTCAGTCGTTGAGCATCTCTCTTCGGCTCAGGTCATGATATGGAGTCCCAGGATCAAGTCCCGCATCTGGCTCCCTGCTCAGTGGGAAGCCTGCTTCTCCCTCTCCCACTCCCCCTGCTTGTGTTCCCTCTCTCGCTATCTCTGTCAAATGAGTAAATAAAATCTTAAAAAAAAAATAAATTGCATAAAAAGTAGAAAGAACTAATTTATTATTTATTTGTCAAATCTTGAGCTATGTCTTTGGATGTAGTTTTTTTACAAAAATCTCTAATGTTAGGATACATTAAAGTTGGGAATAAGGCTCATCCTGGGGGATTTAACTATACCTCACATTCCCCAAGAGCAGTTTTCCACCCTGATTATATTTTGGGACTCTCTTGGCTTGTTTTCTTAGAGGAGTTTAATTTTCTTGCAGCTCACAATATTAAAAAATAAATTCATACTGATGACCTAGATTTTAAAAAAAGAGAACAAATCAATGGTTATCCCAGGTAAACTGTTCTACCATATAAATGAGAACTCTGAATTCTATACTATTGGAACAAAACTCTCCCTCCAGACTTAATCTTCCATCAGAAAATTTTCTGGACTATATGAAAACTTCACCAGGTCTAAAGTTAAGAAAGAATAGTATATTCGCTTCATATATTATTTGTGAATAAACTTTTTCATTGACTTTTGTTGTCTGATGCAATTTGACTAGGAATAGTAATAATAAATTATCTATTCAATTGTTAAAGAGTTCTAGGGTAGCCCTAATCATCATCTTTCACTATATTTTTATTCCTTTTTTTCTGTAAGGTTTTCTTTTATTTAAAAGATCATTCACAAAATACTATAACCATAGATTAAAAAATATGGAATGCTTCACGAATTTGTGCGTCATCCTTGTGCAGGGGCCATGCTGATCTTCTCTGTATCGTTCCAACTGCTGCTAAAGTGAGTACTACATTTTTACTTGTAGTGACTTCATTTATACCCACAGTTTATCTTTATCATTTATATATACCTTAGCTATCCAAAATCTACTTTGGCAGCTCCAAACTCCCTCTTAAGCACCAAACCTGTTTCTTCCAGGGTCCACTGAATATGTCTCTGCATGTTTCATGAACCACTTAATCTTATAATATTCAAATCTGACTCCAGCTAGCTTTCCTTTTCTTCTCCAAATTTACCTCATGTTGAGTATCCTTAATTTCAGTGAATGGTATCAGTGCCCTCTCACTTTTCTGAAGCCAAAATTATCAGCATCACTCTAGACATTTTCCTTACACTTATTCCTTATTGCCATGCCTTCCCTCTCCTCATGCACTGAAACAACTGGAGGTTACTATTTACCAATTTTAGCTCCTAAGTGTCTCCTACTCTAAGAACTAAGTATCTAAGTACTCTCTCCTCTCCATTTCTATAGTCACAGCCTCAGTTTGATTTATCATCCCTTATGCTCATGTTTGTATTAGTCTCTTTACTAGATTCCTTGCCTAAATTCATTCCCAAACTATCCATCTTCCATAATGCTTACAGAAATGACTTAACAAGTCTGCTTTAGTTTTTAACAAGTTTGCTTTAAATAATTCAATACACATTGCTCAAATTAAGTCCAAATATTGTATTATGGCATAAGAAACTCTGAATCTTCATCCTATCTCCTCTAAAATGCATGTCTTTTTACTTAATTGTATCCTATAATTCAATCTTGCTGAACTAGGGTCAATTCCCAGCACATGTTAGCCTTCTCCTTGTACTTCTGGGCCTTTTGATAAAATGCTCTATCTGGTTTGTTCTCTCAACTTTCTACCTGACTAATTCCTGTTGGATCTTTAAAACACAGCTTAATTATAACATCATCTTAAAAGTTTTTCTAGTGTTGTCAGTGAAAATGGCAGAGTAAAGAAATCCAAAAGTTCACCCTTCCATAAAGGCAATGGAATCTTATAAAAACTGTCAGAATCAACCTTTTTGGAATTCTGGAAACAGACCAAAAGCTTGCAACAATGAGGGCAAGATTTAAGAAAAGTACATCTGAATCTTGGTAAGAACAGAGAGCTTTGTGTTGTTTTAACTTACACTGTTCTTTTTTGGGGGGGCAGAAGGAGAGGGAGAGAGAACCCCAACCAGGTTCCATGCCCAGTGTGAGCCTGATGCAGGGCTTGATCTCACAACCCTGAGATCATGACCTGGGCTGAAATCAAGATTCAGGTACTTAACCAACTGAGCCACCCAGGCACCCCAAACTTATGCTGTTCTCATTTCACATTTCCTAGTTAATCCACAACCCTTGTACAGGTACCAGTACCAGAGGGAACAGAAAAGACCACATTCACAAAGAATTGTGGCTATTTGTTTTGACTTGTCTAATGGCTCTCTGGAATATCAGCTGAGGGGTTTGCCTTTATCTTGCCTAACTTGGAACTGTGGCAGCTTTTGAGGGCATTTGTCAAAAACATTTATAGGGAGATGTATTAGCTTTCTGAAACAATGGATAACACTTGGAGAAAACCACTTACTAATGAAAAAGCTTGGGAGAGAAGACTAGGAATGAGATGCTCTGGGGAAACATATGTTTATTGTTTGGTTTTTTAAAGATTTGTTTATTTTAGAAAGCGAGAGAGAGAGTGAGTGCACAAGTGGGGGGAGGTGCAGGGGGAGAGAGAGAGAGAAAGAGAAGCAGACTCCCTGCTGAACATGGAGCCCAATATGGGGCCTGACCCAGGGCTTGATCTTAGGACCTGAGATCATGACCTGAACTGAAATCAGGTCGGTCAGTTAATCGACTGAGCCACCCAGGTGCCCCAGGAAACATGTTTTTAAAAGCTCCAATATATTCATGGAATCTAAAAAATCATGTGAATTCCCAGAGCAAGGAACATGCTCAAGAAAGAATTAAGAAGGCCCTAAGCTCTCATTCTGACTGACCTTCAGGATCTACACAGGGAGGAAGTTAAGTCTAAGGCAGAGTTGTAAACTGCTTAACTAAGTGTTGAAGGTATGCCCAACTACACACAGGCCACCGGCAAAGACTGGGAATTTATTGTTTACAGGTGTTTAAGCAAATCTTAGTCCAGCCTCTAGCTCACCACTAAACTAACAAACATTAGGGGCCACACATGACAGAGAACAGATAACTTACAAATTAATTCAGAAAAGTCACCAGATATCCAAACAATAGCAACAAGGAACAACAGCAAACCCTAGGGGTAGGGGTTTCAAGATATCCTGATTTCCAGTGTTGCTACATTATCATATTAAAAATATTCAGTTTTCAACAAAGAATGTGATGCATACAAATGAACAAGAAATTATGGTCCATAAACAGGAGGGGGGGAAGCAATAAATAGAAACTGTCCCTAAGGAAGGCCAAACATTAAATTTACTAGAAAAAGACTAATATACTTGTATGTTTCTATTTATAGGAAATGTCCAGAATAGGCAAATCCATTGAGACAGAAAATAGATTAGTGGTTTCCAGGGGAAAGGGGCAGGGGAAAATGAGAAATTACTTTTTAAAATGGCTATGGGGTTTCTTTTTGGGGTGATTAAAACTTTCTGGAATTAGGTAGTGGTGATGGTTGCACAACATTGTGAGTATGCTACATAGCACTGAATTATACAACTTAAAATGGTTAAGGTGGTGAATTTTATGTTATGTGAAGGTATCTCAATGAAAATATGAGTCCCCTTCCTCCCCAAAAAAGCTTTCAAGACTTCTCTACGTTAGCTTTGGTACTCCTTGTAGGTATCATAGGTTCCCATTACATATCTCTGCCAGATTCTTCTGAAATTGCTGTTTTTTTTGCATGTCTTTTCACCTTGACTGTGGATTCATGGGGATTAGTGATTATGCTCCTTAGCCTTATAGCTAGAACTATGCTTGAGGTACAAATCCACCACACTGGAAAAATGTGTAATAGAACCTTGTAGATGCTTGCTTGGGATTTATCTGTGATCATGAGGCAGATTCAAAATGAGAATAGTAATTGCCCTGAAAGGAACTGTCCAGAAGGAATACAGTAAATAGGATATGCTATAGCTATTCACCTTTCAGAGGTAGTTAAAAAGAGCCACCTTATGGGGTGGCCACAGAGAGCCTTAGTCTGAGACATCAAAGGGCTTACTATAGCTCAAAACATGTTAAGTACAAGTGAAACAATTAAACTACAACACAAGATCCATAAAATTAAAATATAGGATATTATATGCATTGTTTATGTTAGGAAAAAAAGTAAAATAGGAGAGTAAATGCTATAGAGAGAGCTAATGGGGAAATTGTGAAAGGATCTGGCCCTGAATAATGGTTATTTAAACCTTCTTGGGAGTGACTCACCATCTCCCCATCTGTATATGGAGTTCTGCCACATCCAATTGGGTTGTTATCAAAATAAATGTGGTTAACAGATGTCTTCAAAGTCTAAGACAATTAATTGGATATGATGAAACAAGAAGACATTTGAAAATTATCATAAGTTTCCAGGATTTGATGGCTAGAAAAACAGTAGTGCCTGTAATAAAATGAGGAAGACAAGAAGGTCAATCCATTTTGAGTGAAAGATGGTAACAAAGAGGACTGGACATGTTATGTTGAAGATTAAGTGGAACATAGATATAAAAATGCCAGAACTCAGGGTAAGGACTGAACCTTTCTTAATAGTAACCAAGAGTTTTTGTAAATAAAAGTAGATGCTCTTCAAATTCACTGGGTTTTCTTGTTGTAATGACAGCCAGAAATTCATGGAACAAATAAATAACACATTTTTAGCAAATTATCTTCTTTTAGTTGTTGTTGTTTAGTTTTTATTTCATCATCATAAACTTAACTCTCCAATCCAGCTAGACTTGAAGGGGAGTAAGGAAAACATGGAACCCACAGAACTGCAGCTAGAGCACAAAGATTATAGGATATTTCCAGCAGATGGGGATGAAGGGGTGCTCTCCTGAGCTACAGAAGGAATGGTCTGGTAGTTAAGATAAAATGTAAGTCAAATTTGTAAGATTTGTCCACAGTCAGCAACTGTGATCTTCTTGCTGGTCTTTCCATTCTTGGACTCAAAGCCTTCCAGCTTCCACAATATTTATACCCCCTTTCACCTTGCCAAAGACCACATGTTTGCCATCCAACCACTCAGTCTTGGCAGTGCAGATGTAAAACTGGGAAGCGTGTTGGGTCCAGCATTTGCCATGGACAAGATGCCAGGACTGGTGTGCTTCAGGATGAAATTCTCATCCTCAAATTTCTCCCCATAGATGGGTTTGTTGCCACCTCCCTGGCACATAAATCCTGGAATAATCCTGTGAAAGCAGGAAACTTTATAACCAAATCCTTTCTCCCCAGTGCTCAGACACCAAAGTTTCTCTTGTATTTGGAAGTTTGTCTGGAAACAGTTCAAAGGAGACACAGCCCAAGGACTGCTGTTCACGGTGATGTTGAAGAATATGGTGGTGCTGACCACGGCTGGGCGGCTCAGATGGCTCCAGGGCACTGGTGTCTGCCAGGCCAGCAAACTATCTTCTAATTCATATTTCTAATAATTGTAATTATCAATCCACTAAGCCACATAATCAATATTTATCAAGGGCCAAATATATGCTAAGAATAGATGCTGAAGATAGACAAACTATTCACAAAGTCCCCCCCCCTTACAGAGCATACATTGTGATAAAGTTAAATATGTCAATCAAGGAAGATCCTGAAGTTTGATTAAAAAATCAGTAAGTATGTACACTGCAAAGTTATCATCACATAACTTGCTTTCCCTCCTGTTCATCAGCAGATTAATTCACTGTTATTATTAAATTCATGGCAAGTCCCATATGTTGCCACTAAGTAGAAGCATTTTCACTAGACTACTCAGTTCTGAGCTGTTAATACTGCTTCCTTTGTTATTATTTTATGTACCAATAATGTGCTGAGTAAAAACTAAGTGCCTATTGCTGGGACATGGCTGAGAATATATATAATCAAGATATATCAGATAATATCCCTGTCACACAAAAATTTTTATAGTCTAGAGAATGAAGCATAAATTTATACAAGTGTGAAATTATTAATTAAAGTATGGGATGAGATGCATAGATTGATAGCTATATATAAAACATGTCAAACTCAACGTTTTAATCAGTTAAATACCAGTGTCCCAGGATCATGATTCAGTAGAATATCCTGTGTCAACAGCGAAATAACTAGCCAAAGTAAGAGGAGGTATTTACATCTCATCCCAGTAGCACAGTATATGGTAGACTCTTTATTCTCAGAAGTCAAGATGGTAGCATTTTGCTCGATTAAAACTATATTTATAATCACACATTTCCTCAAATTCCAAATTTAATCCTTAAAAATATCAACATTAATTAGAAATAACATTTTTAAAATTTAAATTATTTGATTTGTTTACACCAGAACTGAAAATCTAGAAAGAGTACTTTAAGTAGATCCTGATTTTTTTAAAAAAGAAAGCCTATAAATAGAATACACATTCATTTCAAGTAAGCTTGGATGAATTATTACAGAATGATCATGTACTAAGCCACAGAGACATTTTTAATAAATTCCAAAAGTGGTATTTAGTTTGCATGACCAAGGTAAAATTATTCTAGAAATTTATTTTGACTTTTTAAGCAAAGACATTCTAGTGACAGGCAACTTCAACTCACATCATTGATGAATGGATAGGAATTGGGTATAAAAAGTCAAGGAAAGTGTATGCAGGGTAATGCATTGCAGTGAAAGAAATATTGTGAGCAAAGATACAGTAGTCAAGTATAAGTGATGAGTTACAGAAATGGCATATAGTTAAGCTTGGCCAGAATTTAGTGATTATGACAGATATACTAGGAAAGAATAATAGATCCAATCTTTAGTCTTTGTATTAGCCATCACTCATTATTAGCAAGTCATATTTCTTAGGGACCTATGGAATTCTAAGAGGTGCAGCTTATTAGAAGCTGTTTATATATAGCTAGTTTGAGGAAATATAACAGTTTTACTTTTTGTTTTCTCTTTTCAGGTAGCATGACAATTGGCATAAAAAGCTTTAGCAGAAAATGTTTTATCTGCTGTAGCAGAAAATATCTTAAAAAGAATTTTGATTGACTCAGCTTGATTCACATGTTCACCTCTAAATCAATTTTTTTTCTGGCTAAGGAAATGGAATTCCATTTGGTTTGATTTAGGTTATATAACTAACACCACACCACTCTGCTATTGAAATTGTTCCAATGGTTTATATTTGATTCCCCTTGCTGAATAACAAATCGCCACACACTTCTAGAAGCATAATATAACACACAGTTATTGTCTCAGAGTTTCCATGGCTGGAAGTACAGGTAATTTAGCTGGGTCCTTTTTTCAGGGGCTGAATGTCCATCTCTGTGGAGAGCTTAGCTAAACTAGTCCACATTATTATACGCTGGCATCCATTTTTGTGGCCAAGTGGACTGCAGGCCTTGAATTGACACTTAGTGCTCTGTGGAATGAAACATATTCTATTCGTTTTTCCAGGGAATCAGAAAAAGCAACATACTACGCTGCTATTGCAAACTCTATGCAAAGTCCTCTGAGGGTCACAGAAATATAATCCTTGATCTATGTAAGCTTATAGTCTACTTAGCAAGACATACTACTAGACAAGAAACAAATACTATAAGCCCATCTGGAGAGTGCAAGTATGTGCTCTAAATAGAGCGCCCAGAGTCAGAAGCTCCTGATAAGATTCCCTCCAACATCCCTTGTTATATGCACTCTCCCCTGACTCCCAGGCCTTTACCCTTGTGAGCCCCTTGGTAAGACACCCCACCCCTAGAAGCTTACCAAAACCCTGCTTCTTTTGGTTTGAACTGACCAATCCAGCCTCAGCCTGGGAACCCCAAAGCAAGCAACCCTTCGACCCTAATGATGGCATACGCCACAGGTCCTGCTGTGTTCTCTCTGCCAGCATCTTGTCTTGAGTTCCCCACATGCCCCTGGGGGTGTTGACCTGTACCTTGTCCAGGACCTGTGAGTAATAAATGTCTCCATTTCACTTTCTCTTGTGGTCTTCTGCTGAATCACTGATCACCATGTGACACTCTGGGACTCTACTTTATAAATGTTAATTTAACAAAGTCACAATAATCTGGAAACTAGACTAGGGAATAATCTACTTCAAACACCTTCAGGTTGTTGGCAGAATTTTTTTTTTTTTTCTTATTAATACAGTATTTGTCTTCTCTCTGTCAAACTCTGAGCCAACCACTTTTCCAAGTCTGTCTGGGGAGGTATAAGAAAAGGAACATACAGGGCAGATGAGACACAGGAGAAGGACCTATGGGAGGTGGAGACAGGTCCTTTCCATGGCAAAGAGGATGAGAAAGGCCACCATCAGGCAGAAGAGCCCAATGGTGTCTAAGAGGGCAAAGCCCAGAATGGCACAGGACAAGAGCTGTTGCTTCAGAGAAGAGTTCTTGCCATAACCAATGATGAGGCTCCCAAACACAGCCCTAATTCCAGCCCCAGAGCCAGCCACCCCTACCATGGCAGCCCCAGCTCCAATGCGCTTGGCTGCTGTGTCCGTGTCCCGTGAAACAGTGCTGGTTCAGAAGCTGTGGTTAGGAATAAGTGAGGTCAGGGGATGAGGGGCTGCCAAGCTGCGGAGGTTCTCATCTGTCAGCATCTCCAGAGGGTTTAGCATCACTGGGGACCGTAATCGGCTCAGCAGCTGAGGGGTGCTTTTGATAAAGAAGGGGGTGGAGATTAACTCTGCACAGGCATACATTTTCAGGGGATAAGGGGCTGCAGCAGCAGAGCTGCTGCCAGTACAGAGAAGACAGCTCATTTCTTGTGATTGTAAAGCTGAGGTGTGCCTTTCCTTCCTGGCGTTAGTCAGGAATCGGTCTCGGCACCTGGAGACTGCCTGTAGTTTCTTTCCATGTTGCCCCCTCAACACAAGAGGACTAACTTCAGCTTTTGCAAGGGAGTTTCTTTTTTTTTTTTCAGTTTGCTACTCATTGCTTGGCCATATGCCATTTCTTAAGGTCTGTAATAATTTCCCAAATAAATGCATGCATTTATTTGAAATTTTTGCTTTAAAAATTAAATATAGTCTCTAAAGGTGTTCTTATACAATTTTTCACTCAGATTTACTTATTGATTTTTCTGAGTTATCACCTCAAATCCTAATTTAGTAATCTACTTTTTTTCTCACATTCACATCATTTTCCAAAAACAATGCCTCATTTATAGAAATAAATTTTTACAACCCTTTACCCACTGGGTTTGTCCAGCAAGCCCCAGTTCACTGATTAAAAACAATGTCCAGTGGTGAATTAAATACTTCTCTTAACCAGCCTAAGAAGACCATGGAGGAAATGAATATTTTTCTGAAATTTAATAGAACTATTATCTGTATTAAGTGTATCTGGGAGACTACATTTAAAATTTTAAATCTTCTTCTAGAGTTATGTTCCTTTCTAGATTAACATCAATATTTTAGTGACCCTTAAAATATAATTTTTAACACTGAACATATTTTCTGATATAATAAACACTATAAAAGATGATATCTGAATAATTTTCCTCAATGTAGTATGGCCTAATTTAATATACCTATTCTTTTGCTCTGACAAAACTCAATAGCAAAAGCTTATGGTCTTCTAAAATTTTCAAGTATTTTAAATAAAGTTTTTGTTTAGCCAAGTCTCAATAATCTTACACTTACAAAGTTGATTTTTCTCAAATACAAGATTTAATACTCATATCTGCCAAGTTTACTATTGTTAGTGTAAGTCCAATTTTTTTTAAAATATTTTATTTATTTGACAAAGAGACATAGCGAGAGAGGGAACACAAGCAGGGGCAGAGGGAAAGGGAGAAGCAGTCTTCTCGCGGAGCAGGGAGTCCAATGCGGGGCTCGATCCCAGGACCCTGAGATCATGACCTGAGCCGAAGGCAGACGCTTAACGACTAAGCCACCCAGGCGCCCCATAAGTCCAATTATTTTAAGAAGTATAATGTCCCCTGGTACTCCTTGGTTTCTTCACCCCAGACACTCCCTGGTTCCTTCTGTATCTTTCTTCATTTTTTTTTATTTTACATATTTAATTATTTGTTTGTCAATTATTTGTTTGTCAATTTGTTTGTCAATTATTTGTTGTCCTTAGAACGTAAGTTCCACAAGAGCAAGTGTTTCATTTGCTTTGTTGTAGTTGTTATTGTTGTTGTTTGTTTGTTTATAATACTTGTGCTCACAGAATCTAAGGAAGGGCTTGGAAATAATAGATACAAATGACTATTTGCAAGTGAATATATATATATGTACATATATATATATATATGACTTTTATTAGTCAAAACATTTTATTTTTTTATTTTTTTATTTTTTTTTAAGATTTTATTTATTTATTTGAGAGAGAATGAGAGACAGAGAGCACGAGAGGGAAGAGGGTCAGAGGGAGAAGCAGACCCCCCGCTGAGCAGGGAGCCCGATGCGGGACTTGATCCCAGGACTCCAGGATCATGACCTGAGCCGAAGGCAGTCGCTTAACCGACTGAGCCACCCAGGCGCCCCAAGTCAAAACATTTTAAAGACATTGTATCATATAACTACCATAATGTGTTTTTAATAAAGTCTTATTTATGTTTACTGATCGTCTTTTCCAAGATGACATTTCTTTAATTATTCCTTCTAAAACTTTCCTTAAATCTTAGAATCAGTTTAATTTTTTTTATAATTTTTGTCCTCCATCTTCCTCTCATTCTTCCCAAATATTTTCTTTTATCCTTCAATAAGTTTTCAATTCCTTTGGAAAATTATAGAAAAATCTAAATCAAAATATTTTTTCAGTTTTTACTTATAAAACTGATTGTAAATAATGTACATCTCAAAATGAAAGTTTATATTATTCCTCAAACTGGATTTTTCAAAAGTACACAATGTTATGCTACCTTGTCTAACAGTTTTCAAGCTTCTAATGTTACCATAGGCATAGAATCTGAATACTTTACCTAAATATTAAATTTCTGTTAAAAAGGCATTAATAGGCAAAGAAACTTTATTATATTCCTTTCTATAACCAAGGGTAATATTAACATTCAGCTAGTGAAATTCTGCAGAAAAGGAAAGACCTGTTAAGAGATTTAGAATGCTAGAAGAGAGCCTGCATTTACTATAAACGCATATTAAGAACCTTGCTGTATCACACTTTAGAAATTAAAGTTCAAGAACCATTGCTAATGAAAGTAAAAGATAATTACTATTCAAAAGTCATTTTAGTTTGATGCCAAGAATTTAAAATAATTTCACATTTGACCTAAAGACCCCTACGTTTTGGCCTACATCAGTATACTGCAAGTTCCCTTGTGAAATTTAATGAATTGTCTTGTTTTAATATCAACTACTTTTCTTTTTTTTAAAGTCTATTTAGAATACAGCTTGCTCATGGGTTTTCTTATACATGACAGTTAAGAATTCCATCATTTCCTAATTATGAATTAATTCTGCTTAAAAGAGCTATTTAGACAGTCTTTGCTTACTTCTGGATAAAATGTAACAATTATTCCCTAAGGGTACCTATCATTAAATACTAGCTGTGCAATAATGTGCTCTCTCTTACCCCTTGAACTACCATTATATCCCAGCATACAGCTTGTGTTCATCCACTAGTAAAGCAATAATCCAGAGATGAATATATTCACTAAATGTATAGCTACTGGCTTGCCTAGACCTTGAGATGACTCTGCTGAATATACTTGATTGACAGATCACTTTGCTACTTTCATTACTACTACTAAAAACTGAAGCATCCATAGTGGAATAATGAAATAATCCTAAGTAGGGATTTCACTATTCATCTTTCCTAATTTGAATCTAGCTGGGGATAAATTCTCAGTTATACTTGATTTTCAAATTATCAGTCTCTCCTCTCTTACCTTCTTATTTGCTAAAGATCTCTAGGACAGATTTTTCCCAAACCGCTTTTTGTAAGATCGTAACTTGTGTTAGGGTTGCTTAACATAAAACTCAATTTCTGAAAATTGCCAAACTTTGAAAAATAAATATTTATTTGAATATGGGCATTCTGAGTCATCACAGGAGTATATGATATGGGATAATTCTAAATTATTCTAACCACATTTTTTTTTTCTTTTCTCAAAAATCTCATTACCTTTTGGTGGTCAGTTTTGGAAATAAATGAAAAATAATATTCATGATTTTTACAGCTCATTTTACTTTCAGATGTGATTCCTACACAAATGAGGACTAAATTCAGCCTGTGGTATGCCACCACAACTACATATCAGTTAAACACAGTTAATTGACAATTTTCATCACTGAATCTTTGGAAGACTTCCTAAGAATTGTTAGGACAGTCCATGGCAACTAATTATACTAAACAACTAGGCTGGTAAACCCCCACCTTACTATATTTTGCTAATCTTTCTTGGATCACATTCTCTACCTAAAAAGTAATAATAGGACTGTCATGTATAATGGTTTGCACTCTGCAAGTATCTTCATATGCATTATTCCATTTTCATTTGATTCTCCAAATAACCATATGATTTAAAAAAGAGTTGTATAAGTCACATTTTATAGATGAAATTATAGTTTAAAGAAAAAAAATACCCAAGTTACCACTGCTTATATATGAAAAAGCAGTAATTTATTTAGGACTTCTGATTTCAAGTTTAGTATCCTTCTAGTAAATATTCAAACTTTAAACTTTTAATAATTCCAATCATCTAAAGTCAAAAACAGTGATATTCTCCTCTTACTCAGATTTGGCCTCTTTCCCTCGTAATATGATTATGAAAACAAAACAAAAGCAAACAACAAAGCCCTTTACTTCAGTTCAACACTTATTCAGCACCTATTACATACCAATGTTCTAGGCACTGTGGATCCAAATAGGAGTAAAATATACATAACCTCTAAAGAAGCTAACACATTATTAGAAAACTTAGATATACATGTAAACTTTTAAAAATAGGATGCACACATACAAAGTACAGAAAACATAGATGCACAGAGGTTAAATAGAAAGCAAATGCCCCTTTGGAGAAAAAAAGGTGGTAGTCGGGAAGGGATTTATTATGAATCTATAATATGATGATACTCTTTCAGGAAAATAGAAGTTTGTCATGTATTTAAAAGTAGAAAGAACCTAAGGAAGGAAGTTCCTTAGACGTTCCTAAGGAACATAAACTAAAAAAAGAAAAAATTATAAAGAGAGTAAGGCATGAAAGATCATGAGATTTTCAAAAAAGTAGTATATTTTTATATTGCTGTAGTAGAAAATGAGTTGGGAAAGAAAAGAGTAAGATACGATCCTAAAAAGATAGGCAGTTTGGTAGAGAGAAAAATTTCCACATTTTTTAAATTTAAATTCAATTAGTCAAGGTATAGTTCATCATTAGTTTTTGATATAATGTTCAGTGATTCATTAGTTGAGTATATCACCCAGTGCTCATCATATCACATGCCCTCCTCAATGCCCATAACCCAGTTATCCAATCCCCCACCCACCTCCCTTTCCACAAGCCTGTTTGTTTCCCAGAGTCAAGAGTCTCATATGGTTTGTCTCCCTCTCTGATTTCTTCCTCTTCAGTTCTCCCCCCCCATCTCTATTGTCCTCTGCACTATTGCTTATGTTCCACATATGAGTTAAAACATATGATAATTGTGTTTCTCTGATTGACTTATTTCACTTGGCATAATACCCTCCCAGTTCCATCCATGTTGATGTAAATGGTAGATACTCATCCTTTCTAATGGCTGAGTAATATTCCATTGAATATATGAACCACATCTTCTCCATTCATTCTTCTGCATTTAAATTCCACCTCTGACATTTATTAAACGTTTTACTTTGGTAAAGTTATCCAATTTCTCTGAACCTTTTTTTATCCACTAAGAAATTGGGATAACCATGCCTACCTATTACATATTATGTGTATAATGAGCCCAGTATAGGATATAACAATACATAAGTGCTAAGTGAATGTAACCTATTGGTTTAAACAGAGATAAGCCAAATCTCAAACTTGTAATTTTGCTATGGATCATGGATTCTGTCATGAATCATCCTCAAATGATTTTAAATGATAAAATAAATTGTAGGATAAATACATTCTGAACCATCTAAACTCGGTTTTATTTTCTTTGAAAAAAATAAAATATCTGCTTTTAGCACTTGATCAAAGATCCATTTTCCAAATGTGTTATATTTATTTTGTATTATATTTCTAATGTGGTGCTTTATTTCCCTTACATAACTTTAGCTAACCTAGTTGAATGTTTTTCCACATCATTTAATGTATACATCTTATCATAAATAATTGTGATGATGTCATATTCTTCCCCTATTTGGAAAAGAGATCTAAAATATATTCAAGTATTAAATTTTATGACTGAATAACATATGATTTTTAAGAACAAAGCCATTTTCTCAATGTTTAGTGTTCACCTCAGAGGAAAATAAAGGCCTAATAGCCAAAACACATTGCATTCAAAGTGTTTCAAACTGCACTAAAAGTGACAATTTATAAACTTTAATTATATCACAGTAAATACCACAATAAGTATGAACCTTAGACTTCCCCCATGATTGAACTAAAGATATATACAATATATCTTTATATATATATATATTAAAGTAATTTTCCAGTGAAATTTTAGGATAACAGTGGTGTTTCTTGGTAGCTTTCTTTAGCATAACCACTATAAGTAGCATGTAAACAATGATTTCATTAGGTTTAGAGAAACCCTTAGACATTAATCCTAATTCTAGGAGGGAGACTACCAGTTTGATCTTTTCCCTTTGCTCTTTCAATGCAATGTTGATACTAATTAAAAAGTACTATTCGATTTTTTAAAAAGTAAACTTAAGTCCAGTACTGTGAGTTCATAATTAATATATACATGAATATGTATATTTTAAAATGTATAAACAAGCAAATAAATAAATAAATAAATAAATAAATAAGTTGAAGTTAGTTATATCACAATTACTCTCATAAAACCAAAGATACTTTTAGATGCTTGAGTTGTTTGCAACATAGTTTTCCCTGAGAAAAATAAGTCAGAAATTGATCTTAAGCCTAAGGAAGCAATTTTAATTATTAATATATCAATTCTCTTTACAAAAATCTCCCTGGTTTTACCTATCTTTATGCCTGACTTCTAGCTTTCTCTAATTTGTTTCGGGATCCTTTTATTCTTTGAGGGTTGTCAAATCAAATCTCTAAGTGAATTCCAAAGATTTTTACTCCAACTCTAATTTTTTTCATGGCTATATCTGGATCATTTGATGACAAGAATTCAAAACTGGATATTTTTTCTCAAGAATAACTTTAAAAAAATCATTCATCCATGGGGCACCTGGTGGCTCAGTTGGTTAAGCACCTAACTCTTGATTTCAGCTCTAGTCATGATCCCAGTGGGATTGAGCCCCGCCTCAAGCTCTGCACTGAGTGGGGAGCCTACTTGAGATTCTCTCCCTCCCTCTCCCTCTGCCCCTTCCTGCCAGTCACATGCACACGTGCTCTCTCCCTAAATAAATTTAAAAAATTAAAAATCAAA
Organism: Mirounga leonina; assembly: GCF_011800145.1. NCBI lineage: Eukaryota > Metazoa > Chordata > Mammalia > Carnivora > Phocidae > Mirounga > Mirounga leonina. The sequence goes on along the minus strand of NW_023270415.1, from coordinate 57,927,444 downwards.
AAAATCATTCATCCAAGTTCTTCTTTTTTAAGAATTCCTAAGCACCCTATGCCACATGGATTTCCTTAGATACTTACCCCATTTATTTGATTTAAAACATCCATAATTGTAATATCAAGGTTTTATTTTTGAGTGTCTCCAGAAGGTTCTGAGTTATTTTCTCATTTAGAATTTGAAGCCATTGAACCATATCTTAATAAGTAACTAGTTGATACAGGTATTCCCTAAATATAGACTCAGTAAAGTGACTCATTCTCACTTAAGTAATGTGTGTTTTCTTCAGTTAATTTATTAACTTATTCATTCTTTCAATGAACATGTATTGAACATCTATCACAGGCTAAAAAATTAATTATATTACAGGTCTCAGTTGCTACTATCAAGGAAATAAATTATAAATGCTAATATAATGTTAAAAAAAAAAAAAAGCCATGCTAGACAGAAACAATTTGCCAGGCTACCTCAAAGGACAACCAAACATTCTGTATGTCTGGAAAGATTGTCGGAAAAAGGTGATATCTAACCTTATCCCAAGAGGGAGCAGGCCAATTAGGGTAGTTTAATAAGAAGGGGAATAAGGAGCAATTAGGAGGGACCTGACAATAAAGCTTTAGAGTTCCTTATAAAATCCTTTATCACATCATTTTGGAAAGTTTCACATATGTTTACCCATCAGATTCTCTGTGTGATTTTGACGTCATAGGTTCTGGGACAAGTATTTTGGAGACATTCTCTTTATTTCAATATTGGTTTAGTACAATGTATTGGCAACTATAACCAGCATGCTGATTCTCAGTTCAGTCATCTGGCAAAATGCTCTCAGGATCAGAGAGTATATTCCCAAGTATGTCACTAAAAAACTTAAACTTCTTTGTCTTTCTTCTTGTAAGACAAATTTGATCTAGTTGTCTTTGACTCATACATGCACTACCAAATAAAATTAGGCATTGGGACAATATTACTATTGTACATCCCAGTTGTGATGTATTTTAAGTAAGCCCTCAAAATCTAATCAAGTTAGTTTCTTAAAAGTCTTTCAAAATTTAATAGAAAAACATTTGAAGATAAGAAGCAAGTTGATGTAGTTCTTATCCAGTCTTTTCATGTCTTTCAGTAAATCACTATGCAAAATAAAAGAAAATCACTTGAATAAAACACTGAGTTTTAGTTGGCCTATAAGTGAAATGATGATGACGACATAACATACATAAATGTAATAGTTTTAGAAACTGCTATAAAAAGCATTGAAAAGCAAATTTAGAGGAGACAGGATTATTAAAAACAACATAATTCAAAATTTTATGTAGATTTTTAATGGCAATAAATCCGTTTGGCTGGTTTATCTGAGCAGTCTCTGATTCTAAAATTGTCAGGGGCTTAATTGACAGACATTGTACTTATTGAATTATGGCCTTGAAAATGAATTTGATTCCTCTCAGTTAATACTTAGGATCATACTATGCAAAAAGTGTATCACATTATCCAAATCCAAAAAAAGCAGACTTAATATATAGTTAAAATATTAAAGCACATCAGTTTGTTAAAAGATGAAGACACAAAAAATATAGAAGTGATTATCAGATTGACTAAAGTGACTAATTTTTGAAAACAGAAAAAGTAAATGCAATTTTAATTATGTTCACACATGTGGGAACCCCACAAAGATATGACACTCCTACACTGACTAAATTTTACCATCATAACTGTTACCTTTTTTAAATGAGGTTTCTAAGAAAACACCTTTAGTTTTAGAAAGCATTCTTTTATGTGAACCAGATATTTTCATATAACATTCACATTTTAAATACTACATACTGAGTCACTTCTTCCATTTTCTGAAAATATGAATAAACACTCAAGAAAGAGTGGTTGTTAAATTTAGCATAATAAAAGATAGACATTATGCTCATTAAAGGTAGTAAAGATGCTAATTTCATTTAGCCAGTGCTTTAAGTGAAACTCTATCCATCTTTTCTAATGGAGTCACCTATACGCATTTGGCATTTAATGTACCAAAATAGCTGCAAGATTACAGCTGATTTTAGTTTCAATAATTCACCTTTAAACTAATACTTGGCAAAGTGGAAAATTGAAATAGTATACCAAATAGTATATGAGTAATATTAAATATCTACAGTTTTTAAGTCTTTAGGCAGATTCCTACTGGGGATATAGCTAGGGATGTTTTGTTATTATGTTTATTTCTTTATTAGTTTATACAAAGAAAGAAAACCAAACTTATTGCTGTAAAAAATATATTTTGATTCTAAATCCTGCAACGATGTAAGTCTTGCACCCTGTAACAACAGGGTAGAGAATATACAAGTGATATGCAGAGAATAAATAACAAATAGCTTAATTTATTCACACAAACAGTATTTGAATAGCTAAATAATGTTAAACACTATGTTAGGTATTTACACTATAAACATAATCCCTTGTTCTTAAAAATTACACAGCTAGGGGGAGGGGCAAGATGGCGGAGAAGTAGGGGACCTAAATTTTGTCTGGTCCCAGGAATTCAGCTAGATAGGTATCAAACCATTCTGAACACCTACGAACTCAACAGGAAATTGAAGAATAGCAGCAACTCTCTGAACAGAAAAGCACCACCTTCTGAAAGGTAGGATGTGCGGAAAAGTGAATCCGAGGCGATATTCGGTAAGATAGACAGTGGGGGGGAGGGAGCCTCCGTCAGCAGCTACTCGCAAGTGATAGAGCAGCAGAGCACAAAATCAGAACTTTTAGAAGTTGGCTCTGCTGAGGGACGTCACTCAAGTGACTAAGCGGGGGGTGGAACCCTTGCTGGGACAGTGTGGTCTCAGGATCCTCGGGGTCATAGAGAGACCAGGGGTGCCTGAGTGCGGCAGAGCTCCCAGGTAGAGTGGGGAAGCCAGCTGCAAAGACAGAGCTGAGGTACGGGCTCTCAGCTGGGGGTTGCCATAAACTGTGATCCGCGGCACAGTTGGGTCACTGCTCCTCCAGCAGGGACCCAAGAAGTGGCAGATCCGGGGAGACTCCCCTTCCTCCACTGGGAGGAGTGGCATGGGAGCACACCACAGGGATCTGCTGGGTTTGGAGACTCCAAACAGGGTCGTGTGCCAGAGATAGGAACGCTCGGTCACAGGCCGGGTGAGCACGGAGTGCAGCCGGAGACCAGGCAGATGGAAGTGACTGACGGCTTTTCTCTGGGACTCACTGAGGAGATGGGCCCCAAGTTCTCGGCTCCTCCGGGCAGATACTGGGAGGCCGCCATCTTCACCCTCATTCTCCAAAGCTGAGAGGAAAGATTGCAGGGAACAAAAACTCCCAAGAGCAAACCCGAGCAGATTTCTTAGCCCAGACCCAGCAAGGGTGGGACAAATCCGCCTCCGGCAAAGACATTTGAGAATCACTGGAACAGGCCCCTCCCCCAGAAGACCAACAAGAACAGCCAGCCAAGACGAAGTTTACCGATCAATGACAATGGCAGAACTCCAGCACTAGGGGAATACAGCACATGGAATTCATGGATTTTTTCCGCCTGATTCTTTAGTCTTTCAAAGTTAATTTTTCTAATTTTTTTTTATTTTACTTTTTCCCTTTCTCAATCAACATCTTATCAATCCCTTTTTTAATTTTTTTTTTATTTTTCATTTTTAGAGTCACATTCTATCCCTTCGTAGTAGTAAACCTTACTTTTGGTATATATATATAAGTTGTTCTCTTTTTAAAATTTTGGGATACAGTTTCTTCTCACAGACCAAAATATACACTAAATATCTACTGTATGACTTGTTTTAGTCTCCTGCCTGATCACATTCTCTTTTTATTTTTTAATTTCTCTTCTTTCTTTTTTCAGCCAACTTCATATCAATTCCTTTTATAAAATCTTATAATTTTCATCCTTAAAGTCATATTCCAACCCTTCATCGTATTTACCCTTATTTTTGTACATATATAAGCTTTTCTTTCTTTAAAGTTTTGAGAGGCGCTTTCTTCTAACAGCCCAAAATATGCCCAAAATCTAGTGTGTGACACTGATCTATTCATCAGCCTGATCATATTTGATCATATTCTTTTTTTAAATCTTTTTCTTTTTTCTTTCTTTCCCTTTCTTTTCCCCCAGTTTCAGGTCTCTTCTGATTTGTTTAGTGTATATTCTTCTGGGGACAATGTTACCCTGTTATCATTTTGTTCTCTCATTCAACTATTCTCCTCTGGACAAAATGACAAGATGGAAAAAATCACCTCAAAAAAAAAGAACAAGAGGCAGTACCGACTGCCAGGGACCTAATCAATATGGACATTAGTAAGATGTCAGAACTAGAGTACAGAAGGACAATTGTAAAGATACTAGCTGGCATTGAAAAAAGCATGGAAGATATTAGAGAAACCCTTTCTGGAAAATAAAAGAACTAAAATCTAACCAAGTCGAAAGCAAAAAGATATTAATGAGGTGCAATAAAAAAATGGAGGCTCTAACTACTAGGGTAAATGAGGCAGAAGAAAGAAATTAGGGATATAGATTCCACAAATGATGGAAAATAAAGAAGCTGAGAAAAAGAGAGATAAACAACTGCTGGATCACGAGGTCAGAATTTGAGAGATAAGTGATACCATAAGATGAAACAATATTAGAATAATTGGGATCCCAAAAGAAGAAAGGGGGGGGGCAGATGGTATACTGTACATATTATAGCAGAGAACTTCCATAATTGGGGGAAGTAAACAGGCATCAAAATCCAGGAGGCACAGAGAACCCCCCTCAAAATCAATAAAAATAGGTAAACACCCCGACACCTAACAGTAAAATTTACGAGTCTCAGAGACAAAGAGAAAATCCTTAAAGCAGCCTGGCACAAGAGGTCTGTAACCTACAAGGGTAGAAACATTAGATTGACAACAGACCTATCCACAGAGACCTGGCAGGCCAGAAAGGACTGGCAGGATATATTCAGAGTACTAAATGACAAAAATATGCAGCCAAGAATACTATATCCAGCTAGGCTGTCACTGAAAATAGAAGGAGAGATAAAAAGCTTCCAGAACAAACAACAACTAAAGGAATTTGCAAACACAAAACCAGCACTAAAAGAAATATTGAAAGGGGCCATCTAAGCCCCTTAGAAAGGAACACAGACAATATACAGTCACAGTCACCTTACAGGCAAGACAATAGCAATAAATTCATTATCTTTCAACAGTTACCCTGAATGTAAATGGGGTAAATGCCCCATTCAAAAGACATAAGGGATCAGACAGGATAAAAAAAGATGACCTATCAATATGCTGTCTTCAAGAAACTCATTTTAGACCCAAAGACACCTCCAGATTGAAAGTGAGGGGATGGAAAACCATTTACCATGCTAATGGACACCAAAAGAAAGCTGGGGTGACAATCCTTATATCAGACAAATTAGATTTTAAAACAAAGAGTATAATAAGAGATGAAGAAGGACACTATATCTTACTTAAAGGGTCTATCCAACAAGAAGATCTAACAATTATAAATATCTATGCCCCTAACATGGGAGCAGCCAATTATATAAGTGAATTAATAACAAACAAAAAGAAGCACATTGACAGCAATACAATAATAGTAGGGGACTTTAACACTCCCCTCACTGAAATGGACAGATCATCTAAGCAAAAGATCAGCAAGGAAATAAAGACTTTAAATGACACACTGGACCAAATGGACTTCACAGATATATTCAGAACATTCCATCCCAAAGCAACAGAATACACATTCTTCTCTAGTGCCCATGGAACATTCTCCAGAATAGGTCACATTCTAGGTCACAAATCAGTTCTCAACCAGTACCAAAAGATTGGGATCATTCCCTGCGTATTTTCCGACCACAATCAGTCACAAGAGGAATGTTAGAAAGAATTCAAATTCAAGGAGGCTAAAGAGCGTCCTACTAAAAATAAAAGGGTCGCTCAGGAAATTAAAGAAGTATTTAAATTTTTTTTTAAGATTTTTTTTATTTATTTATTTGAGACAGAGAGAATGAGAGAGAGAGAGCACATGAGAGGGGGGAGGGTCAGAGGGAGAAGCAGGCTCCCTGCCGAGCTGGGAGCCCGATGCAGGACTCGATCCAGGGACTCCAGGATCATGACCTGAGCCGAAGGCAGTCGCTTAACCAACTGAGCCACCCAGACGCCCTAAAGAAGTATTTAAAAAATTCATGGAAACCAAAGAAAATGAAAACACAACTGTTCAAAATCTTTGGGATGCAGCAAAGGCAGTCCTAAGAGGAAAGTATATAGCAATACAAGCCTTTTTCAAGAAACAAGAAAGGTCTCAAATACACAACCTAACCCTACACCTAAAGAAGCTGCAGAAAGAACAGCAAATGAAGCCTTAACCCAGCAGGAGAAGAGAAATAATAAATATCAGAGCAGAAATCAATGAAATAGAAACGAAGAGTAGAACAGATCAATGAAACTAGGAGCTGATTCTTTGAAAGAATTAATAAGATAAACCCTTGGCCAGACTTATCAAAAAGAAAAGAGAAATGACCCAAATAAATAAAATCATAAGTGAAAGAGGAGAGATCACAACCAGCACCAAAGAAATACAATCAATTATAAGAACATATTATCAGCAAGTATATGCCAGCAAATTAGATAATCTGGAAGAAATGGACACATTCCTAGAGATGTATAAACTACCAAAACTGAACCAGGAAGAAATAGAAAACCTGAACAGACCTATAACCACTAAGGAAATAGAAGCAGTCATCAAAAATCTCCCAACAAACAAAAGCCCAGGGCCAGATGGCTTCCCAGGGGAATTCTACTAAACATTTAAAGAAAAATTAATACCTATTCTTCTGAAGCTGTTCCAAAAAAATAGAAATGGAAGGAAACTTCCAAACTTATTTTATGTGGCCACCATTACCTTGATCCCAAACCAGACAAAGACAAAGACCCCATCAAAAAGGAGAATTACAGACCAATATCCTTGATGAACATGGATGCAAAAATTCTCACCAAAATATTAGTCAGTAGGATTCAACAGTACATTAAAAGGATTATTCAGCATAACCGCGTGGGATTTATCCCTGGGCTGCAAGGTGGGTTCAACATCTGCAAATCAATCAATGTGATATAATACATCAATAAAAGAAAGAACAAGAAACATATGATCCTCTCAACAGATACAGAAAAAAAAATTTGACAAAGTACAGCATCCTTTCTTGATCAAAACTCTTCAGAGTATAGGGAGAGAGGGTACATACCTCAATATCATAAAAGCCATGTATGAAAAACCCACAGCGAATATCATTCTCAGTGGGGAAAAACTGAGAGCTTTCCCCCTAACATCAGGAAAACGGCAGGGATGTCCACTATCACCACTGCTATTCAAAGTAGTACTAGAAGTCCTAGCCACAGCAATCAGGCAACAAAAAGAAATAAAAGGCATCTGAATTGGCAAAAAAGTCAAACTCTCACTCTTTGCAGATAATATGATACTTTATGTGGAAAACCCAAAAGACTCCACCCCAAAACTGCTAGAACTCATACAGGAATTCAGTAAAGTGGCAGGATATAAAATCAGTGTACAGAAATCAGTGGCATTCCTATACACCAACAACAAGACAGAAGAAAGAGAAATTAAGGAGTCAATCCCATTTACAATTGCACCCAAACCCATAAGATACCTAGGAATAAATCTAACCACAGAGGCAAAGAATCCGTACTCAGAAAACTATAAAGTACTCATGAAAGAAATTGAGGAAGACACAAAAAAATGGAAAAATGTTCCATGCTCATGGATGGGAAGAACAAATATTGTGAAGATCTCAATGCTACTAGATAATCTACACATTTAAAGCAAATCCCTATCAGAATACCATCCACTTTTTTCAAAGAAATGGAGCAAATAATTCTAAAATTTGTACGGAACCAGAAAAGACCCCGAATAGTCAGAGGAATGTTGAAAAAGAAAAGCAAAGCTGGTGGCATCACAATTCCGGGCTTCAAGCTCTGTTACAAAGCTGTCATCATCAAGAGAGTATGGTACTGGCACACAAAAACAGACACATAGATCAATGGAACGGAATAGAGAGCCCAGAAATGGGCCCTCAATTCTATGGTCAACTCATCTTCAACAAAGCAGGAAAGAATGTCCAATGGAAAAAAGTCTCTTGAACAAATAGTGTTGGGAAAATTGGACAGCCACATGCAGAAGAATGAAACTGGACCCTTTCCTTACACCACACACTGAAATAGACTCCAAATGGTTGAAAGACCTCAATGTGAGACAGGAGTCCATCAAAATCCTAAAGGAGAACACAGGCAGCAATCTCTTTGACCTCAGCTGCAGCAAATTCTTCCTAGAAACATCGGCAAAGGCAAGGGAAGCAAGGGCAAAAATGAACTATTGGGACTTCATCAAGATATAAAGCTTTTGCACAGCAAAAAAACAGTCAACAAAACTAAAAGACAACCGACAGAATGGGAGAAGATATTTGCAAATGACATATCCGATAAAGGGCTAGTATCCAAAATCTATAAAGAACTTATCAAACTCTACACCCAAAGAACAAATGATCGAATCAGGAAATGGGCAGAAGACATAAACAGACATTTTTCCAACGAAGACGTCCAAATGGCCAACAGAAATGAAAAAGTGCTCAACATCGCTCAGCATCAGGGAAATCCAAATCAAAACCTCATACCGTCTCACACCAGTCAGAATGGCTAAAATTAACAAGTCAGGAAACGACAGATGTTGGCGGGATGCGGAGAAAGGGGAACCCTCCTACACTGTTGGTGGGAATGCAAGCTGGTGCAGCCACTCTGGAAAACAGTATGGAGGTTCCTCAAAAAGCTGAAAATAGAGCTACCATACGATCCAGCAATTGCACTACTGGCTATTTACCACGAAGATACAAATGTAGGGACCCGAAGGGGTACGTGCACCCCAATGTTTATAGCAGCAATGTCCACAATAGCCAAACTATGGAAGGAGCCATGATGTCCAGCAACAGATGAATGGATAAAGAAGATGTGGTATATAGATACAATGGAATATTATGCAGCCATCAAAAGGAATGAAATCTTGCCATTTGTAATGACGTGGATGGAACTGGAGGGTATTATGCTTAGCGAAATAATTCAATCAGAGAAAGACATGTATCATATGACCTCAATGATACGAGGAATTCTTAATCTCAGGAAACAAACTGAGGGCTGCTGGAGTAGGGGAGGTGGGAGGGATGGGGTGGCTGGGTCATAGACATTGGGGAGGGTATGTGCTATGGTGAGTGCTGTGAATTGTGTAAGACTGTTGAATCACAGACCTGTACCTCTGAAGCAAATAATACATTATATTAAAAAAAAAAAAAAAAAGATAGTAGGAAGGGAAAAATGAAGGGAGGGAAATTGGAGGGGGAGACAAACCATGAGAGACTATGGACTCTGAGAAACAAACTGAGGGTTCTAGAGCGGAGGGGGTGGGGGATGGGTTAGCTTGGTGATGGGTATTAAAGAAGACACGTACTGAATGGGGCACTGGGTAGTATACGCAAACAATGAATCATGGAACACTACATCAAAAACTAATGATGTAATGTATGGTGATTAACATAATAAAATTTTAAAAATGCAAAAAAAAACTATACAGCTGTAATTAAAAAATGAGAGAGAACATATAGATAAAATAAATGTAAAGAAATGTAAAGGGTATTATAGCAGAGATTAATAGGGTCTATGAGCTAAATGTAACTAATTGAGGATATGTAACTAAAATTTTGAGAAGTTCTAGATTAAGGCAATATCAAACTTGAAATTTAAAAATATAATGTTATTTGATGTTGCCAGATCTTAATTTGTCTGAAATTCTATTCACTAATAGTTGAGTTCTGTGTCAATATTTGCTTTAATAGAAGGTATCTGGTACAGATGTTGCCTCTTTTATCCGTTTATAATTCACAAGTGTAAGATTCACATTTCCTATGACATAAACCAATCAATCCATCTATTGAATAGCAAGAATTATGTTTTTCATATTTCATTGTGAAATTTCCTCCAATCACAGTTGTTGACTAGTTTCACTACAGATATTTAAAGTAGTATAAGCATATGGTCTTAAGGAAATTTATTCTTCACTCTACCATTTACTTTTAGCTGGCTTGTTATAAATATAAACAAAGTTTGTTATAAATATAAAGAAAAGGTGCTAACGATAAAAAGAATACATATGAAAGAGTAACTCTCACTAGAAAGTAAATATATACTATAGAGGATTAATCATGTACAAATTAAAAAAATGAAGGTTATAAGGCACAAGTGGTAAAATAACCATGATTATAATAATTATTTAATGGACTTGCAAGATAAAAAGTTACAAAATGTGACATTAAAAACATAAAACATGATAGGGAAAAGTAATAATGTTCAGGTTTGAATGGGATCAAAAAAGTTGCTATCAACTTAAATAGATCATATTTTATATGTTATGTTTATATATATTATGTATATTATATGTATAATATACATATATATGTTATATGTAAATCTCATGGTAATCATAAAGAAAAAACCTATAGTGAACACACAGAAGATAAAGATAAAAGAATATAAGTGTACTACCAAAGAATATTGTCAAACAAGAAAGCAAGAAAAAAAGAAAGAAAGAACAGAGAGAGGAACTACAAGAATAGCCAAAAACAATTAGCAAAATGGCAATAAGTACTTACGTATCAATAATTACTTTAAATGTAAATGGACAAATTCTCTAAGACATTGAGTGGCTGAATGAATTTTTAAAAAAAAGGCCAATTTTATATGCTGCCTTCAAGAGACTCACTTTAGATATAAGGAAACACACAGACTGAAAAGAAAGGGATGGAAAAATATATTCCATGCAAATGGAAACCAAAAGAAAGCTGGAATACCTATACTCAACAGAAAAAATAGACTTTAAAAACAAAGACTATAGCAAGAGACAAAGGTAGGTGTTACATAATGATAAAGGGGCCAAACAGGAGGATATAACATTTGTAAATATTTATGCATCCAATATAAGAGCACCTAAATATATAAAGCAAATATCAACAGATCTAAAGGGAGAAATAGGCAGTAATACAATGATAGTAGGTAAGTTTACTACTCCACTTACATCAATGAACAGATTACACAGGCAAAACAAATCAGTAAGAAAACATCTGTCTACTTAACAGATATATACTGAACATTCCATCCAAAAGCAATAGAATACACAGTCGTCTCAACAGCACAGAACATTTTCCCAGATAGATATATCTTAGGCCACAAAACAAGTCTTAATAAATTTAAGAGGACAGAAATCATATTGAGGCTCCCTGATCCACAGGAAGTCTGCTTCTCCCTCTCCCCTTGCTTGTGTTTCCTCTCTCGCGGTGTCTCTCTCTATCAAATAAATAAAATCTTTAAAAAAAAAAAAAAAAGGAAAAAAATCTCAAATAAACAACCTAACCTCATACCTAAAGGAAAAAGAAAAAGAAGAATATTTATTCTTCTTTTAATAGAATATTTGTTCTTCTTTTAATAGAAGAATATTCTATTATTCAAACCCAGCAAAAGGGAGGAAATAATAAAAAATAAAGATTAGAGCAGAAATAAATAATATGGAAACCAGGGAAAAGGAAAAACAAAAAACAAAAAACAATAGAACAGATCAATGAAACCAGGAGCTGTTTCTTTGAAAAAATCAACGAAATGGATAAACCCCTAGCAAGACTCATCAGAGAGAGCAAGAGAGAGAGAGAGAGAAAGAGAGAGAAACAGAGCGAGAAGAGAGTGGTCCCAAATAAATCAGAAATGGAAGAGGAGAAATAACAACCAACACCACAGAAATACAAATAGTTGTAACAGAACATTATGAAAACCTATATGCCAACAAATTGGACAATTTAGAAGAAATGGATAAATTCCTAGAAACATATAACCTACCAAAATTAAAGCAGGAAGAAATAGAAAATTTGAACAGACCAATTACCAGGAATGAAATTGCATCAGTAATCAAAAAACTCCCAACAAATAAAAGTCCAGGAACAGATGGCTTCACAGGTAAATTCTACCAAACATTTCTTAAAATGTTAATGCCTATTCATAAATTATTCCAAAAATACAAGAGGAAGAAAAATTTCCAAATACATTGTATGGGGCCAGTATCACCATGAAACCAAAACCAGATAAAGACACCGCAAAAAAGAGAACTACAAACCAATATCTCTCATGAATATAGACGGAAAAATCCTCAACAAAATATTAGTAAACTGAATCCAACAAAACATTTAAAAAAATCATATACCAAGTGAGATTTATTCCCAGGATGCAAAGGTGATTGAACATTTAGAAAACAGTCAACATGACACTCACTCAAATCAATAAGAGAAAGGATAAAAAAACCTTATGATCATTTCAGTAGATTCAGAAAAAGCATTTGACAATGTACAACATCTGTTCGTGATAAAAAACCCTCAACAAGTAGGTTTAGAGGGAACATATCTCAACATAATAAAGGCCTTATATGAAAGACTCATAGCAAACAACATAGTCAATGGGGGAAAACTGAGATCTTTTCTCCTAAGGTCAGGAACAAGACAAGGATGTCCACTCTCACCATTTTTATTCAACATAGTACTGGAGGTCCAAGCCACAGCAATTAGAAAACTAAAGGAAAGGAAAGGCATACAAATTGATAAGGAAAAAGTAAAACTCTATTTGCAGATAACAAGATACCACATAGAGAAAACCCTAAAGACTCTACCAAAAGACAACGTTGGTTAGGTTTATTCCTAGGTATCTTATGGGTTTTGGTGCAATTGTAAATGGGATCAGTTCTTTGATTTCTCTTTCTGCTGTTTCATTTCATAGAAATACAACAGATTTCTGTATGTTGATTTTGCATTCTGCAGCTTACTGAATTTGTGTATCAGTTCTAGCAATTTTTTGGTGGAGTATTTTGGGTTTTCTATATAGAGCATCATATCATCTGCAAATAGTGAAAGTTTGACTTTTTCCTTGCCAATTTGGATGCCTTTTATTTCTTTTTGTTGTCTGATTGCTAAGGCTAGGACTTCTAGTACTATGTTAAAGAACAGTAGTGAGAGTGGACATCCTTGTCTTGTTCCTGACCAGAGAGGAAAAGCTCTGTTTTTCCCCACTGAGGATGAAAAAAAAGAAAAGAAAACAAAACAAAACCCTCTGTGTTAAAAAGAGTATCAAGTAGAAATGACAGATGAATGGATAAAGAAGATGTGGTGTGTGTGTGTGTGTGTGTGTGTGTATATAATGGAATATTATCCAGCCATCAAAAAGAATGAAATCTTGCCAATTTGCAACGACGTGGATGGAACTGGAGGGTATTATGCTGAGCGAAATAAGTCAAACAGAGAAAGACATGTATCATATGACCTCACTCATATGAGGAATTCTTAATCTCAGGAAACAAACTGAGGGTTGCTGGAGTGGTGGGGGGTGGGAGGGATGGGGTGGCTGGGTGATAGACACTGGGGAGGGTATGTGGTATGGTGAGCGCTGTGAAGTGTGCAAGACTGTTGAATCAGATATCTGTACCTCTGAAGCAAATAATACATTATATGTTAAAAAAAAAAAAAAAGCAGGAGCGGAAGAATGAAGGGGGGGAAATTGGAGGGGGGAGACAAACCATGAGAGACTATGGACTCTGAGAAACAAACTGAGGGTTCTAGAGGGGAGGGGTGTGGGGGGATGGGTTAGCCTGGTGATGGGTATTAAAGAGGGCATGTTCTGCATGGGGCACTGGGTGTTATATGCAAACAATGAATCATAGAACACTACATCAAATCTAATGATGTAATGTATGGTGATTAACATAACATAAAAAAAATTATATTTTTATAAAAGCCACTTAGAGTACAGAAACTATGAAGTTAAGATTCATTGTTGCCATTAATTCTTTAGCATATACATGCGTTATACATTTTATTTTCCAGTTTTACATATCAAAGTCTCCTTGATGTATCAATTTATTTTACCTATGTTTCAAAAAGTAAAAACAAAACAAAAAACACTGACCTTAGCTGACCCATGTCATTGGTAGTAATGGATTAATTTTTCTTTTCTTCTTTTTATTTAAATTCCAGTTAGTTAACTTACAGTATAACATTAGTTTCACGTGTAGGATTTAGTGGTTCATCATTGACATACATTATCATCAAAACACATGACACACATGCTCATCAAAACATGTACCCTCCTTAATACCCATCACCCATTTAACCCATTCCCCTGCCCACCACCCCTCCAGCAACCCTGTTTATTCTCTATAGTGAAGAGTCTGTTTCTTGGTTTGCCTCTTTTCCCCCCATGTTCATGTTTTGTTTCTTAAATTCCATACATGAGTGAAATCATATGGTATATGTCTCTCTGTGACTGACATATTTGTTGGTATTTTGCTTAGCATAATACTCTCTAGCTCCATCCATGTCATTATATATATTCCATTAAATATAATGGAATATTACTCAACCATCAAAAAGAATGAAATTTTTCTACATATATATGTGATATATACATACACACACACACACACACACACACACCACTTCTTCATCCATTCACTAGTCGATGGACAGTTGGACTCTTTCCATCATTTGGCTATTGCAGATAATGCTGCTATAAACATTGTGGTGCATGTATCCTTGAAATCAGTATTTTTATATTCTTTGGGTAAATACCCAGTAGTGCAGTTGCTGAATAATAGGACAGTTTTATTTTTCACTTTCTGATGAACTTCCATACTGTAATGGATTAAATTTATTTCAGGATTTCTGACTAACTCAGAAAATAAGAATTACAGCTTAATATGCCAGAGTAAAGAATGGGATTCTAAGCAAGAAATTCAAGGAAAGGGATTATTTCAAACTGCTATTAAAATAATAAAAAGTAAATGAATAAAAATACAGCATAAGCAAAATATTAACATCTGCATTTATTATAACTAAAATAGTCTTATTTTTTAAAAAAATGTTTGAGTATTTTTGACACATAATGTTAATTAGTTTCAAGTGTACAACATAGTGATTCAACTTTTCTATACATCATCCTATGCTCACAAGTGCAGCTATCATTTGTCACCACATACTACTATTATAATATAATTGACTATATTCCCTATGTTGTACCTTTTCTTCCCATGACTTATTCATTCCCTAACTGGAAGCCTGTATTTGCCATTCTCCTTCACCCATTTTGCCCATTCCCTCACCATCAGTTTGTTCTTTGTATTTATGTCTGATTATGCTTTTTGTTTATTATGTGTTTTGTTTTTTAGATTCCACATGAGTGAAATTCTATGCTATTTGTCTTTCTCAGTCTGATTTCTTTTACTTAGGATAATATCCTCTAGATTCATCCATGTTGTTGCAGATATCTCATCTTTTTTCATGGCTGTAAGATATTCCATTATGTATATATGTGTGTATGTATGTGAGATATATATACCTCATCTCATATATATATCACATCTTCTTTATTCATTCATCTATTGATGGACACTTAGATTCCTTGTATATCTTGACCGTTGTAAATAATGCCACAATAAACATAGGTGTGCATATATCTTTTCAAATTAATTTTTTGTTTTCTTCGGGTAAATTCACTTTTATTTCTTAGGACAAGTCCTAAAATGGTTAAGGTCTTAAAAAGATTATAAGATACATCTTTTTAAATATAAGCATGGAATTATCATGGAATAAATATATGTAGGTAAAATTAATTTGTCAAAATTCAACGGATCAAGAAAAGGAAATTTCATTTTCAAGTAATTTTTTAGAATCACTAAAAAGTACTATTCACTGTGTTTCTCTTTTGTCTCTTTGCACTTACTCCTTTTGAACTTGAAATATTACAAGTAGAAAATATAAAATTCATATATTTAGGGATACTATGAGAAGAAACATATAATTTAAAAAGACATTCTAAAAATAAAAACCACCAAGACAAACTACATTTTCTGTAACTATTTAGCATTATTTAACAGAGAAAATAATAACAATCAATAGGTCTCAAATTATTTGTTTTTTAAATTGGAGATAACAGTAAGAAACTATTTAACTGTCAATTGGTGTTATCCAATACTTATCCAGAATGTAAGCATCTTACTCCAGGGCTCTTGCTGTGTATGGAATCTTAGAAATTAGATGTAAAATGTATTAGTATTTTCCCTCTATTGATTAATAAAATCTTCTTCTCCATTAATGTGGCCCTTTTTGGCATACTATATTTACTCTGCTTTAAATCTTTGAGATTTCCATTACATAAGCAACTGTAGTCAAATCATATTTTGCAATTATTTTTGTACATCATTGTTTGACTCGTGTGTCATTTTTATTACCCAAATAATTACATTGTATATTGTAGTGGATGTTCAATGTATTCTGTTGAATCAATGGATAGAGTATTTGTGAAAGCTAGTTTTCTATTGTTTATTGTTGATGCTTTCTAGATTATATAATATGGATCTTCAAAAGTTATAATAATTATATTAGATTGAAAGGCACCTAGCCTTGTGAAGACTACATTTAGATATTTAGTTTGTTTTTTAATTCTAGTCTCTGATATTTTCAAAATAGATTGTGAGACATCTACAGAATGCATAGAGTTGAACACTTCACAAGGAGGAAAGTGAAAGTAAAGAGAAATGAAAATATTCACTTGGTATCAAAAGAGAGTAACTTGACAATATATCTTAATGATTAGGAAATGACATTTAAAAATAGTGTTGCTATCTACCACAAAATGTCAAGAACTGAACTCATGTTAGAGACCACCCACACAGAAAGAATATATGACAGAAAAATATGACAATAATCTTTTTAATTACACTGTGGTAGTAGTTTTTCTGGGTGTAATTTTCAGACTGACAACTTGACATTATTATTTTCCAGTTATTTAGAACAAAGGAAAAAGCTATGTTCATTGTACTTTGTCTTATGAACCAAAGGGTTGTGGATCAGGTACATATAAATGATTACACTCATTCTTCTGAGTATTTTCAAAGTAATTTATGAATTGTACATACCATTAACTCTACAAATATTTAGAAAGCTATGTTAGTTTTTTAAAAAAAAGTTTTCTTTTTAGAAGACATATTTAGAAAAAAGTCAAGGTAATGATACTCCTGTTCCCAATCTATTTAAATTATGACAGTATAAAATAATTATAGTTTCTAAGCCAAACAGGGTTATATGCCCACATTACATGAATTATTCTAAACTCTTCTTACCAAAGCAAAATAAAAATCTATCCACATATAGAAATACTCCAAATCTATCCACATATAGAAATACTCCATTCCTATGTTAGAGTCTTGGATTTCTTAATTTCTTTAAGTTATATTCAAATTATGGAATGTAAAGATCTACAAAATACTCTGCCATTCAGGTCTACTCTGGAAGTAATTAAGATCACTGATCAAAAAACATAAATGTAAATATATCTACTCAACTAGTAAATGTCACTATGAAAAAAAAAACATTATTGATTGAAATCAACATGGGGAGTTATCAAAACAAACAAGGAGAATGAAATGTCCAAAGTGATCAAACAAATGAGATAGAAAAGAGGAAGGAACCATTGTAAAGACTAAAAATATGAAATCAGACAGAATAATCCAAGCCTATCAATAATACAAATAAATCAGAATGAATTTGACTCTCACAGAAGATACAAAAATTGTTTAAAAATTATCTTCTTATAAGAGATACATCTAAAATAAATGAAGATATGAATACTATATACCAGATAAATGCTAGCAAATATAACTATGGCAATATTACTATCATATAAATTAGAATTTTGTGCCAGTATTATAACATTAAGATGTGGCAGTCATGTGAACATGCCTTGCTGCTACTCTATTGTAGGTAATATAAATGATCAAGGGGTATTCCCACTTTAGAATCCATCACTCCATTTGCACAGAAAAAAATGTCATACTGTAATGCATCAGATACACCAGGGCAGATGAATTCTTGGGAGAGAAAGGAGCTTCGTTAGCTTCCTTTTGTTCAAGGACTCTGATGGCTTTGCAGAATTTCCCCTAGACTTCTCGTATAGGATGCTTTCACCCAACATTCTCCCTCTTTTGTTCACTCAAAATTAGAACTGAATCATTATTGAACTCCTTATCCCCACTTTTCCAGCTTTTTCTATTTTTCCTATAACAAGGCATTTCCCCTAATATAATCCTTCCACATTTAATCATATTTCATGTTTGCTTTTTGGAGGACCTAGACAAAAGGACACAGAATAAAGGAATATTTTTTTATTTACACAATACAATTCCCAATAATATAGAAGAGCTATGAAACTGTATGTATAAGCAAGCAGCCTCAAATATACATAAAGCAAAAGCTAAGAGCAATAAAAGGAGAGAGATAAAAATGTTTAACTGAAGTTAGGTTAATAAATTCACCCAGTTTATTAAAAACCCAACATGCCAAGATAAAATATAAAATAATAAAAAGATGATTTGACTAACAGAAATAAGATATATGCATACTCATACATCCATCTATTAAGAGAGCACTTTATACCTATAAAAGAAAAAATATTTGATATAATTTCTAAAAACTAACCACACAGAAGTCTAAAAATTTCTCCCATAAACTAAAAAAAGAAATCATTTTTCCTACACCCACTAACCATAATAAAAGCAAACCACAATGATTCCAACCAAATGTACAAAAATTAAAATTTCCATTTGCAGTAAAGATGGTCTCTTCTAAGTAATGACTGAGAAAAAGTAAAATCAGAGATTAGAAATCAGTAACAAAATAATTATATATAATGTAGAAAGGAAATATAATCACTATAATTTTAAGTTAATCTTTCTTTTATAAGACAAATATTAATTCATTTATATTAATTTAACCAAAACTTACAGCAACAATGATCAAAGAAACCTTAAAAACTTAGAAGCTAGACAGTTTAAAGTTTTTTTTTTCTTTTAATTTTGGTATACATTGGTATTTTGTTAAGTATTTCTCAATTACCTCACATTAACAAACATTTATTTTGATTTGAGTTTTGAGCTATTATGAGTAAACACTATCTAAAGATATATCTGTATGTGTTTTGATGGAAATAGACACTTTCCTTTGGGTATAAATCAAAGTGCGCAACTTCTGGGATCTAGTGAAATCATGACCTTAGCTTCAATATATACCGCCCAAGAGTTTTCTGAAGGGCTTGTACTTATTCACAGTCCCACCAACGCGTGAACATTCTGATTGCTCCACACGTTCTACTACCTTGCTACTGTCAGTCTTTAATTTCAGATTTTTTGTGTGCATAATATTAGGAGCTGAATTTAACATTTTTAAAATAACAACTCAACAATTCTATACATTAGTGCTCATCAAAAACTCATAATCCCCTTTATCTAGTTCATCAATCCCCTTACGCACCTCCCTTCTAGCAACTACCAGTTGGTTCTCCACACTAGGAGTCTGTTTTTTGTTTGTCTCCTTTTCATTGTTCATTTGTTTTAGTTCTTAAGTTCCACATATAAGTGAAATCACATTGTATTTGTCTTTCTCTGACTAACTTATTTCACCTAGCATTATGCCCTCTGGGTCCATCCATGTTGTTGCAAATGTCAAGATCTCATCCTTTTTTATGGATGAGTAGTATTACATTGTGTGCATACTATATTTTCTTTATCCATTAATCTATGGATGGACACTTCAGTTGCTTCCATATTTTGGCTATTGTAAATAATGTTGAAATAAACATAGAGGTGCATATATTTTTGAATTAGTGTTTTAATTTCTTTGGGTAAACACCCAGTAGTGGAATTATTGGATCATATGGTAATTCTATTTGTAATTGTTTCAGGAACCTCCACACCGTTTTCCACAGTGGCTGAACCAATTTATATTCCCACCAATAGTGCATGAGAGTTCCCTTTTCTCCAGACATACTTGCTAACATTTGCTGATTCTTATGTTTTTGATTTTAGCTATTCTGACAGGGGTGAAATGATATCTCATTGTAGTTTTGATTTGTGTTTCCCTGATGATGAGTGATGTTGAGCACCTTCTCATGTGTCTATTGGCCATGTGTATGTCTTCTTTGGAAAAATGGCTATTCACATCTTCTGTCCATTTTTTAATCAGATTTGTTTTTGAGTGTTAAGTTGTATAAGTTCTTTATATATTTTGGATATTAATCCCTTATTGATTATATCATTTGCAAATATCTTCTCATTCAGTAGGTTGCCTTTTGGTTTTGTTAATGGTTTAACGTGTTTTTTCCTGTTCTCTCAGATAATGTGGAACAACTTTTCATATTAATGACTTAGTTACCTTCTTTCACAAAATACTTTATATATATTTTGACCACTTTAAAAAAAACTGGTTTGTATGTATTAATGATGAAATATCTTTATATAATCAGGACACAAGGCCTTTGCCAGGTACAGTACTGCCAAGACTTCCCATGGCTTGTTTTTTCATTTTCTTAATGGTACATTTGAGGTCACTAATTTCTAAATTTCAATATAGTCCAGTTTATTACCCTTTTATTTGATAGAAGTGCTTTTTGCATTCTGCTTCAGAAGATGTTGCCAACTTAATGGGCATAAAATATTCTATATTTTTTCCTAGATGTATTACTGTCTTACCTTTCATTTTTATGTCTATAGTCTATTTCAAATTAATTTGTGTTTATGTGATAGAGGTCAATGTTCTTTTTACTTTTCAATATCTAGCTGACACAGCATGATTTATAGATTTTTATTTTTTGTCTCATTGATCTGTTTGTGTTTGTCCTGATATTACACCATTAGCAATTACTATGACTTCATAATTTATTTTGATATCTCATAATGTAAGTTTTCCAACATTCTTCTTTTAGCCAATATTTTCTTAGCTGTCCTGGGCATTTGGCATTTCCATAAAATAATGTTAATTTAAGAAAAATAGTGAATCTGATTTGGATTGCCTTAAGTCTATGAATTGATTTGGGGAAAATTAACATAATAAAATTGTTTTCCAATATACAAACAAATTTTAGCTTTCCATTTTAGCTTTCTATATTAATTTGCTTCAGTGATATTTTAGTTTCCAGTAGAGATGACTTGCATATTTCAAAAGATGTATTCTTAAGGACTTTGTTTTCAATGCCATAGTAAATGAAATCCTTTCTTAAACTTTTAGTTTTAATTGCCAATTGTTAATATTTATCAAAATAAAATTCATTTTTGATTGCTCCCTTTTTTCCTCTCAGAAATCTGCTTAATATACACTTAAATTCTAAGAGTCATTTGGTAGATTATTGGCTTTTCAATGCCCACAACTATGGTGCCAATGCATAATAAAAGTTTTATTTTTTTCTTTTAAATCTACATAGCTTGTATTTTATTTTACATTTTCCTGTTTACATTTCTAAGAGTTCTAGTGCAACAATGACTGTAAGTAGTGCTATGAGGCAAACTGAATATGTGATGTTTATTTTTAGTAAACACTATGATAAGATAAAGAAAGTTCCTTATTTCTAGTTTTCAAAGATGATTGAGATGATCATGAGATTTTTTTAATTACCATATGCTTTTAATGTGGTAATTTATAACTGATTTTGAAAAAAAATATTTAAACTCAAAATTTCTGGAATTAATCTCCATTTTATAACATATTATCCTATCTTTTTTGCATATTCATTCTTAATAATGGATATGCATATATACATATAATGGAATAGATACATAATTTTTACATTTTTGAGAGACTTGGAACTTATAATTTATGATCTATCAAAAATTAGTCAATTGGATTTCATCAAAATTTAAAATGTCTACTCTTCACAAAACACAATTAGTGGGGCGCCTGGGTGTCTCAGTGGGTTAAACGTCCAACTCTTGATTTCAGCTCAGGTCATGATCTCAGGTTCCTAGGATCAAACCCTGCCTCTGGCTCCTCACTCAGCAGGGAATCGGCTGGAGATTCTCTGTCCCTCTGCCCCTCCCCAACTTGCGTGTGTTTTCTCTATCTCTCTCCCTCAAATAAATACATTTTAAAAAACCACACAATTAAGAATATCAAAAGGTGAAACAGACTAAAGACCAGGCAAAAATAAGCACAAGGCATATATCTAATAAAGGATTTATATCCAGAACATGTAAAGAACTCTCAAACCTCAGTTATAAGCAAGCAAACAACTTAAATAAGTGCATAAAAATTTAAACAAATACTTCACCAAAAACTGTATTTGTGGGTGGAAAAATAAGCTCATGAAAATGCTGAGATTTATTGGCCAATAGATAATACCAAATTAAAACCACAATAAGATACCAGTGGGAATATCTAAAATTAAAAAGAATAACCAACTCAAAATGGATTGAACACTTAAACCATAAAACTCCTAGAAGAAAACATAGGGAAAAAGCTTCTTGACATAGGTCATGGCAATGATTTCTTAAATATGACATCAAGAACACAGGCAACAAAAGCAAAAATAAACAAGTGGATCTACATGAAACCAAAAAGTTTCTGCACAGCAAAGCAAACAATCAACATGGTGAAAAGGCAACCTATAGAATGGGATAAAATATCTGCTAACCATTTATATGATAAGGAGTTCAAAATATATAAGGAACTCATACAATGTGATAGCAGAAAAATAAAATAATATGAATAAAAAGAAGACATACAAATGGCCAATAGGTATATGAAAAGGTGTTCAACATGACTAATCATCAAGACATACAATCAAAACCACAATGAGATATCACCTGACACATGTTAGGATGGCCGTCATCAAAAAGTCCAAGGTAATGTTGGTGAGAATATGGAGGAAAAGGAACTGGTAGTGGAAAAGTAAATCGGTACAGCCATTATGGAAAACTGGACATTATATAATCCAGCAATCTCCCTTCTGGATATATCTCCAAAGGAAATCAAATACTGAAGAAAGGGGTGCCTGGGTGATGCAGTCAGTTAAGTGTCCGACTCTTGGTTTCAGCTCAGGTCGTGATCTCAGTGTCCAGAGACAGAGCCCTGTGTCTGGCTCTGCCCTCAGCATGGAGTCTGCTTGAGATTCTTTCTCCCTCAGCCCCTCCCACTCATGCACTCTCTCTCTCTAAAGTAAATAAAGAAATCTTTTTAAAAAATTTTGAAGAATATCTCCACTCTTTATGTTTATTGCAGTGTTATTCACAATAGCTAAGATATGGAACCAACCTAAGTGTTTGTCATTATTCTTTAATATTAAGCGTCTGCCTTCAGCTCAGGTCATGATTCCAGGGTCCTGGGATCGAGGCCTGCATCAGGCTCCCTCTCTCTCTACTGTACCCCCTGCTTGTACTCTCTCGCTCTATAAAATAAATAAATAAAATCTTTAAAATAATAATAATAATCTTAAAATATTTGTAGAATTTGTATGCTGCCATTTAGACTCAATGTATAATTTCTGTTTGGGACTAATTCAAGATAGAAGATAGAAAAGAGTACATTTTCATCAGGGAACACTATATCCTTGATCCATGCTGTGGACCACCAAAGACAAAATAAAAACTATCTTTCAATGATTCCAGAAAGATATATACAAAGGAGCAGTGGTTGATATTAGCAGAGTAGAAGTATACATACAGACATAGGACTGCTTGACTCTTCTAAGGAAAGCAGCAAGAGTTGATTGTAAGCTTAACCAATAAGCCCAATATACTGCAACTGACTGAACTTTAGAATTATCTAGTAACCATTTACAACCTACAGGTTGTTGACCACCACTTTCAGAGATTCTGATTTAATTGGCCAGTGATGGACCTAGATACTGGTACATTCTAAAATACACTAGAGAGGATTCTAATGTACTGCTATGTTTAAGACCACTGTTAATGCAAAAACAAAACAGTGTAAAATGGAATGCCATTCCCATTCTTCCATTTTTTTCAGTCAATTTTCACTCACTAATACCATACTCCTCCCTTTCCATGGGAAAGGTGTGACCTCTATGTTTGGGGAACTAAAACAAAAGAATTAAGATATCTTAATGCAGCCCCTACCACATTTTCTCATCTTGTAATAACCTGTCTTCAGAATTCACAAGTTCTCTGATATTCTATGTGAAAAACTGCCAGAGCAAGACTTATTCTGCAAAATATCTGTATGTGGAAGAGGGGAAGAAAGACATATGGAAGACTACCAATCTGGGTATATGGGGCATAACTGTGGTAGAACTATCTTAATACGGGTCCTGTAGAAAATACTGTGGCACACCACCCAGATATTCCCTCGAGGACTAAAAGTGTTCCTTGCTGATGGGTCACGGCTGAATCCCTGCAAAACTTATTAAGCAAAAAGAGTTGCTTTCCCAAAGTTACTCTTCTTCCCCAGGGATAACCTACTTCCGTTGACTGCTTGATGCAAGTGTACAAAGTCTCCCTGACCAACACCTACATCTCAGATCCAATGCAGATATCTCTGAAGAGCTACTCCAGCTTCAGATCAACCCATGTGACTGGTTGAGAGTTTTGCTTCAACTGCATTGTAGGTCAACTTTTCCCTCTGCCCTGTCTTGCTTCCTTCAACTTCTTAAAGGTATTTTTTCCAGAACATTCCCCAATATTCCTAGGACTCAGTTTTCTGCAGAACCAAGCTAATGATAAGTGGTGTCAGGAGAAAGAAGCAGTCCCTAAAAATAGGAATTTGGAGATGAATTATTCTTTGGCCAGTTGGCAATGAGGATTCCATTACTGGAATAGGTGGAGTACTGATGACCCCTGGCATGAGATAGCAGTGTAATTGTTAATACTCTCACCAATGGTGAGCTGGAATGGTATACCAGTGAAAGGAGTGCATCAATATTTTAGGTATTTGAGATGTTCAAGGTAAGTAATAATTACAAGAAACATAATTGCTAGAGGTGTTGCGAGGGGTGATCAATAAGTTAGAGAAAGACATCAAAAGACTGGATTAATTCATCACTAATTTAAGACAATATGTTTAAAAGTCATAGTGCCTCCTTGACAACATAAATGGAGAATTTTGTCTCCTGCAGTTAGAAAGCAGAAAGCTGAGGCTCAAAAATCAGCACTTAGTTATTATCATAATGCAGCTCCTGAGAAGATTAGAAACCCCACTCCAGCAATTCCATTACACCATGATCCAAGCCTTAATCGAGAAGGAATGGGATCCTTATAACTGGGATGGAGACATGTCCACCAATGTTCATGAACATCTGGAATCTACATATTCTTCTGAACTCAGACTACAGAACCTTCCAAATCCTCGGAAACTCTCAGTACTCACCATAAATCCTCTAGCACAACTCCATGTTAAAATTTTGCAAGCACCTTATTTGAAGAAAATCTACCAGTTGCTTCCTCAAAAGATAACCTCTACCTCTACAGTTCTGTCCATGACAGCAATAACCAGTATTAAGTGACAGCATAACTCAGCCAAGATAGCACTTGATCTACTAAGGGAGTAAAAGGACTATAACCGAAAGCTATTCAGCCTTACAAAATGTACTAACAGGAGTCAGGGCCTATGAAAGAGACTGGATGCAGAAAATATGTATCAAGACTATCACGACATAGAGTCAGATAAAGGGGGAGGATTATAAAATTGGGAACAACCGCCTATGAAACTGTATTTAAAATTTTGTCAAGGGGGCACCTGGGTGGCTCAGTCATTAAGCGTCTGCCTTCGGCTCAGGTCATGATCCCAGGGTCCTGGGATTGAGCCCCGCATCGGGCTCCCTGCTCCGCGGGAAGTCTGCTTCTCCCTCTCCCACTCCTCCTGCTTGTGTTCCCTCTCTCGCTGTGTCTCTCTCTGTCAAATAAATAAATAAAATCTTAAAAAAAAAAAAACACAACTTTGTCAAGGACACAGGAGACCTTGCTATCCTTGTAGGACAGCAGTTTAAAGCCTGAGAAAGTCAATGTCCCCCATTAAATGAAAAATAAAAACCATAACTACAATGCAAGCAGTGTAAAAAGAGATTGAGAAGCTCAACAAAATGGAATGTTGGAGTGGATATCTATTATGTAAGGCTGGAAACCACTAGTCAACTTTAAAGGAGGCCTGAATGACACTCCATTTACTCAGTCAATAAGGCATGTAATTCTGAGAAACTAAGCAGTGGTTTCTCTGTAAGACTCCGTAGTTCAGGTCTGACAGTTGGAAAAGCTATTACAGAATTGGGTTCCTAGATAGCAATGGGAATGGTAATGAGAGTTTCCTGAAAGAAATCATGTGATGATTCTTAATGGTCAAAAATAAGAGGTTAAAAAAAAGGAAGATAGTAGGAAGGGAAAAATGAAGGTGGGGGGGGCAATCGGAGGGGGAGATAAACCATGAGAGACTATGGACTCTGAGAAACAAACTGAGGGTTCTAGAGGGGAGGGCGGTGGGGGGATGGGTTAGCCTGGTGATGGGTATTAAAGAGGGCACGTACTGAATGGAGCACTGGGTGTTATATGCAAACAATGAATCATGGAACACTACATCAAAAACTAATGATGTAATGTATGGTGATTAACATAATGAAAAAAATTAAAAAATTAAAAAAATAAGATGGGTACAATTATTGCAATAAGCAACAATATCACAGTGAAACTAGGGTAAAGGCTGACATCCAGCTATAGAGATAAGATACGGCATCCTTGGGGGAAAGATATATATGGCAAGATGGATGGCTCAATCTGTACAGTCTAAATTAAACAATCAAGATGAATTAGGGGTGCTTTATCAGGAGGCTCAGGATAGTCATTCACAAAAATCATGCTGTGACCACTCTTTGGTCCTGGGCTGGTTTTAAGTCCAGAACTATTTGACTAAAGGGGAGATACAGAAGGAAGGATACTGAAAAAATACATTATGTGTAAATAGTAATAACTCACCTAGCCTCTTTCCAAAAAGATCCAGAACCATTTACTCAGTAAATAATATACTAGGGTAGTGGGGATACATAAATCTTTGAAGGACTGATGGAAAAAGTCCTAGCTGATGCTAATATATGATACTTGAAGCATCATAATCCTTGCTACAGTAGGGACCAAGTAGTAAGTAAAGAACTGGCCCAGGTCTGGCCTACTAACTTCACAGACTCACCATCACAAATTCCTCATTTTCTCAATCCCTGAGTGTATAATTTAACTGGACATTCTTGTCAGTAAACAATCCCCATATTGATTCCTTGACCTGTGTAGTTAAGAGCCTTTTGTAGGTGAAGCCATTCTGCCAGCCAACTTATTATATAAAAACTACATTTAAGAGGAATATTAAGAGGAAATAGGGAAGGTCAGAACTACCTTTAAGTATCTAAAGAATTCTAGGATTCTGGTCTCTATTATATCCTCATTTATTCATCATGCCAGCACTTAGAAAAATGAGATGGGTGCTAGAAAATAACAGTCAGCTACCTCAAATTTAAGTAAGTAATATCAATATTGCTGCTGTGTAAGAGGAGGTATCTCTTTAAGAGCATATTAATATGGCCTTAGGTGCATGGTATGTAGTAACTGATGTAGTTAATGCATTCTTCGTAAGCTCTACTGTGAAAGAGGACCAGAATCAGTTCACATTTACATGGGATGCCACAAGACCATGTTAACTCTCTCCACCTCTCATAAAATACTTCCGAGCAATCTAGACCATTGGGATACTGTGAATACTATTAAATTGGTCCACTTTATCAATGACATAATAAGCAAACCAACTGAGCAGAAAAAAAAGCAAGTATGTTTGAGAACTTGATAAGATCCATGTGTTCCAGAGGGTGGGAAATAAAAAAGCTATAGGACTTATCACACCAATTAAGTTTTTAGTTGTCCAATGCCCTGGGGTATATTTTTCTCAAAAGTAAAGGACAATAGATTGCATCTTGTACCATTTACAAGTACCAACGAAGCACAGTGCCTGGTAGAAATTTTGTATTCTGGATGCAGCATATTCCACACTGGGTTTTACCACTGTGATCAATTTCCCAGGTGATTTGGAACGCTGAAGGTTTTAGTAGACCCATAGCAGAAAAGGTATCTATAGCAGAAATACATTGTGATTCAAAAAGACCTTCTTCTTGGGCCATAGAACACTGCAGGAATAACACCAGTTATTAGGTGGTAAATCCCAGTAGGAGCATCATAAAGTAAAGCCTTAATTTTCTAATAGCAAGGTCATGCCATCATGTGAAATGTTAGTGTGCACTAATAAAAATGGAAAACCTATTAAGAGATATCAAGTGACCTTTAAGAATGCCTATCATGAATAGGTTTTGTCAGACCTACCAACATACCAAGTCAGAAGGTTGAGGAGGCCCAGTGGCAATGCATCATAAGACAGAAGTGTCACATAAAGTATAGGATACGGCTAGGTCCACAGTGCAGAAATAAGCTGCACAAGCAAGTGACATAGACTCCCATGTCCTCCAATGTTATCCCAACACCTCTCCCTCAGGGCATACCAACAGGTTCCTGGGTGGTGTCTGGGGGGGCAGGGGAGCACTTAAAACAGATGGTGAAGGAAGAATGAGGATGAGATTGGTTGACACATGGGTCAGTCCATACATGGATGCAAAGTGAAGATGCACTCTTCCTATGCTACAACGACACTCAGGTATGGTTCTGAAAACCACACTCAGGTATGGCGCTAAAAGCAACCTCCCAATTGGTAGAGCTTTGACTTGACAAATTCAGGTCAGTCAGCTGGTCTTCAGCACTTCCAGTGCTGTTATTATGGGCCATGTGATGACTGCAATAGAACTAGTACCACTCACTAAGGCTAATATAGCTACTAATGCCTCTGAATATCTAACAGAATCTAATACATAACTTCTGTTATGAATTCATCTTAGAAAATATCAGTTAGCTACTCGGTTGCAAGATGATTATACTAGGCTCCTTTCACAATTGGATTACTTTCATTATGACTAGAACTAATTCACATTCTGGACATGGGTTTGTCTTTCTTTCTCATAGGACTTCAGCCAGCATCACTATCTATAGATTTTTTTTTTTAAAGATTTTATTTATTTGACAGAGAGAGATACAGCGAGAGAGGGAACACAAGCAGGGGGAGTGGGAGAGGGAGAAGCAGGCTTCCCGCTGAACAGGGAGCCCGATGTGGGACTCGATCCCAGGACCCTGGGATCATGACCTGAGCCGAAGGCAGTCGCTTAACCAACTGAGCCACCCAGGTGCCCTCACTATCTATAGATTTATGTAATGATCCACTGACATAAGATCCCTCATTATATCACATGGGACCAAGTAATGGATGTATGTCAGTGAGCACATGATCAAGACATGCATTCAATCACCGACCACACACTCAGCAACCACAGGCTTGATGAGGAAATGGAATACACTTTTGAAAATTTACCTTAGATTTCAGCTTGAGATAATACCTCACAAGGATGAGAAACCATCCTTTGGGATTTAATACATACCCTAAATCAAGCTCAATGAAAACTATATTGTATGTATACAATTAGGAGAATACATGGGAGAACCAAGAACTATAGCCATGGACTCTTTTACCAACATCTCAGTGACTCACTCAAGATTTTTGCTTTCTGTTTCCACAACTGTTTCACACATATAGATCTCCTTGTTACCAGAGGTGGAATTCTGCCAGAGGAAGGAACAAGAGTCCAGTTAAAAACAAAGTCATAGCTGCCACTTGATAATGTGTACAATTTCTATGGTTAAAAAAACAAAAGGAGTCACCATGTTGGTCTGATTTGCAAAGGGAAGCTATTACACATGGGGCAGAATGGAATACTTTTAATATTTAGGTAATCTAGATAATCCATTGGGGTGTCTGTTACTGTCCTACAAATTTCTTTGTGGTAAATGGGTAGAAGCAGCAACCACAGCCTAAGAAGTATATGGTAACTAGTCCCACATAGGCATGCAGATGTGGTAGCTAAAGGTGAGAAGCTAGATTAAGTAGCAGAGAAGGAAGGTGATATGAGTAAGTCGCAGCCCTGAGATCAGCTACAGTATCAAGGGTTGTAATTCATTCTGTAATCTTCTTGTAAGTTTTCCTGGGATGGATGGGTGAGGAAGACCAATTAGAAGACCAGAAAACCTATTCTTAAAAGATAAGATTGGTCTTTGGCCAACAAACTTGCTCAAGTTTTCAGCCTGTCCTCAGGGAGAATCTTATATGCAAAGATTGGTCTAGAGTGGGTACAAAGACCTGATCCTTTACATCAGTAAGGCCCATCTTAAACGGTTATCTTAGCAATTGCATGAAATCTCTATTGCAACTGCTCTCTTCTCCCCCATTATACTTTTCACAACTTCTTAGGTAAATTACCTGCAAGTAAATTTTCACCCCAGTCTCACCAGACCTAAAACAGGTCTAAAGTATAATCTCCAATCCAGACAGACAATATCACTATTGAAAACAACCCAACCTCAGATGAAAATTCGCCATTGTGTGAACTACACAAGAGCCAGCATGGCTGATGTGTGGTGGCTGAGATGGCACATAATAAGAGATGCATTCAGAGAAATAGCCAGGAACAAATCAAATGGGATTTTACAAGCCAATATAAGTAGTTTGGATTGTACATTAAGTGCAATGAGAAGCAGAGGATTTAACCTAGATGAGTGGTGGAGTCTAATTTTCCTTTTGAAAAGATTACTCTTGCTGCTATGTGGAAAGGGACCATAGGAGAACAGGAGCAGGAATATCCTATAAAATCCTATTGGAAAAGTCCAAAATAGGAATTGTCTGCAACTTGAATGTGATGCTTTCATGGAGGTGGATATGTGTGAATATATTAGGGTACAACTGATAAGACTTACTATTTAACTGAATCATGGTATGACTTACTGGAATGAATATTCCTGGAGATCAAGCAGGTTAGAGAGAGAAGTAAGAAAACACTACATAGTTTTAACTATTTCTGATATAAAATTTATATTTCTTTATAATTAAATTTTTATTAGGGATTTAGTTCCCTTGCTTGATTATGTGAAACCATCAAAATCTTATTTGAAGGGATTTATTAAAAATTATTATTGACTTCAACCTATAAATTAGAACAGATTAGGCTTTTTTATAATTGGCATCAACATCATAGTCAATAACAACGTCACCAATTTTAGCCATAGTGCTTTGGTAGCAAAGTTAGAAACTATAGGTAATAAGCATTATTTGGGGCAAATTTTGATTTAAAAAATTATACTAGAGAAAGGCAGTTTTTCTAAAAAATTTAAAAATACTTCAACATACAACCTCAAATATTTTGCAATCCTTCCATCTATCAGAATCTTATTTGGTTAGACGAATTTCTCTGATTTGCCTCACACATGGCCTGAGATAATGTACATAGAGCAATCATGCAGGTGCTACTCGTAGCAGGCTTTGGTTTCCTAGGTAACACTGCAAGGAGATGAAAACTCATCTCCCAACTAAAAATGAGTTGGGTCAATGTCCAATTTATACTTAAGGTTAAAAAGTAAAGAAGCAATCTCTATTTTACAAAAACAAAATCCCTTCCAGATCCCTTGGTTTCTGTCATTGATGGATTAGCTTGGCAAAGCAACTGCTAAAGCTGACCATTATTTTATATTTAGATTGTAAGGATTAAAGTAAGATCAAGTAGATACAGGAGGAAAATGATCACAATTAGGCAGTGATGCTTACATTTATTTTAATTAACTCCTCTTTAGACTGTCTATCCTTGAGAGCTTTCCAGATAAATTTCATGGCTTATTCAACAACTAAATACATCTTTCTCTATTTCCTCTCCACTTTGATCCGCTCTTTCCTCCTCAGACATTTAACTGTCATCCTTCTTTAAAGGAAATGTTGAACATACATTTCTTTTAAAGATTCATTTCTGGGAAAGAGAACAATGCACTCATAAGTAAAATTAGAGTAGGCCATTAGATTTCCAGATAGCACTCTGAAGCTATGCCACATATCTTTTAAGACAAACCTATGAGAGTGTTATGCATAATAATATAAAGTAAAATTGTGAACTTTACAGAAACCTAATGAAATGCATGCTACTATTGCTATCAATTAAAACGAATCACATATTTTTCTTTTTTTTTTTTTAAAGATTTTATTTATTTGATAGAGAGAGACACAGTGAGAGAAGGAACACAAGCAGGGGGAGTGAGAGAGGGAGAAGCAGGCTTCCCGCCGAGCAGGGAGCCCGATGCGGGGCTCGATCCCAAGACTCTGGAATCATGACCCGAGCCGAAGGCAGACACTTAACGACTGAGCCACCCAGGCACCCCTCACATATTTTTCTGATGTGAATCCTACAGAAGGAGTGAAAAGGAGAGGGGATTGGGGTTACCTAAGAGGCACTGTGGTTGGGTTGAAGTCTATGCTGGTTCTTTAACTCATAATTTTGTGTTTGAAGCTCTGTAAAATAAACCAAGTTGGCCCTACTACATTATTTTCCCTAGTAAACCAATTTTAATTTCAGCATATTTATTATAAATAAATGAAACAATAGCTTTCAAAAATGAATATCTATATAAGATGTATACATTTGCACTTATGCACTACAATTTTCTTCTCATCATGGATTGGAACTTCATATTCTCTCACTTCCCTAATATGACATCCTAAGTGATTGATTCAGTAGGTGCTTATATTACAGAATAGGATTCTGAAGTCATACTGTATGAAAACATGGATGTTATTTGATAAAAAGGGAAAAATGGAGGAAGGAAGGAAGAGAGGGAGGGAAGGACCATATTTGTATGTGGCACATTATGAGAATGCAAAACTGGCTAAAGGATTTTATAGCAGGAACTCTATGTTAAAGACAGTAACATAATGATTCATGCTTTATATGAATCAGTGTTTAATAAAAAAAAAAAAAGAAAGAAAATACCCAAGAGCTTTATCAATAAAATTCTGTTCAAATATTTTGGAGGTAAGAGTTTTAATTTATATTGATATATATATATACCTTATATTGATATATATATCAATTTAATTTATATTGATATATATATATATACCTTATATTGATATATATATATCAATTTAATTGATATATATATATATATGCCTTGATGATCTGGGGAGGAAAAAGTAATACCGTGGAAGAATATGTAGCAATATTAGCAATGAAGAAAAGTTATCATGACCAAAACTTTGAAAATTAAAGTTAAGCCAAAGTTAAATATTTGTCATCAGTGCAAGGTTAATTAAATTGTAAAATCCAATATGACATGGAAAAATGTAAAAGGTTATGGAAAGCACAGCAGATACATTTAGTGGACAGAGCTAAGATTTGAATCCACTCTTGGAATGAGTCATAGTTCTTCCATTTATTAGTTATGTGGTCTTGGATAAATTATTTATCCATTGCCAGAACTGCTTTGAGAATCACCTAGAATAAGTAAAGAGAAAACACTCTGCAACTTATAAATGTTTAAGCAAATAATGTTTACTAATTATTTTTCTTCTTTCCTAGATAAACTGCTTTTATTTTCTTTTTCAAATATAAATGTTTTAATATACCTAAAAATAACTAAAATTTAGAAAATTAAAACTAAAAAACAATTTAAAAGATGGCCAAACTAGAAATTACTCAAAAAGAATGACAAGGTTTAAGTTTTAAAAAATGCTTTTAATACATTATTTTGAATATTAACTCCAGAAAATTTTAAAATTCATAATTAAATCTAAAGAAATTAGATATTTTAATAATGAGAAGATATTATATGTGAAGGATCCAAAAGGAAGTTTTTTGTCAAAGCAACAGAATTTTTAATAAATATTTTAACTGATAGGTATTGGATAAATTGATATCTTTTATTAAATAATTGAAATACATTTGTCTCAAAAATTCTAATAATTTTTCTGTCTGGGGACATGGAATAGACCAGCTCAATACTCTCTAGAATATTCATAGTCAGTGGTATAAATATTCCGTAAGTTCAAAATGTTTCTTCTTTCCTTTCCCCTTTCCATTTTTTAAAAAAAGCGAATATTCTGGCAGTTTTTTTTGTGTCTTTCAAGTTTGCTAGAACTTCAGTTAAATTTTGAAGGTCTAGGGGCGCCTCGGTGGCTCAGTTGGTTAAGCGACTGCCTTCGGCTCAGGTCATGATCCCAGGGTCCTGAGATCGAGCCCTACATCGGGCTCCCTGCTCTGCCAGAAGCCTGCTTCTCCCTCTCCCACTCCCCCCTGCTTGTGTTCCCTCTCATGCTGTCTCTCTCTCTCTCTGTCAATTAAATAAATAAAATCTTTAAAAAAAAAAAATTTGAAGGTCTATTTGATACAGACTTCTAGCTACTGCATATAATTTTAACACTTTATTTAAAATTTAGATATAAACACAGACATATTTATGTTTTCAAAATTGGCTGTTATAAATTTTTCAGCGTAATTATTTTATCACCCTGATGGTTGGCCCAGGAAACTAGATTTGAAAAGAATTCACATTCTTCACAGAACCAATTTTCTATGGATCAAAACACATATCTTTTCCTAAATTCTGTAAATAAAAAGCTCCTTTTGTGCATAGAACATTTTTTTTTAAATATGAAAAGTCCCTTCTACTAAAAGAATATGATTTACTCAGGACAAGATTTCATATAAAAACTAAGAATAATATTTATTAAGCATTTCTGTGTGCCAGAAACTTGACACTAATTATTTCTAGTTCTCAAAATTCTATAAGGTACAGACAGGAAAAACTGAAGCCATAGAGATGGTAACTAATATGCCTAAATCACACAGCTTAGAAAAATCAAAATAAAAACAAAGGTTATCTAACAACAAAACCTGTGTTTTCTTCTCATCCTTCCCTGAAGGTCTCCAGACAGGAAAAGTTACTTTTGAGAGGTAATGGTTCACTCTTCTTTACATGATTTTCCCAACTATTTAATGTTATGGCCTTCTTGCAGGAGCTTTTCATACCTAAAATACAACCAATAAATCTTTTCCTAAGCACCACCTACTCCATAGCTTTAAACAGATCTGGATGAGAATATTTTTTTCAGCAAAAATTTTGATGTTCCAAGGACTGTGCAATGAGTTAATCAGTCTAAATACGAAGATGTTCATAACTTCAGAGAATTCAGTATTTAGTTAGAACACAAAGACACATAAACAATTCAAAGTTAAGATCTTCCCATAGCAAGAAAGAGAAGGAAACAATTATGTAATGGGCACTTTCTCTGTACTAGAATCTTCCTATTTTTTGTTGTCATTTATGTCTCTCAATGGCTCTACCAAGTTAGGATCAGTTTCCTCTTGGTGTTGGTCAGAGGTCATTAACCTAGAGATATATGAATATGTAGCAGGAAGAGTTGGAACTTGAATCAACTACATGGATTCTAAAACATAAACAGCTTCCTATAAAATTTATGTTCAAAATAGTCCCAGAGGAAACTTTCAGTTTCAGCTCAGACATACTGACAGCTGTAGAGTATGGTTTCTACACTGACAACAAGAAAAAAACTGGAACTCTATAACAGCTTTACAAGAGGGAATTGAGATTGCAGGACAAACAACTAACCCAAATCTGGAGAGAAACGGGTGACTGAAGGTAGAAACAGGATTCAAGCATTGCTTACCTAGGACAAAAGTTCCTAAATGTCATATAAGCCAGTAAAATGAGTCAGCTTAGTCATTTTCAACTAATTGCTAAGGGTCAAGTGTGGGCTAGCATGAACTTGTGAAGCTCATAACAGATGCAGACATATGGAGATTTATACCCTCTTGTGGACTTTTCTTTCTGGAATCCTAGGAGGCTCTAACAAGATCAAGCAAAATTCTAAGAAAACTTCCTTCCTGTAGCGATTTGTAGGGCAACAGCAGTTACTGCTGATAACCTCACACAGACTTCTCTTCCCTATTACTCCTTTGGAACAAAAGCCTTAATCTGCTAAAGGAATAGTTAAAAACTGTAACCTGAGGGCATTGATAGAAATCCACTGCTTCTAGGAGAGGGGAAGTAACAAAGGAAAACAAACAAAAGAAAACTTTATACCCTAGGGATGGGCAAGAATACATGCTAGGTTTAGTATTACACCCAAGGAGAAATAGGAACATTTGTGCACATCACAGTCGTTTAGGCTCACACTGGTGCCTAATATTGAGGTTTAGTCAGTACAATCAAATAATGTCTCTGTCACCCACCCTCACTACTGTACTAACAAGGTCCAGCAAAAATAACAGTATAAAACAACTGGGAAAGCTGCAAGAGACTGATTTTCTCTAGGGTTCAGGATAAAAGACCATGGGGGCCCAGAGCCAAACAAAAGTCAGGCATTCAGACAAACCCTCTAGCAAATTAGCACATTCCCTAAACACAGTTATCACCAGAAGAAATTGAAGCCTCTGGTGCACTCAGGGTAACCACAGGAACAAGAATTTCAAAACCAGTCCAACACCCGAGTAGATGAATAGAAAAGTAAACATTGAAGACCTTGAAAAAGTAAATTTTAAAAATCATTTCCCTCGGTATATAATCTATGCAACCTGTCCAACTTTCGGCCACAATTGGGAACATAAAAATGTTTGTTTACAGTTTTAAGAGACAAAGCAATCATCAGAGCTAACTTCAAATATTAAAAGATGCTGTGACTATCACACAGGAAATTTCATGTAAATATGTTTGACATGTTAAAAGTTCTAATGAAAAAATTAGATCACATGAATGCTCATACAGGTAGTTTCAACACAGAGAGAAAAAGTCTAAGAATCAAATGGAGATATTAGAAATAAAACACAGTAACAGAGATAAAAATCAGTAGATGACACAGTCAACAAAAGAATCTGTGTACTTGAAGACAAGTCAATAGGAATTACACAAACTGAGATGCAAACAGAAGTAAAAGTAAAGACAGTACAAAGCATCTAACAGCAGTGGGATAATATTAAAAGGAACATACAAATCACTTAAAGAGAAAAGAGGGCAGAAGAGATATTTGAAGAAGAATGCGAATTTTCCAAAATTTGTGACACACTCCAAACCACAGATCCTAGATTAAAGAATACCAAGTAGGGGCGCCTGGGTGGCTCAGCTGGTTAAGCGACTGCCTTAGGCTCAGGTCATGATCCTGGAATGCCGGGATCGAGTCCCGCATCGGGCTCCCTGCTCAGCAGGGAGTCTGCTTCTCCCTCTGACCCTCCCCCTTCTCATGCTCTCTTTCGCTCTCATTCTCTCTCAAATAAATAAATAAAATCTTTAGGGCGCCTGGGTGGCTCAGTCGTTAAGCGTCTGCCTTCGGCTCAGGTCATGATCCCAGGGTCCTGGGATCGAGTCCCACATCGGGCTCCCTGCTCGGCAGGAAGCCTGCTTCTCTCTCTCCCACTCCCCCTGCTTGTGTTCCTGCTCTCACTATCTGTCAAATAAATAAATAAAATCTTTAAAAAATAAATAAATAAATAAATAAACAAAATCTTTAAAAAATAGAAAAAATAAAGAACGCCAAGTACTATAAAACACATACCCCAAAACAATGACAAACAGAAAACATCTATGTATACTATATTCAAACTACTGAAAAGCACAGAGAAGTTCTTTAAAACCATAAAATGGATACATGCCTTATAGATAAAAAAGTATCAAAAATTACAGCAGATATCTCATCAAAAACTATGCAAACACATACAAAATGGGGTGAAGCTACAGAATTCTAAAAGAAAAATACTATTCTCCCAGAAGTCTGTACCTAGAATAAATATCTGAATATGTGAAGGAGAATGTCAACTCAAGGTAAAACCTGCAATATAAAAGGAAGACTGTGAGGTAGCCTTGCCCATGCTCTCAAAAAAATCAAGACTGAATCCAATAAAGCATCTAGATTTAACTATCAATTTAAAGATTAAGAAAATAAAGCAATATATTAAACACCACCGTAATACTGCAATCAACAAAAGACAACGCGAGAAATTCTAGAGTAAACAATTTGGTTTCTTTACAAATAAACTATAAGTAAAGAAATGAGAAAGAGGGAAATGAAAGCTATAAATTAAGAGACAGAAGTGTGGTGATAGCTTCATAAGTGCATATATATAAAAATTGACCCAACTGTACACTCTAAATACATGCAACTCAGTATACCTCAATTATAACTCAATAAATTCAGAAGAAAAAAAGTACTGAAATAAGAAACAAAGACTCAGCCAAAATGAAAAAAAATCATTGCCAGTTTAGTCTAGGAGAAATGTTCAAGAAGAAATATGAAGCAGCTCAGAAACTCAAATCTACAAACAGAAATGAAAAGTATTAGAAAAGATAAAATATTTTTCTTATCTTAATCCCCTCCCCACTAAGCATTTAAATCATAAAATAGTAGCAATGCACTGTCTTAGTGCATATGCAAAAATTAAATGAATGGCAACAATGATAGCAGGGATAGATGGGAGAAATTGGGAAAATACTGTTAGAAAGTCCTTATACTATACATAAAATTATAAAACATTTTTGAAGATATAGAGAGATTATTTTGAGATGCACAATACTAACCTTAACACAGACACTAAAACACTGGAAAATTAAAAAAAAAAACTTAGTCAATAGAGAAATAAAACTGAATTGTAAAATATACTGAATTAGAGTAGAAGGTGTAACAAGGATAGTTAAAGAAAGAACAAATGAAATAGAAAACACCTAGAGAAGTCTTTATTTTGAGTTGGCATAGAATATATGGTTGAATTTTATGTTTTAAGTGTGCATATGCCATGACTCCACTAATCATATGTTTTGAATTTGGTGTTTGTAACTCTAACTAGAATGCCACAAGAAGCTACTTTCCAATTTGGATTTGAAAACTGCCACACTACCAAATAAATCATATAGAATAACAGAGCTAAGACATGAACATTGATAAATGTTTACAATCTCAACAAAAAAAAAATGTGAAATACAAACATAAGATTGACAAACATATTGATATCCTAGAGACAGGTCTCTAGGAGTGATAAGACCCTAATAACTTCACTTGGCTTTTGGATAACAGGTATGTTTCCCCAGGTAGTTTCACAAGTGTCATCTGTTCATTTATTTGTCTTCTCTGTCCGTCTGTGAAGTCATACCTAAGATGAACCCTAGAGAAGAAGGAAAACCAAAGAGCTAAAATGATCTAAAAATAGACATACAGGGTGCACCAGTTGCTCAGTAAAAGTTTTCTAAATAAACTTATAAAGCTTATTGTGCTCTCTCTCATGCTCTCTTGCTTGCTCACTTTCTCAAATAAATAAAATCTTAGAAAAAAATGCTTATTGTGGAAAGCAGCTTAAATTGAACAAGACACATTCATTTCAGGTTTGATAGACAAATAACTAATAGAAGATAAAACCACTGAAGTGTTCAAAGAATACACACACACACACACACAAACACACACAATAGCTGGAGAAACTATTTTACTCCAACCATGTCAATAATCACTTTATTTTTTTTAAGATTTTATTTATTTATTTGAGAGAGAGCATGAGAGGTGGGAAGGTCAGAGGGAGAAGCAGACCCCCTGCTGAGCAGGGAGCCCGATGCGGGACTCGATCCCGGGACTCCAGGATCATGACCTGAGCCGAAGGCAGTTCCTTAACCAACTGAGCCACCCAGGAGCCCTCAATAATCACTTTAAATGGGCCAAATTATTCAGAACTCTAGAAAGCAGTCAAGGGTTTGCAGCAACCAAGCAAATGGTGATCGAAAAAAATGCACCTTAAAAATGGTAGGGAAATTTAGTGGTACTTTTAATTTTCCGTGCCCTCAACTCTCCATAGGTTGGCAGCAGTCTTGAAGGCAGCAATCTATGTTCTCTAGTAATGGTGCGGCCCTGGTAACTGGCTCCAGAGGAAGAACAGCTGACCGTATTTATAGATTATTGTGCTTATCTGCTCTATATTATCTGGGAGCTACCTGTAGGATTAAGCCATGCATTAGGTACTATTAAGCCATGCAATAGCATCACTGGGAACAAAATGATGAATAAAATGTATTTTCTGTTCCCTAAAGATGTAATCTAGTAAAGAGATATTCGGGTGTACCTGCCAGAGAGTGAATCTAACCAGCGTAAGCCAAAAACGGATTTATTGGCAGGATATCAGATTGAACTGAGGCTTAGGAAACAGGATCCAAACAAGCTCTGAAAGGCAAGGCAGCAAGAACCACAGCAAAGGATTTGCCTGGTCCACCTGTTGTTGTTGCAGAGATCAAAGTGACCTCTACTTAACTCCGGGTTTTTCTAACACTCCTTTAAGTTTCAAAATCCCGGGGGAGAGAATCTGAATGGCCAATACGTGTTTTTTCTGTATTGCAATCTGAGAATCCTACATTACTACTCAAACAGCCTTTCTCTATGCAAGGTACAATATATGTTTTATCTTTTAAAATGATACATACATTGTAATCATGTCTCCCCCAATTTGCAAAATTTAGAATTTTTTAAGTTCTCATACTCACAGACACATGTTGTGCATACAATCTTTGTTTGCACCATCTGATGACTAATTTCTTACATTGTGTAGAGAGTAAGCTCATATACATTTATTTCAACTTCATATTTCCAAGTTATATGGGAGATAGGTCATTACCACAGCCATTAAGATGTCTAACAAAATGTTTTTTTTAAACATACAGCTTAAAGCTAAAAAATTAAGAAGAATCTTAATATGACATATCCATTCCATGGATGGAATGTTATTTGTCCAGTAAAGGTCATTCCAAAAGATGTATTTATTTACATGAAAAATGAGAGTCTGGAAAAAAAGATTAAAACTTCAAATAGAGCTCAATAATTGTAACTTTGTAAAACGATATACACATATGTCTAAAAGGATTGGAAGGAAATGTACCAAAAGAATAAGTATGTTTATACAGAGGTGAGGGAGAGTATCTCCTTTCTCTATTCTATTTCATTATATTTCTATTTTTATAAAATATCATTCACTAGAAAAAAAATTGTTTTGTGTAAATACACACAGCATGATTGGGAGGTTAGGGATTTCAATAATAGGAGGAAGAAATGTGAAAGTGCTAAATCACATTTCTAGTTGAAAGTTGACACTAGTTAATATTTCAAATAAATTTTGAGTATCATAAATGACTTAAATAACATCCATTTAGTAACTTGTCACTTTCATTAATGCTCATTCAGTAATCCCATTTCTCACAGAACTCGATTAGCCAAAGATTCTATTGCTTACACAGTAAATTCCAACTCTTTATTTTAAATAAACTTTGAGGTATAATTTGCATACAATATTCAGCAACTTTAAGCATATAGTTCAAAGAATTATAACAGTAGTATACTCATGCATACATTTCCATTCTCCCCAAACCTCTTGTGTCTCATTGAGTGGTCAGTCCCCAGGAACCCACTTTCATTATTCCTGTCCTTACATTTTAGTTCTGCCTGTTCTAAGATTTAATGTGGAGTTATATTATACCATTTAATTTAAATAATACAGTCTGTACAATTTTGTATTTGGCTTCTTTAGCTCAGAATACTTTAGACATTCATCTTTGTTGTACGTACCAGCAGTATTTTGTTGTTGTTATTGCTAAATAATACTCCACTTTACTGATATACCTAAACATGTTTATTTTATTTAGTGTAAGTACCAACTTTGCTCTTATTTTTCCTAATTATTTTGGCTATTCTAGTTCCATTGCATTTTCATATAAATTTTGTACCAGCTTCTACAAATTTTTTCCAACCAAAAACCTCTATTGTTATTTTTTTAATCTAAAGATCAATATGTAGATAACTGAACTGATATTACTGTGTTCTCCAATTCATGTACATAATAAAACTCTCCAGTATTTAGTTCCTTTTTAATATCTTTTTGTAATGTTTTGTAGTTTTCATTGAATATGCCCTTCACCTATTTTGCCAAAAGGATTCTTATATATTCTGTATTTTGATGTTGTAGCCATTGCCAGTTTTTTTATTTCATTATCCAATTGTGTATTTCTAGTATATAAAAATACAAATAATTCCTCAGTATAGTTTCTATATCCTTTGATCTTTTGTAAGTCCACTTATTCTAGATTTTTATGCAGATTTCTTGGGATTTTACACATACACAATCATATTTTCTGTGAATAAAATAATTTTTATTACTTTTTCTCTTTTGTAGATGCTTTATTTAAGCTACACTTTGGTTTGTCCAAGCACACTTTCCAGTATGCTTACCTTGTTACGACTTGTCTCCTCTTATGTTTTTGGTTAGGATTAGGATAGGATTTCCAATCCAATGTTACACAGAAGTGGTGAGAATGGATTTCCAGAAGACATTGATACGTGCCCCCAACTTTAGGGTTCTATACACTTCACTCCACCTATGAGGATGATAGTAAGATATGTCTAGCCCACTGCTATTCTAACTATGTAACAACTAATTTTGATTCAGATTCCAGTAATTTTCTAAATCAATAAAACATACAACACACCAGGGACTGTACTGATTTCTTTTAATAAATATATCACATTAAGCACAGTGACTAAGATGGAGACAACTACTTGCTAAGTTAACACAATCCAGAACTCATCTGATTTTTGGAGTGGTTAAAAAGGTGAATTGAAGCTTTTGCAAAGCAAAGGAAACAGTCAACAAAACCAAAAGACAACTGACAGAATGGGAGAAGATATTTGCAAATGACTTATCAGATAAAGGGCTAGTATCCAAAATCTATAAAGAACTCATCAAACTCAACACCCAAAGAACAAATGATCCAATCAAGAAATGGGCAGAAGACATGAACAGACATTTTTCCAAAGAAGACATCCAAATGGCCAACAGACACATGAAAAAGTGCTCAATATTGCTTGGCATCAGGGAAATCCAAATCAAAACCTCAATGAGATACCACCTCACACCAGTCAGAATGGCTAAAATTTAACAAGTCAGGAAATGACAGATGTTGGCGGGGATGTGGAGAAAGGGGAACCCTCCTACACTGTTGGTGGGAATGCAAGCTGGTGCAGCCACTCTGGAAAACAGTATGGAGGTTCCTCAAAAAGTTGAAAATAGAGCTACCCTATGATCCAGCAATTGCACTACTGGGTATTTACCCCAAAGATACAAAAGTAGGGATCCGAAAGGGTACGTGCACCCCGATGTTTATAGCAGCAATGTCCACAATAGCCAAACTGTGGAAAGAGCCAAGATGTCCATCGAGAGATGAATGGATAAAGAAGATGTGGTATATATATATAATGGAATATTATGCAGCCATCAAAAGGAATGAGATCTTGCCATTTGCAATGACGTGGATGGAATTGGAGGGTATTATGTTGAGCGAAATAAGTCAAACAGAGAAAGACATGTATCATATGACCTCACTGATATGAGGAATTCTTGATCTCAGGAAACAAACTGAGGGTTGCTGGAGTGGGGGGTGAGGTGGGAGGGATGGGGTGACTGGGTGATGGACACTGGGGAGGGTATGTGCTCTGGTAAGCACTGTGAATTGTGCAAGACTGTTGAACCTCAGATCTGTACCTCTGAAACAAATAATGCAATATATGTTAAGAAAGAAAAAAAAAAAAAGAAGAAGAGGAGGAATGTAGCAGGAGGGAAAGAATGAAGGGGGGGAAATTGGAGGGGTAGACGAACCATGAGAGATGATGGACTCTGAAAAACAAACTGAGGGTTCTAGAGGGGAAGGGGGTGGGAGGATGGGTTAGCCTGGTGATGGGTATTGAGGAGGGCACGTTCTGCATGGAGCACTGGGTGTTATGCACAAACAATGAATCATGGAACACTACATCTAAAACTTATGATGTAATGTATGGGGATTAACATAACAATAAAAAAATTTTTAAAAAGGAAAAGAAACAAAACAAATTAGCAAAGGGGAAGGCGGGGAGGGGAGGGTGGGGACCAAGAAACAGACTCTTAACTATAGGGAATTGATGGTTTCCAGAGGGGAGGAGGGGTATGGGTGAAATAGGTGATGGACATTAAGGACTGTACTTATGATGAGCACTGGGTAATGTATGGAATTGTTGAATCACTATATTGTACACCTAAAATTAATATGACACTCTATGTTAACTAGAATTAAAATTAATACTCAAGAAAATAATAAATAATAAAATACTACTAATAATAATTAAAAAAAAAAAAGGTGAATTGAGAAGGGACAAGGTCCACTACCTCTTCTTTCAGTCTATGAGAACAGCATTATTATCTGCCATTCTACACAGGGTTTTATATTTTATATTGCTTCTGATTTATTTTCTCAGTCAGGAATGGGTAGTTTCAAGGCCTTCCATTGAAAATAATACCTTGCTCTATCCTAACCAAAGAATCAGTGTAAATGTTCTTCCAGTTGCTAGGTATGTCCAACATAAATATATACTTAAAAGTCAAGAAAATAACCAGAAATTGGGTCTGTGGACTCTTTAGACTTGGACTAGAACTCCGTATAGCACCTGGCCTCCACAAGGCTTAACCTTAAACAGGGGCTGTGATTGTATTTAGGTCTCACTGATACCATTGTAGGCTCAGATCCTGTATTTAACAATCCAAAGGAATTCCCCTTTCCACAAGGTACAGTTACTCTTTTAAATAGCTGCAGGCCCTCTATAGAAGAAATGGGAAAGTATGCACTTCATATACATGTGGTGACACTGCAGGAGCCTTCCTCAAGAATATCTAGAGTTCCCTTTAATCAGTGGGCTCTGGATCTAAGTGGTTCAAATCTGGTAATTGGGCAAGGGAACACAATTTCCCATACAAAGAACTAATATCAACTTATTCGGGCGAAGTAAGTCAAACAATAGCTTACTTTCTTGCTCATCTCTCTCCTCACTGAGATCCCCATGGTCTAATAGCCA
Organism: Mirounga leonina; assembly: GCF_011800145.1. Lineage (NCBI taxonomy): Eukaryota > Metazoa > Chordata > Mammalia > Carnivora > Phocidae > Mirounga > Mirounga leonina. Next base: position 57,882,685 of record NW_023270415.1, on the reverse strand, counting down.
TAGCCATGATTTGAGTAAAGAAAACCTACCACTCTATTTTATTCCATTATGTCCATCTTGCTTCTAAGTGCTACCACCTGTCTTCTGCTAGAATGGGATTCCACTAGACCAAGCTCCATGGAAGCATCACTCACTGTCAATTCCAGCCTACAGACAATGGCCAATATTAACATTCTTAAATACATTGATGACCCTCTTTGTAGTGCATCCTATCACTTTAATGTGCTTTGGGCTTTCCAAAGGATACAGTCTTAATAACTTCACTAAGGAGACTGCGGTATCCCCATATCACTGACTGTAAGCTGTAAGCAGCCCTCCTTTAAGCATCATATATTAAAACCAGCTCCACGTGTTCACAAAGAACATTACCTTTTATGCCACTGGAGTGTGCCTCCAGGTAAATATAACCTTACTTCTTCAATGCTATCCTAGTGATACTTTCAATATCCACTTCTATACATGTTTCTGAGTTTCTGCTGCTACATATTTACCTATTACCCTGGTTCTTTTTTTTATTATTAACATATATTATTTGTTTCAGGGGTACCGGTCTGTGATTCAACAGTCTTACACAACACATACCCTCCCCAATGTCCATCACCCAGGCCTATCCCCCTAGACCCCTCCCCTCCAGCAACCCTTAGTTTGTCTGCTAAGATTAAGAGTCTCTTATGGTTTGTCTCCCTATTACCCTGGTTCTGAAGCTCATTTAATGAGATAGCTTACTCATAGCAGAGACTATATGTCCCTTCTTAGACTGAGATTTGAGCATTTTATAGATGTGAGCCAAATATTAAGAATGTGGATGACCTTAAGGGGGAAAAATATCATATTGTAAGGCACTCACCTCAGGTGATTTCTTCACAGTGTCCTCTGTCAAGGTCGAGATTGCCCTCTAGCAACAGTGACAATACTGCTCTCAAAGTCAAGAAATATCAGGATATCTGGGGGTGCAATCTTTCCCAGAAATCCATCCAATTTTTCAGGGTCTCATATATTCACTACCACAGCCCTGCTATCAAGAAACCTCAGGAAGCTGAGCATTCTGTATCTTTTACATTTGTTCAAACTTATAATTAAATCCTGGACCTGGTTTTTCAATGCTATCTGTCTTCTAGTTGCAGGTAACAAACACTGTAAGAAGCTTAAGAAGCCCTTCTTGATTTTCTAACATGTCATGAGCTGAGAGTTGGCTAACTTGAGCCTGCCATTCTCTTACTTCAGGGCTTCTGAAATAGTTGAAAGAAGTTAAGCCACCTCCACAAGCCTTATAAATACCTTGCCCTGATAGCTTTCAAGTGCTAGAGCTATTATGTAAACCTGTTTTACAAAATGTGGTAGTAAAGCAAACCCAGGGTTTCCAGCAACTCATTTATCACCAGCAATGGGGTCCTTTTTGCCATTTGACATATAGAGATCAATTTCAGAATCCCATATTGAGGGGCTACTTTCACTACCAGTACCAATTCATTTGGTTTAGGTTTCTTCCTGAAAGCAGATCCTGAAACAAGCACTTGGAAACATGTAGGTTTGGAGGGAGAGTAGAGAAATTTAGGAGAGAAAATGAGATGGGAAAAAAAAAAGAAAGGCCAGTAACTGAGCACTAACGAGCTGGTTACTGTTGTAAGCAATGAGGGCTCAACCCTCTCTCGGAAACTACCTCAAATCCATCTTACAATCATCCTTCCAAAGAACATAGGGGAGAGAAACATATATCCATTTATACCATTGGTTGAGACTCTTTTGAAGGGCAATAAATTCCTGCTACTTCCTAATTCCTCTAATTGTAATTGAATGACATTCCATAGCAGAGAGACATCAGAGTACCTGATCTAGAAAACTAGCAAAGGTGTGTGACTACCTATACCAGCTGTGGGTACTAAAATCAGATACGCTAAGCACATGGCATGGAGCCTCTTGTGCAACTATTATAACAACACAGTACCTATGTTCCTATGCAATGCCTGACATTTAGTAGGATTTCAGTAATTATTTTAAAACTCATTAAATGATGAATAAATTAAATAGTTAAGTTTTAATGAAACTATGAGCTTAAAATATTAGCATATGCTACAAAATTACTGGGGAAAAGTCCTTTACCTATTATACCCTTAAATGGAAAAAAAGATTTTCTCCTAAATCATTTCTTTAGCTGTAAAGTCTTAGCAGACAAGAGCTATCTCCTTTACATCATCAATAAACACTTCTCATTTCTGTGTTTCACTTTCTCATCCATTGGGTATGCTTTGTGTCCTTTATTACAGTTGTGTTTGTCAGTAAGGAAAGTGACGGAACTCTGGTGTGCATTAATGTAAAATGTTCACAGTATTTTTATCCTGTTGAGGTACGTGTCGGTAATATATCTTTTGACATTGATGTTCTAATACAGCTCATTCATGTCAGATTTCTTTTAATCCCATCTACTTTGGCTGGAAAATCATTTGAGGAAGGCAGGTGAAGGTGGGGAAATCATCTTCATGCTTGCTCATGCTATAATTATTTCAGAGGCTGAGGAAATTTAACAATGTGCTGCACTTTAAGCCTTTGTGATAGTCATCATCTTTGATCAGTGTTTTTAAAGCTCTTCTCCTGATAGAAAGGATGAAAAGCAATTATACATTATTGTTGAGCTGTTATTCAAGATCCATCATGTTTTTCATTCATTTCCCCCCCTCTGCTCTTAAGAGTATGTTTTATATTGGGGCGCCTGGGTGGCTCAGTCGTTAAGCATCTGCCTTCGGCTCAGGTCATGATCCCAGGGTCCTGGGATTGAGCCCCACATCAGGCTCCCTGCTCGGCGGGAGGCCTGCTTCTCCCTCTCCCACTCCCCTTGCTTGTGTTCCTGCTCTCGCTATCTCTCTGTCAAATCAATAAATAAAATCTTTAAAAATATATATGTTTTATAACACTATGACACAAACCATCATATTTTACTTTGAGTAGTTACAAACCTCCTTTCTTCCAATTAAAGCCATTGATAAAGCATCTGTGTCTTGGATTGAAATATTTATTCTAAATAGATTATGTTTATACTCACAGTGAGACATTTTTTTTCATGTTCATGTTTGCTATTCCATTTAGGTCTGGTTCTAAAATATAATCAACAAGTTCTAAAGTTGTTTTTCCTTATATTAACTGAAATAGAGAAGTGCATAAGTTTTCATTATGCCAGAGTGATGATTCATGGGATATGCTAGCTTTTCATGTATTTTAAATTAAACAGAAGTAACTATTACAATACAATATTACCAAATATTACATATGTAACATATACCTGACCATTAGAACACAGTGGGATATTTTGAATAAGGAAATTAGGCAAACATTTAATTTTCAAAACAAATTTAAACATGAAGTTTTTTAACTTTAATACCATGCACAGGTCAAAAAATTAATTTAGTAGTGATTAAAATAGTTTTTGCTATTAGGCATATATACATAGTAAGCCACAAATGCAGTATGCGGAGTAATTCAAAAATATGGGCTAATTAGCTTATTGACAAACTTATTAAATGTTACTTTTAAAAATGGAATAATATTACAGGACACTTACATCTTTAGTGTTAAAAAGAATATAAAATTTATTTTAATGGTTGACCAAATGCTTTAGGAAAATACGAGGCTTATGCTTTAAAAACTAGATAGAAAAATGTCATTCAATTGTCATAGAAAATCATTCTGAGTTTTTGAGTTTAGAAACATGTCACTGGTATTTGCATTTATTTTTATTTAGTTATTGGCTCTAGCCTTCCTAATTTCTTCCCCCGCCCAAAATGGGAGAGACAAATTTTCTAGACTCCTTAAGAAGTTAGTTAACGTATAGTTTTAGCTCTGATCACCAGCACTTGGCACATAGCCTGTGTTCAAGAAACATTAGTTTAACATGTGAATGAGTCAGAATACCATTTGTTACATGATTGCTAAATTTGTCATTTGGTATTCTAGAATTTATAACCATCCTTAGATCTTTTCAAGCATTTGCCAATGTTGATTTAATCATCACTGTTGGTTGCCATTGTCACCATTGTCTTTATCATCATCTTCATCATCTTCATCGTCACCATCATCCCATCACCTTCATCAGTGAGACTAACCAGAGACTTTCTGTACATTGGTCCTCTCTATCCCTTCCTTCCTTCTTCCTTTTCTTGCTTCCCTTCTTTATATTCAAGAAATATTTTTGAGAAACCCACTGTTTTTCTAGCACTGTCCTTAGTACTGAGAAAACAATGTTAACCAAAAATGCAAGATCTCAATATATTTTAGCACACTGTCTAGAGGAAAATGCCAGGAATAAATATGTAAAAACTGCATAGATAGAAAAAATAATCCTAAAATTCATATGTAACCACAAAGACCCCAAATAGCCAAAGCAATCTTGAGAAAGAACAAAACAGGAGCTATCATGCTTCCTGATTTCATAATATATTATAAAGCTGTGGTAATAAAACAGTACAGCACTGGCTTTAAAATAAAAAAAAAGGCACATAGACCAATGGAACCAAACTGAAATCCCAGAATTACTCAAACATACACAGATAATTGGTCTTTGACAAGTGGTAAGAATACACAGTGGGGAAAAGATAGTCTCTTCTACAGACATAGCTGGGTAAACTAGATATTCACATGCAAAACAATGAAAATGGACCCTTATATCATGCACAAAACCCAACTCAAAATGTATTAAACATTTAAACATAAGACTGAAACTGTAAAACTCCTGGAAAAAAACAGAGGAAAACCTTCAGGACATTTGTCTTGGCAGTGATTTCTTGGATATGACACCAAAAGTGCAAGTAACAAAAGTAAAATAGTCAAGTGAGACTACATCAAACTAAAAAGCAAAGAAAACAACATAGTGAAAAGGTAACCTATCGAATGGGAGAAAATATTTGTGAACCATATATTTGGTAATGGGTTAATACCCAAAATATATAAGGAACTCAACAGCAAACAAAAACCAAATAACCCAATTAAAAAATGGGCTAAGCATTTGAGTAGATATTTCTCCAAAGAACACATAGAAATTGTCAACAGGTATATGAAAAGATGTTCCACATCACTAATCATCAGGGAAATGCAAATTAAAACTACAATGGATATAAACTCATGCCTGTCAGAATGGCTATTATAAAAAAAACAGACAGGAGTTGGCAAGGATACAGAGAAATTAGAAATCTTATACACTGAAGGTAGAAATATAGTATGACATAGACACTATGGAAAACAGTCTGGGGGTTCCTCAAAAATTAAAAATTAGGGGTGCCTGGGTAGCTCAGTCGTTAGGCGTCTGCCTTCAGCTCAGGTCATGATGTCAGGGTCTTGGGATCGAGCCCCGCATTGGGCTCCCTGCTCGGCGGGAGGCCTGCTTCTCCCTCTCCCACTCCCCCTGCTTGTGTTCCCTCTCTTACTGTCTCTCTCTGTCAAATAAATAAATAAATAAATAAATAAAAATTAAACTCCTATATGATCCAGCAATCGCCCTCTTGGCTATTTATTCAAATTAATTGAAATAATGATTTAGAAGAGATATCTGCACTCCTATGTTCATTGCAGTACTATTCACAATAGGCAGATATGGAAACAACCTAAATGTAAATTGACAAGTGAATGGATAAAGAAAATGTTGTGTATATATGCAGCGGCATATTATCCGACCTTTAAAAAGAAGGAAATCCTGCCATATATGACAACATGAATGTCTGGAATATATTATGCTAAGAACATAAGCCAATCATAAAAGGATGAATGCTGCATGATTCCACTTATATGAAGTATCTAAAGTAGTCAATCTCATAGAAACAGAGAGTAGAGTGCTGGTTGTCAGGGGCTGGGGGAAGGGGTAAATGGGTAGTTGCTGTTCAATGAGGATAAAGTTTTAGTTATGCAAGATGAGTAAATTATAGAGATACATGGTACAACATTGTGTCTTTGGTTAACAAAAGTGTGTTGTACACTTAAAAATTTGTTAAGGACATTTCTTAACAAAATGCCCAATTTTAAAAAGAAAGAAAATCAGTGTGCAATGTATCACAAAATTCACAACAAAATCCTAACAGTGAATCTATCAATACATAAAATGAACTATACACTATTTCCAAGTGTTCAGTCCCAGAGACGCTAGGGTGGTTTAATAGTTGAAAATCAATTAATGCAATATATTATACCAATACAATTAAAGACAAAAATTGCATGATCTTAATAGATACAGAGAAAACATCTGACAAAAACCAACATATTTTTATAATAAAAATGCTCAAAAATTAGTCACAGAAGAGAACTTCCTCAACTTGATAAAGGACATCTATAAAAAACTCACAGCTAACATCTTACTTAATGGTGAAAGACTAGATATTTTCCTCATAAGATAAGTAACAAGATAAAGATGTCTGCTCTCACCACTTTTATTGACATTGTACTAGTGGTTCTAGCTAGGAAAATTTGGCCTGAAAAATTTAAAAAGCATTCCATATGGGAAATAAAGAAGTAAAACTATCTCTATATCCCCCAGATCATGGGCTAAGAGAAGTACAGCTAAAGGGTAAAGGGTTTCTTTTGGAGGTAATGAAATATTCTAAAATTGACTGTGATGACAGTTTCACATATATGTGAATATACTAAAAAATAAATTCTAGAACTTAAACAGATAAAATGTATGGTATAATGTATGGTATGTAGATTATAACTCAATAAAGCTGTTTTTTTAAAAAAGTAGATATATAAACAGTGTAATATGCCAATTCATGAGGGAGGAAAGTTTAGATTGGGCGGCTAATGAAAGCTTCTCTAAGGTGAGTGCTGTATTAAGATTTAAGTAACAAACTATTTAGCTTTTGAGTATGGTTATAAAGTGGTTAGGAAATCATTAAATAATATTTATGGTCAATTCATATTTAAACACATTTATATTTTTCAATTGGCTTGCTGAAATTCAGATACATTTCAGGTTTCTTTCATTCACATGTGGAACAGCTCTATCTCAACAGAAATGTCGAATTCTCTATGAATTTATCCTTTTTTTTTTAAATTACATATTTCTTTGCTAAATATCATAGGACATCCATAATAAACTTATTCAATAATTATTTAAAATTTTTTACTTAGTATTGAATTAAAGATAATCTATCTCCTCTCTAAAATACAAATTCAGACAAAAGATCTTTAATTCTAGCTTTTATTTATTCATATTTTTTAAAGATTTTATTTATTTGAAAGAGAGAGAGAGAACGCATGCGCATGAGCAGGGGGAGGGGCAGAGGGAGAAGCCAACTCCTCTCTGAGCATGGAAGCCCGATGCAGGGCTTGATCCCAGGACCTGGGCTCATGACCTGAGCAGAAGGCAACACTTTAACCAACTAAGCCACGAAGGCACACCTTTAATTCTAGCTTTTAGACTCCACTACTGCTTTTCTAACTAAGAACTTAAAAAATGGCTATCTCAGAAATATGTCTTATTTAAAATAATGTACATGGTCTCTTAATAGCTCCTCACTTACCAAGAGTCTCTTTGTTCTTAGTATGTAATTTATCGTTTCTCAGTCTGAACATTGTGGTAGTCAGAAGATAAACACAATATTGCACCTTATGGTTTCTTTCATTTCTACTGTGTTTGTATATATAATCCATAGTGTTTTAAAAATATATTATTGGGTAACAGCAACTCAATAATGACAATGGCTTACACAAACAAGGGATTATATCTTCCTCTTAGTCCATGACAGCTGTATCTCTGTTGTCTGGCTTTCCTCTACTGACCTCATTCCAGGATCCAAACTGAAGAAGAACCCTCCATATATAACAAACTCTTTTCATAAATTCCTTATGAAAGCTGGAGGAAAAAAATTATGGCTCTTAAAATTTCTGCTAAGAAATCACCATATTGTCACTTCTGATTATGTTCCATTGGTCTTCCCTGTTATCACTGAGAAGTATACTCATGTTATGGGAAGGTACTGTAAGTCACATCACAATGAGCAGGGATATATATTTTTTTAATCTTCTTAAGGGCAGAGGAGAAAAAAATAGTGCATTTCCCCACGTATCTTATGCTATTAATAAATTCATAACTTCTTATTATATTTTTACCAAAAAGTTCTTTAAAGAAAGTTGAGTTGCCTTGAGAAAAAATGACAAGTCATATCTGCCTTTTATTTTACTTATTTGTTTTTTTTAAGAGAGGGAGGGGGTAAAGGGCAGAGTGAGAGACAGAATCCTAAGCAGGCTTCACACCCAGCACATGAGCTAGGGTGGTGCTCAATCTCACAACCTTGAGATCATGATCTGAGATGAAATCAAGAGTCGGATACTTAACCAACTGAGCCACCCAGGTGCCCCATGTTGTATCAGCCTTTTAGTTAGCTAGCCATATTGATGATACTTATCCATGTCTCTGTGATTCCATTTATTCTTCCTGATAAAATTCCTGATATTCATTCATATTTGTAAATGTATTTTTGAAATCTATAATAGTCAGAGGACTTTAATTACATGAGTCTCTTTAGATGTTAAGGTTTCACAACTTATCGTGTAAGTTTTAAAGTGTGTTCATTTGTTTTCAAAATATACATCATGAGAAACTACAGTCTTTCACTCTTTAGTGTTTAGAAATTTGTTTCCATACAATTTGCTTTTCCCATCAAGTAGGACTTATACTGTTATCCTGCTTTGGTAAATCTTTCATAATGCAATTGTTTTACTTACTCCACACTATTTTACTTCATGAACCAAGATCTCTTTATTTCTTAGAGTTAGGTAAAGATTTGATGTTCTATTTCTGATTGCCTTGATCTTCATAAAAATTAAAATGCCAATGAAGTATGAAACAAATTTATGTAATCCACTTTTTGTTTGAATGAAGCACAGACAAGGTCTTCGGTTAAATCTAATTTCTCATAACTAATATAGTTTACCTAATATGTTTGCAGTCTGCATTATGAATATGGTGATTGTTTCATTTTGCTAATATAGTTGGACATTTAATAACATATGTAATACAGCAATTTAACAAGATGTTTTGCACTGTATTCACCCCTTTAGATTATACTGTGTCATCACAAGATATTAACAACCTCACATATATAACTCTTGTGTCTCCTTTCCATACATTCCTTCCTTCCTTCCTTCCTTAGGCCATAGCTGAAGATGTCCTCAGCACCAAGATACCAGGTCCCTGACAACTATAACCTCTTCTTGAACCATCTTTTTTGCTTAGAAATAAAACTAAGTCTGTAAGAAACTAAATTCAGTAAGTAGTTATAGGTACATGAAAATGTATCTCTTCTTGCATCCCAGTATTCTTAGTGGCATCATATAAGAGGTAAATCCCCCAGGTCTTATATTCCTGTCTATGTGCACATTCCTATGCTGACCTATGGCATCTCTTCCTTAACCTGACCACCTATGTTTCCCATGATTCCTAAATCTTTCTGCTGTAACAAAACAAAATAATAATTAGCATGTTTGAGAAGTTTCTGTGCTAAATATTTTCTATGTAGTATCAATGTGCAATGAGGAGAACATAAACCACACTGCTATTTTATTTTATTTTTAAAGATTTTATTTAGTTATTCGAGAGACAGCATGAGCAGTGGGGAGGGGCAAAGGGAGAGGGAGAAACAGATTCCCTACTGAGCAGAGAGCCCGACGTGGGGCTCAATCACAGGACCCTGGGATCTTGATTGAACGAAACGCACATGCCTAACCGACAGAGCCACCCATGCGCCCCAACACACTGCTATTTTAATAGAAATGATTAATAATTGTTTAACCAGCATTGAAGAAATTAAAAGACCAAAACGCAGATATCACAGAATTCAGTTCTAACCCAAGGTTTAGGGAAACAAAGCAAAATGGGGGGACTATTAGAATTTAGAGCTTGGAGGTGGGAACTAGCAAAGCAGGGATGCAGACCTCTGGAGAGAGTTCGCTGCCTGGCTGAAAGTGTTGCCTCTGGGTATTGGAGATGATCACACAGAGATGGGCATCTTACTTCTAAGAAAGAGGCGTCAGCCAGCTGGAGCTGGTATCTCTGATGGGGGCTATGAGGTTGATTATAGGAGTGACAAAAATAATCTGGAAACTGAAATCTGTTGCGGAGCATAGAACGGTGGCTCTAAACCTGAGAGACAACAGTTGCTCTGTAACAGACACACATGTATTAGCTTGTTTAATCATCTAGTATGGACACTAATATACCTTCATTTTACAGATGAGTAACCCGGAAGTCAAAAATTTACTTAATGCGTCCAAGGTCACACAGCTAGCCAGGACTGAAGCCATGCTGTCTGGATCTGCAGGCTATGCTTGAACCACAAATCTGACCCCCTGTATATCACAAGCATCCTGCATCCTCAGGTACATCTTTGAAGACTCATTCTTTCTTTCTTTCTTTTCTTCTCTTTCTTATTTATTTGTCAGAGAGAGAGAGAGCACAAGCAGAGGGAGCGGCAGGCAGAGGGAGAAACAGGCAGAGGGAGAAGCAGGCTCCCGGCTGAGGAAGGAATCCTATGCGGGACTCAATCCCAGGGCCCTGGGATCATGACCTGAGCTGAAATCAGACACTTAACTAACTGAGCCACCCAGGTGTCCCTACTTTCTGAAGACATCCATTGAAGCTACTTTTCTTATAGCCTTAATCTGGAAACCTTATCATTTCCTAGGCAATTTCATTTCCATAAAATTACTTAACGACTTTTTTTTAAAAGGCCACTATTTCCAGTTCTACTGCTTTTTATTTTTTTTTTAAAGATTTTATTTATTTATTTGAGAGAGAGAATGAGAGTGGGGAGGGTCAGAGGGAGAAGCAGACTCCCTGCTGAGCAAGGAGCCCGATGCGGGACTGGATCCCAGGACTCCAGGATCATGACCTGAGCTGAAGGCAGTCGCTTAACCAACTGAGCCACCCAGGCGCCCGTTCTACTGCTTTTTAAACCCCTTCACTGCTAACACTTAATTTGAATACCTTCCTCCATTTTCTCCCCTCTCATACCTGAGGATGTTAATATCAAAATCACAATATTCCTATCCCAATTTTTGGTACTATTTGGAAGAAAAGTATATTCACAAAATTAATCTGCCTAACATCTTACACTCTTGGCTATTGGTTTCTACCTCACTATTCCACTCCATTCTAATTTGATCTTTTACTCCTATGACCAACTATACATCCTGTTCTCATTCAGAGATGACCAACCCATTAACTCATAAATTTGACTATATCATTATGATTACATTCCCTATTTTCCCATACCTCTCATGCATTTATATTGCTTATACCTGCTTTTCAATCCCATAGAGACCTCTAACACTTGGATCCCTCTATTTATCTAATTTCAATAAATTGGCCATTTTCTGTCATCAGTTTCTTTTCTATTCTTCTTAGATTCCATGTGCCATTACATCAACTAATCTCTTAAAAATATATCCAAATTTAACCAGCTTCCATTTCCCTAGTCAGCTCTGTATCTTTCTCTAGTTCTCTATGTAAGATATTTAAATCCTTTCTATATTTTTAAATGTTCAAATTTATTTCCCCTAATCCAAAAGAAGCTATATATTTTAATTAAGTGCTTATAGTCAAATATACTTAATTACAATGACAGTTATATTTTTCTCTGCTTTCCTATTAAAACAGAAAATGTGACTATTTTCCCATCATAAGCTCCTTCTGTCTGGGCTTTGCTTCTTATTCCATTGTGTCTAATTCCCATCATTACTTAAATTTGCTCATGTTGACTCTTCTGGGAAGAAAAAAATCCAATCCTTCCATGAACTTATGCATTCCTCTTCTACCATCTTATCTCTTGCATCCTATAATGGCCAAATTTCTCAAATATATGTCTGTATTCATACTCTCTATCCCCCTCATTCCCCTTCCTCATGTCAACTTATTTTTGTCTATCTTATACCTTGAAATTCAATTAAAATAATTCTTGCAAATTTAAAAAGTAACCTCTTGGTTCTAGTTCTTGAAATGACAGAGTAAGCACATTCCACTCTGTTTTTCCAATCCCTAACTAAAAATTCCTAGAACTAATTCTTAGGGCAATTGACTAATGATTCCAAAAGAGGGAGAAAAGAGGATGTAGTTGCTATGAACCACAAGACTTGAGTAATAAACCAGCAGTAATTTTCTAGCCTTTTTTTTTGCCTCATATATATTCTGGCTTGTGTACTAGATAAGTCCACTACTCAGAAACATTAATGGACACAGACAAAACAAAGAAGTAAAGCCTGATCTCTCTAGACAGAGCACAAGTTAAATAGTGGTCCAGTAGAAGAGAAACATTTTGACCATATATGCCTTACTCCAGGTAAACACTATAATAAAAATGTTGTGCCACTTTCCTTTCTTATGAAGTGCAGAGACTGAACAGAGCCCTGTCTTCTATCCTTGCCCCGCAACAATATGGTGATGTGCCTACCCTGATCACAGTGACTCTGAAGAGAGACTTACCTTTCATCTCTGCCCTGCAATAAGGTGGAGCATCACCCCTCACACCACAGACACACCGGGAGAAGAGGCAAGTCACGTATTCACACACTGCAATAATGAGGCAACACTCTTCTCTCTCCCCACCATCTCAGCTATGGAGATGGAGGGCAGAGCTCTGTCCACCATTCTATCTTCAGAAAAAAATGAGGCAATGTACCTATTTTTCCCAAGAAAAGAATAAGGAAAGGGAGAATTTCAGAGACGGAATTAGAGACAAGGATATTTTAAGCCTGTGTGTGGAGTGATGGGCAGACCTCAAGGGCAGTTCATACATGAAACCAACCAAATATAAAACAGTAAAAGTTTTGAAAACTTAAATCTGGTGTGGAGTATACCTTGGGTTCTAGCTTGGCCTTTAGGAAGCACAGAAGTGGGAGGGACCACAATAATACTACAAAGGCTTTGAAAATAGTTGACATTTCAACCACATCCCACAAAGTGGGTCAGGATGTATGTTCTGAACCCCAGTATATTGCATGCCTGAAAAAAATAGAGATTTTTAAAAGAAGCCAGACACTCTCAACATAATACTCAAATGCCCAACGTACAATCTTAAATTATTCACCACTTCAAGAATCAGGAAAATCTAAACTCTCATGAATAAAAGGCAGTAAATAGATGCCACTACCAAGATGATACAGATGTTGAAATTATCCAACAAATTGTAAACCATCTCTCATAAAAATGTCCAAACAATTACAGACACTCTTAAAAAATATTAAGTGTCAGGAATGGATAGGAAAAAAGAATGAACATTTAGAACTGAAAAATACAATGAACAAAATATAAAAACTCACTGGATGAACCCAATAGCGGAATGGAGTTGACAGAGGAAATAATTTGGGAACTTAGAAATAGATTAATATATATTCCTAAATCTGAGGAGCAGAAAGAAAATGAAAAGAGCCTCATAGATTATTTCAGGACAAGAACAAAAGTAACTTTATTTTATTGCAATTACTTTAATTCTTTTGTTTTCTACTTCTTGTGACTCCCCTTGGTCTCTGCTTTTAACATAATAACTAAAGACAGTTTTTTAAAATCTGTTTTCTGAAACTATCTTCCCTTTGTTCCATACATATTGATTCGCATGGTTTTATTTATTTTTTTAAAAGATTTTATTTATTTGACAGAGAGAGAGAGAGAGAGAGACAGCGAGAGAGGGAACACAAGCAGGGGGAGTGGAGGAGGGAGAAGTAGACTTCCCACCAAACAGGGAGCCTGATGCAGGGCTCGATCCCAGGACCCCGGGATCATGACCTGAGCTGAAGGCAGACACTTAACGACTGAGCCACCCAGGCACCCCTGATTCTCATAGTTTTAAAATCTCTTTAAGAACATAATAATTCCTTGAGTTTTTAGATGTTTTATAATTGAAAGCAAAAATTACCTGATGTCATTCTCAAAATATGTAGACATGATACCTAATAAAACTATATCATAAGATAGAGAATATATGGGACTAAAATGCAGTTAAGGTATATACTTTCCTTTAAAATTGGTAAATATTGATATTAGTAAATGGTAATGTTACATATACAGATTGTGATCCCTAAAATGGCAGTGTTTGGCAAGTTGCTGCCCTTGAACTAAAACGCATCCTCCATCTGTTTTTGTACATAAATTTTGACTGGTACATAACTATGTCCACTCATTTATGTATTGTTTATGACTATTTTTTGCCGCTCTTGCAGAACTGACCAGGTGACCATATGTCTCACAAAGCTTATACTATACACTATCTGGTCCTTTACAGGAAATATTTACCAATAGGAAAACAACCACTAAAAGCTTATAAAATGATATATAATAATCATAAATATGGATAAATCAGGCAGCAAAAACAAAAATAAGTGGGACTACAAACTAAAAAGCTTATGGTCAGTAAAATCAGCAGAGTGAAAAGACAACCTCTGGAATGGGAGAAAATGTTTATAACCCATATATCTGATAAGGGATTAATCTCCAAAATATATAAGGAACTTAACAGCAAAAAAAAAAAAAAAAAAAAAA